>NW_027077451.1:331666-663333 GCF_963924675.1 Phocoena phocoena
ACAGTGAAATCGAGAGCAATTCTTAACTAATTCACTCAGGGCATGTGATGCAACCGGGATTGACCACATCTACACCCAGAGCTGGTTGAGACATAAGGCTGGACACTTCAGGCTGATAGCATTGGTGAGTTTCGGTGAGCAAATGCAGACCCTTTGAAGTCATACTGCATGGTACCCATTCCATGGGTCCCAACTCTCCAGGTTCAAGGCATTCTTCCTCCAGTTAAAACATGCATGGGAAACCCAGAGTATCGTCCACCGTGTGATTGGGAAACGATTTAAAATGCATCTCAGTTTTCCTATCCTGGTCCTTGGGTTCACCATTCCAGATGCTTTACTAACACTCTCCCCGCTTGGAGAGTCAGTGCCTTTAACCTCCTGTTTGGAACAGCTTGCAATTTCTGTGCAAGATGAACAGGAATAGGGAGAAACAATGAGAGACTAGCTGTAGGTGTCTGCACGGGCAAATGTAACGCTGGTTGCCGACCAGGAAGAGGAATTAAACAAAGGCTCAGCGTGCCCTGCTGAAAACAGATTAGGGCCTGAAGCAATCCTGCGGTTTTGTGCCCAGCTCACAAGAAAGCGAGTTGAAGAAAGGAGCTCAGGGGCACTGTAATTCACAAACCTGCAGAGTTATAAATGACAGCTATCCTCCAAAAATATATTGAAGTAAGCCTGCGAAGGGGACTTGAAAGCGGGGCAGAATTTCAGGAAAACGATTGCAGGGGGTAGACTGGAACTGCCCTGAAAGCATAGGAAAAGAGGCAGAACGTCAACAATGATGCACTTGGCCAAAAAGGGCGTATGCGTTTTTTCCTGAATATATTCAGGAAAAAACGCATACGCCCTTTTTGGCCAAACAAGCAAGCCTGTAAAGGAAATCTGTACTACAATGAAGTCTCACTGCCCCCCGGGCAAAAGGACCATCTGAAAAAAGTGTAAAATCCAGAAAGTTAGGACAGGAGATGGAGAACAGGGAGCCTTGTTATGCTGATTGGCAGGATGTAAATTGCAAGCAGCCACCCTGGAGAAGTGTATGGTGTTTCCTGAAACACGTAAGAAACAAAGCAACACAGCCTATGGCACTTCCACTTATGGTCCTATAGCTTACGGAAATTCAAATCAAAAACAGACAGCCACCCCAATATTTGGGACGGCTGTGTTCACAAGAAGCTCGTCTACAGTATCAGGTAAATATCCCAGAAAGCAAAAAATGGATAAAGAAGTTGTGGCACGTACGTACAATGCAATATCACTCAGCAATGAAATCTGTGTCATCAGGCCCGTAGCGGCATAGTGAGTGGATGCAGGTACGGTGATTCTACGTGAACTACATCACACAGAAAAAGAAACATCATAAGATATCACTAATACACGGAATGTAAACTTGACTACACATGAACTGAAATACAAAACAGAACAGGGTCTCAAATTTAGAAAACCAACTAGTGCTTGCTTATGGGGAAAGGTGCCTTGGGGTGCTGCATAAAACCAGAGACTGAAATTAGCACAGATAACTTTCCATAGGCCAAATATGTAATAGACAAGTCCTACTCCTTGCTCAACGAAATGGACCCAACACCACATATTCAACGCCTAGGAATATACCTGACTAGGAAGAATCTTAAAACCCATGGATATATATGTCTCCGTAAGAGAATCAAGCGTGTGTACAGCGGCCGAAACGCAGCAGTGAAAATCCGATAAATCCCATTATCAAAATAAATTTGGAAAACAAAACACAAAGACAGTGAAATCGAGAGCAATTCTTAACTAATTCACTCAGGGCATGTGATGCAACCGGGATTGACCACATCTACACCCAGAGCTGGTTGAGACATAAGGCTGGACACTTCAGGCTGATAGCATTGGTGAGTTTCGGTGAGCAAATGCAGACCCTTTGAAGTCATACTGCATGGTACCCATTCCATGGGTCCCAACTCTCCAGGTTCAAGGCATTCTTCCTCCAGTTAAAACATGCATGGGAAACCCAGAGTATCGTTCACCGTGTGATTGGGAAACGATTTAAAATGCATCTCAGTTTTCCTATCCTGGTCCTTGGGTTCACCATTCCAGATGCTTTACTAACACTCTCCCCGCTTGGAGAGTCAGTGCCTTTAACCTCCTGTTTGGAACAGCTTGCAATTTCTGTGCAAGATGAACAGGAATAGGGAGAAACAATGAGAGACTAGCTGTAGGTGTCTGCACGGGCAAATGTAACGCTGGTTGCCGACCAGGAAGAGGAATTAAACAAAGGCTCAGCGTGCCCTGCTGAAAACAGATTAGGGCCTGAAGCAATCCTGCGGTTTTGTGCCCAGCTCACAAGAAAGCGAGTTGAAGAAAGGAGCTCAGGGGCACTGTAATTCACAAACCTGCAGAGTTATAAATGACAGCTATCCTCCAAAAATATATTGAAGTAAGCCTGCGAAGGGGACTTGAAAGCGGGGCAGAATTTCAGGAAAACGATTGCAGGGGGTAGACTGGAACTGCCCTGAAAGCATAGGAAAAGAGGCAGAACGTCAACAATGATGCACTTGGCCAAAAAGGGCGTATGCGTTTTTTCCTGTATATATTCAGGAAAAAACGCATACGCCCTTTTTGGCCAAACAAGCAAGCCTGTAAAGGAAATCTGTACTACAATGAAGTCTCACTGCCCCCCGGGCAAAAGGACCATCTGAAAAAAGTGTAAAATCCAGAAAGTTAGGACAGGAGATGGAGAACAGGGAGCCTTGTTATGCTGATTGGCAGGATGTAAATTGCAAGCAGCCACCCTGGAGAAGTGTATGGTGTTTCCTGAAACACGTAAGAAACAAAGCAACACAGCCTATGGCATTTCCACTTATGGTCCTATAGCTTACGGAAATTAAAATCAAAAACAGACAGCCACCCCAATATTTGGGACGGCTGTGTTCACAAGAAGCTCGTCTACAGTATCAGGTAAATATCCCAGAAAGCAAAAAATGGATAAAGAAGTTGTGGCACGTACGTACAATGCAATATCACTCAGCAATGGAATCTGTGTCATCAGGCCCGTAGCGGCATAGTGAGTGGATGCAGGTACGGTGATGCTACATGAACTACGTCACACAGAAAAAGAAACATCATAAGATATCACTAATACACGGAATGTAAACTTGACTACACATGAACTGAATTACAAAACAGAACAGGGTCTCAAATTTAGAAAACCAACTAGTGCTTGCTTATGGGGAAAGGTGCCTTTGGGTGCTGCATAATACCAGAGACTGAAATTAGCACAGATAACTTTCCATAAGCCAAATATGTAATAGACAAGACGTACTCCTTGCTCAACGAAATGGACCCAACACCACATAATCAACGCCTAGGAATATACCTGACTAGGAAGAATTTTAAAACCCATGGATATATATGTATCCGTAAGAGAATCAAGCGTGTGTACAGCGGCCGAAACGCAGCAGTGAAAATCCGATAAATCCCATTATCAAAATAAATTTCGAAAACAAAACACAAAGACAGTGAAATAGAGAGCAATTCTTAAATAATTCACTCAGGGCATGTGATGCAACCGGGATTTACCACATCTACACCCAGAGCTGGTTGTGACATAAGGCTGGACACTTCAGGCTGATAGCATTGGTGAGTTTCGGTGAGCAAATGCAGACCCTTTGAAGTCATACTGCATGGTACCCATTCCATGGGTCCCAACTCTCCAGGTTCAAGGCATTCTTCCTCCAGCTAAAACATGCATGGGAAACCCAGAGTATCGTCCACCGTGTGATTGGGAAATGATTTAAAATGCATCTCAGTTTTCGTATCCTGGTCCTCGGGTTCACCATTCCAGATGCTTTACTAACACTCTCCCCGCTTGGAGACTCAGTGCCTTTAACCTCCTGTTTCGCACAGCTTGCAATTTCTGTGCAAGATGAACAGGAATAGGGAGAACCAATGAGAGACTAGCTGTAGGTGTCTGCACGGGCAAATGTAACGCTCATTGCCCACCAGGAAGAGGAATTAAACAAAGGCTCAGTGTGCCCTGCTGGAAACAGATTAGGGCCTGAAGCAATCCTGCGGTTTTGTGCCCAGCTCACAAGCAAGCGAGTTGAAGAAAGGAGCTCAGGGGCACTGTACTACACAAAACTGCAGAGTTATAAATGACAGCTATCCTCCAAAAATATATTGAAGTAAGCCTGCGAAGGGGACTTGAAAGCGGGGCTGAATTTCAGGAAAACGATTGCAAGGGGTAGACTGGAATTGCCCTGAAAGCATAGGAAAAGAGGCACAACGTCGACAATGATGCACTTGGCCAAAAAGGGCGTATGCGTTTTTTCCTGAATATATTCAGGAAAAAACGCATACGCCCTTTTTGGCCAACCAAGCAAGCCTGTAAAGGAAATCTGCACTACAATGAAGTCTCACTGCCACACGGGCAAAAGGGCCATCTGAAAAAAGTGTAAAATCCAGAAAGGTAAGACAGGATATGGAGAACAGGGAGCCTTGTTATTCTGATTGGCAGGATGTAAATTGCCAGCAGCCACCCTGGAGAAGTGTATGGTGTTTCCTGAAACACGTAAGAAACAAAGCAACACAGCCTATGGCACTTCCACTTATGGTCCTATAGCTTACGGAAATTAAAATCAAAAACAGACAGCCACCCCAATATTTGGGACGGCTGTGTTCACAAGAAGCTCGTCTACAGTATCAGGTAAATATCCCAGAAAGCAAAAAATGGATAAAGAAGTTGTGGCACGTACGTGCAATGCAATATCACTCAGCAATGAAATCTGTGTAATCAGGCCCGTAGCGGCATAGTAAGTGGATGCAGGTACGGTGATTCTACGTGAACTACGTCACACAGAAAAAGAAACATCATAAGATATCACTAATACACGGAATGTAAACTTGACTACACATGAACTGAATTACAAAACAGAACAGGGTCTCAAATTTAGAAAACCAACTAGTGCTTGCTTATGGGGAAAGGTGCGTTGGGGTGCTGCATAAAACCAGAGACTGAAATTAGCACAGATAACATTCCATAAGCCAAGTATGTAATAGACAAGACCTACTCCTTGCTCAACGAAATGGACCCAACACCACATATTCAACGCGTAGGAATATACCTGACTAGGAAGAATCTTAACACCCATGGATATATATGTCTCCATAAGAGAATCAAGCGTGTGTACAGCGGCGGAAATGCAGCAGTGAAAATCCGATAAATCCCGTTATCAAAATAAATTTCGAAAACAAAACACAAAGACAGTGAAATAGAGAGCAATTCTTAAATAATTCACTCAGGGCATGTGATGCAACCGGGATTGACCACATCTACACCCAGAGCTGGTTGAGACATAAGGCTGGACACTTCAGGCTGATAGCATTGGTGAGATTCGGTGAGCAAATGCAGACCCTTTGAAGTCATACTGCATGGTACCTATTCCATGGGTCCCAAATCTTCAGGTTCAAGGCATTCTTCCTCCAGCTAAAACATGCATGGGAAACCCACAGTACGGTCCACCGTGTGATTGGGAAACGATTTAAAATGCACCACAGTTTTCGTATCCTGGTCCTCGGGTTCACCATTCCAGATGCTTTACTAACACTCTCCCCGCTTGGAGAGTCAGTGCCTTTAACGTCCTGTTTGGCACAGCTTGCAATTTTTGTGCAAGATGAACAGGAATAGGGAGAACCAATGAGAGACTAGCTGTAGGTGTCTGCACGGGCAAATATAACGCTCGTTGCCGACCAGGAAGAGGAATTAAACAAAGGCTCAGCGTGCCCTGCTGAAAACAGATTAGGGCCTGAAGCAATCCTGCGGTTTTGTGCCCAGCTCACAAGAAAGCGAGTTGAAGAAAGAGCTCAGGGGCACTGTAATTCACAAACCTGCAGAGTTATAAATGACAGCTATCCTCCAAAAATATATTGAAGTAAGCCTGCGAAGGGGACTTGAAAGCGGGGCAGAATTTCAGGAAAACGATTGCAGGGGGTAGACTGGAATTGCCCTGAAAGCATAGGAAAAGAGGCAGAATGTCAACAATGATGCACTTGGCCAAAAAGGGCGTATGCGTTTTTTCCTGAATATATTCAGGAAAAAACGCATACGCCCTTTTTGGCCAAACAAGCAAGCCTGTAAAGGAAATCTGTACTACAATGAAGTCTCACTGCCCCCCGGGCAAAAGGACCATCTGAAAAAAGTGTAAAATCCAGAAAGGTAGGACAGGATATGGAGAACAGGGAGCCTTGTTATGCTGATTGGCAGGATGTAAATTGCAAGCAGCCACCCTGGAGAAGTGTATGGTGTTTCCTGAAACATGTAAGAAACAAAGCAACACAGCCTATGGCATTTCCACTTATGGTCCTATAGCTTACGGAAATTAAAATCAAAAACAGACAGCCACCCCAATATTTGGGACGGCTGTGTTCACAAGAAGCTCGTCTACAGTATCAGGTAAATATCCCAGAAAGCAAAAAATGGATAAAGAAGTTGTGGCACGTACGTACAATGCAATATCACTCAGCAATGGAATCTGTGTCATCAGGCCCGTAGCGGCATAGTGAGTGGATGCAGGTACGGTGATTCTACATGAACTACGTCACACAGAAAAAGAAACATCATAAGATATCACTAATACACGAAATGTAAACTTGACTACACATGAACTGAATTACAAAACAGAACAGGGTCTCAAATTTAGAAAACCAACTAGTGCTTGCTTATGGGGAAAGGTGCCTTTGGGTGCTGCATAATACCAGAGACTGAAATTAGCACAGATAACTTTCCATAAGCCAAATATGTAATAGACAAGACCTACTCCTTGCTCAACGAAATGGACCCAACACCACATAATCAACGCCTAGGAATATACCTGACTAGGAAGAATCTTAAAACCCATGGATATATATGTCTGCATAAGAGAACCAAGCGTGTGTACAGCGGCCGAAACGCAGCAGTGAAAATCCGATAAATCCCATTATCAAAATAAATTTCGAAAACAAAACACAAAGACAGTGAAATAGAGAGCAATTCTTAAATAATTCACTCAGGGCATGTGAAGCAACCGGGATTGACCACATCTACACCCAGAGCTGGTTGAGACATAAGGCTGGACACTTCAGGCTGATAGCATTGGTGAGTTTCGGTGAGCAAATGCAGACCCTTGGAAGTCATACTGCATGGTACCCATTCCATGGGTCCCAACTCTCCAGGTTCAAGGGATTCTTCCTCCAGCTAAAACGTGCATGGGAAACCCAGAGTATCGTCCACCGTGTGATTGGGAAACGATTTAAAATGCATCTCAGTTTTCGTATCCTGGTCCTCGGGTTCACCATTCCAGATGCTTTACTAACACTCTCCCCGCTTGGAGAGTCAGTGCCTTTAACCTCCTCTTTGGCACAGCTTGCAATTTCTGTGCAAGATGAACAGGAATAGGGAGAACCAATGAGAGACTAGCTGTAGGTATCTGCACGGGCAAATGTAACGCTCATTGCCCACCAGGAAGAGGAATGAAACAAAGGCTCAGTGTGCCCTGCTGGAAACAGATTAGGGCCTGAAGCAATCCTGCGGTTTTCTGCCCAGCTCACAAGAAAGCGAGTTGAAGAAAGGAGCTCAGGGGCACTGTAATTCACAAACCTGCAGAGTTATAAATGACAGCTATCCTCCAAAAATATATTGAAGTAAGCCTGCGAAGGGGACTTGAAAGCGGGGCAGAATTTCAGGAAAACGATTGCAGGGGGTAGACTGGAATTGCCCTGAAAGCATAGGAAAAGAGGCACAACGTCGACAATGATGCACTTGGCCAAGAAGGACGTATGCGTTTTTTCCTGAATATATTCAGGAAAAAACGCATACACCCTTTTTGGCCAACCAAGCAAGCCTGTAAAGGAAATCTGCACTACAATGAAGTCTCACTGCCCCCCGGGCAAAAGGGCCATCTGAAAAACCTGTAAAATCAGGAAAGGTAGGACAGGATATGGAGAACAGGGAGCCTTGTTATGCTGATTGGCAGGATGTAAATTGCCAACAGCCACCCTGGAGAAGTGTATGGTGTTTCCTGAAACACGTAAGAAATAAAGCAACACAGCCTATGGCAATGGCACTTATGGTCCTATTCCTTAGGGAAATTAAAATCAAAAACAGAGAGCCACCCCAAAGTTTGGGACGGCTGTGTTCCCAAGAAGCTCGTCTACAGTACCAGGTAAATATCCCAGAAAGCAAAAAATGGATAAAGAAGTTGTGGCACGTACGTGCAATGCAGTATCACTCAGCAATGAAATCTGTGTCATCAGGCCCGTAGCGGCATAGTGAGTGGATGCAGGTACGGTGATTCTACGTGAACTACGTCACACAGAAAAAGAAACATCATAAGATATCACTAATACACGGAATGTAAACTTGACTACACATGAATTGAATTACAAAACAGAACAGGGTCACAAATTTAGAAAACCAACTAGTGCTTGCTTATGGGGAAAGGTGCCTTGGGGTGCTGCATAAAACCAGAGACTGAAATTAGCACAGATAACATTCCATAAGCCAAATATGTAATAGACAAGACCTACTCCTTGCTCAACGAAATGGACTCAACACCACATATTCAACAACTACGAATATACCTGACTAGGAAGAATCTTAAAACCCATGGATATATATGTCTCCATAAGAGAACCAAGCGTGTGTACAGCGGCCGAAACGCAGCAGTGAAAATCCGATAAATGCCATTATCAAAATAAATTTCGAAAACAAAACACAAAGACAGTGAAATAGAGAGCAATTCTTAAATAATTCCCTCAGGGCATGTGATGCAACCGGGATTGACCACATCTACACCCAGAGCTGGTTGAGACATAAGGCTGGACACTTCAGGCTGATAGCACAGGTGAGTTTCGGTGAGCAAATGCAGACCCTTTGAAGTCATACTGAATGGTACCCATTCCATGGGTCCCAACTCTCCAGGTTCAAGGCATTCTTCCTCCAGCTAAAACATGCATGGGAAACACAGAGTATCGTCCACCGTGTGATTGGGAAATGATTTAAAATGCATCTCAGTTTTCGTATCCTGGTCCTCGGGTTCACCATTCCAGATGCTTTACTAACACTCTCCCCGCTTGGAGAGTCAGTGCCTTTAACCTCCTGTTTGGCACAGCTTGCCATTTCTGTGCAAGATGAACAGGAATAGGGAGAACCAATGAGAGACTAGCTGTAGGTGTCTGCACGGGCAAATGTAATGCTCATTGCCCACCAGAAAGAGGAATTAAACAAAGGCTCAGTGTGCCCTGCTGGAAACAGATTAGGGCCTGAAGCAATCCTGCGGTTTTGTGCCCAGCTAACTAGAAAGCAAGTTGAAGAAAGGAGCTCAGGGGCACTGTACTTCACAAACCTGCAGAGTTATAAATGACAGCTATCCTCCAAAAATATATTGAAGTAAGCCTGCGAAGGGGATTTGAAAGCGGGGCTGAATTTCAGGAAAATGATTGCAGGGGGTAGACTGGAATTGCCCTGAAAGCATAGGAAAAGAGGCACAACGTCGACAACGATGCACTTGGCCAAAAAGGGCGTATGCGTTTTTTCCTGAATATATTCAGGAAAAAATGCATACGCCCTTTTTGGCCAACCAAGCAAGCCTGTAAAGGAAATCTGCACTACAATGTAATCTCACTGCCCCCCCGGGCAAATGGGCCATCTGAAAAAAGTGTAAAATCCAGAAAGGTAGGACAGGATATGGAGAACAGGGAGCCTTGTTATGCTGATTGGCAGGATGTAAATTGCCAGCAGCCACCCTGGAGAAGTGTATGGTGTTTCCTGAAACACGTAAGAAACAAAGCAACACAGCCTATGGCACTTCCACTTAAGGTCCTATAGCTTAAGGAAATTAAAATCAAAAACAGACAGCCACCCCAATATTTGGGACGGCTGTGTTCACAAGAAGCTCGTCTACAGTATCAGGTAAATATCCCAGAGAGCAAAAAATGGATAAAGAAGTTGTGGCACGTACGTACAATGCAATATCACTCAGCAATGAAATCTGTGTCATCAGGCCCGTAGCGGCATAGTGAGTGGATGCAGGTACGGTGATTCTACGTGAACTACGTCACACAGAAAAAGAAACATCATAAGATATCACTAATACACGGAATGTAAACTTGACTAAACATGAACTGTATTACAAAACAGAACAGGGTCTCAAATTTAGAAAACCAACTAGTGCTTGCTTATGGGGAAAGGTGCCTTGGGGTGCTGCATAAAACCAGAGAATGAAATTAGCACAGATAACTTTCCATAAGCCAAATATGTAATAGACAAGACCTACTCCTTGCTCAACGAAATGGACCCAACACCACATATTCAACGCCTAGGAATATACCTGACTAGGAAGAATCTTAAAACCCATGGATATATATGTTTCCTTAAGAGAATCAAGCGTGTGTACAGCGGCCGAAACGCAGCAGTGAAAATCCGATAAATCCCATTATCAAAATAAATTTCGAAAACAAAACACAAAGACAGTGAAATAGAGAGCAATTCTTAAATAATTCACACAGGGCATGTGATGCAACCGGGATGGACCACATCTACACCCAGAGCTGGTTGAGACATAAGGCTGGACACTTCAGGCTGATAGCATTGGTGAGTTTCGGTGAGCAAATGCAGACCCTTTGAAGTCATACTGCATGGTACCCATTCCATGGGTCCCAACTCTCCAGGTTCAAGGGATTCTTCCTCCAGCTAAAACATGCATGGGAAAACCAGAGTATCGTCCACCGTGTGATTGGGAAATGATTTAAAATGCATCTCAGTTTTCGTTTCCTGGTCCTCGGGTTCACCATTCCAGATGCTTTACTAACACTCTCCCCGCTTGGAGAGTCAGTGCCTTTAACCTCCTGTTTCGCACAGCTTGCCATTTCTGTGCAAGATGAACAGGAATAGGGAGAACCAATGAGAGACTAGCTGTAGGTGTCTGCACGGGCAAATGTAACGCTCATTGCCCACCAGGAAGTACAATTAAACAAAGGCTCAGTGTGCCCTGCTGGAAACAGATTAGGGCCTGAAGCAATCCTGCGGTTTTGTGCCCAGCTCACAAGAAAGCGAGTTGAAGAAAGGAGCTCAGGGGCACTGTAATTCACAAACCTGCAGAGTTATAAATGACAGCTATCTTCCAAAAGTATATTGAAGTAAGTCTGCGAAGGGGACTTGAAAGCGGGGCAGAATTTCAGGAAAACGATTGCAGGGGGTAGACTGGAATTGCCCTGAAAGCATAGGAAAAGAGGCACAACGTCGACAATGATGCACTTGGCCAAAAGGGCGTATGCGTTTTTTCCTGAATATATTCAGGAAAAAACGCATACGCCCTTTTTGGCCAAACAAGCAAGCCTGTAAAGGAAATCTGCACTACAATGAAGTCTCACTGCCCCTGGGCAAGAGGGCCATCTGAAAAAAGTGTAAAATCCAGAAAGGTAGGACAGGATATGGAGAACAGGGAGCCTTGTTATGCTGATTGGCAGGATGTAAACTGCCAGCAGCCACCCTGGAGAAGTGTATGGTGTTTCCTGAAAAACGTAAGAAACAAAGCAACACAGCCTATGGCACTTCCACTTATGGTCCTATAGCTTACGGAAATTAAAATCAAAAACAGACAGCCACCCCAATATTTGGGACGGCTGTGTTCCCAAGAAGCTCGTCTACAGTATCAGTTAAATATCCCAGAAAGCAAAAAATGGATAAAGAAGTTGTGGCACGTATGTGCAATGCAATATCACTCAGCAATGAAATCTGTGTCATCAGGCCCGTAGCGGCATAGTAAGTGGATGCAGGTACGGTGATTCTACGTGAACTACGTCACACAGAAAAAGAAACATCATAAGATATCACTAATACACGGAATGTAAACTTGACTACACATTAACTGAATTACAAAACAGAACAGGGTCTCAAATTTAGAAAACCAACTAGTGCTTGCTTATGGGGAAAGGTGCGTTGGGGTGCTGCATAAAACCAGAGACTGAAATTAGCACAGATAACATTCCATAAGCCAAATATGTAATAGACAAGACCTACTCCTTGCTCAACGAAATGGACTCAACACCACATATTCAACGCCTAGGAATATACCTGACTAGGAAGAATCTTAAAACCCATGGATATATATGTCTCCGTAAGAGAATCAAGCGTGTGTACAGCGGCGGAAATGCAGCAGTGAAAATCCGATAAATCCCATTATCAAAATAAATTTCGAAAACAAAACACAAAGACAGTGAAATAGAGAGCAATTCTTAAATAATTCACTCAGGGCATGTGATGCAACCGGGATTGAACACATCTACACCCAGAGCTGGTTGAGACATAAGGCTGGACACTTCTGGCTGATAGCACTGGTGAGTTTCGGTGAGCAAATGCAGACCCTTTGAAGTCATACTGCATGGTACCCATTCCATGGGTCCCAACTCTCCAGGTTCAAGGCATTCTTCCTCCAGCTAAAACATGCATGGGAAACCCAGAGTATCGTCCACCGTGTGATTGGGAAACGATTTAAAATGCATCTCAGTTTTTGTATCCTGGTCCTCGGGTTCACCATTCCAGATGCTTTACTAACACTCTCCCCGCTTGGAGAGTCAGTGCCTTTAACCTCCTGTTTGGCACAGCTTGCCATTTCTGTGCAAGATGAACAGGAATAGGGAGAACCAATGAGAGACTAGCTGTAGGTGTTTGCACGGGCAAATGTAACGCTCATTGCCCACCAGGAAGAGGAATTAAACAAAGGCTCAGTGTGCCCTGCTGGAAACAGATTAGGGCCTGAAGCAATCCTGCGGTTTTGTGCCCAGCTCACAAGAAAGCGAGTTGAAGAAAGGAGCTCAGGGGCACTGTACTTCACAAACCTGCAGAGTTATAAATGACAGCTATCCTCCAAAAATATATTGAAGTAAGCCTGCGAAGGGGACTTGAAAGCGGGGCTGAATTTCAGGAAAACGATTGCAGGGGGTAGACTGGAATTGCCCTGAAAGCATAGGAAAAGAGGCAGAACGTCGACAATGATGCACTTGGCCAAAAAGGGCGTATGCGTTTTTTCCTGAATATATTCAGGAAAAAACGCATACGCCCTTTTTGGCCAACCAAGCAAGCTTGTAAAGGAAATCTGCACTACAATGAAATCTCACTGCCCCCCCGGGCAAAAGGGCCATCTGAAAAAAGTGTAAAATCCAGAAAGGTAGTACAGGATATGGAGAACAGGGAGCCTTGTTATGCTGATTGGCAGGATGTAAATTGCCAGCCGCCTCCCTGGAGAAGTGTATGGTGTTTCCTGAAACACGTAAGAAACAAAGCAACACAGCCTATGGCACTTCCACTTATGGTCCTATAGCTTACGGAAATTAAAATCAAAAACAGACAGCCACCCCAATATTTGGGACGGCTGTGTTCACAAGAAGCTCGTCTACAGTATCAGGTAAATATCCCAGAAAGCAAAAAATGGATAAAGAAGTTGTGGCACGTAGGTACAATGCAATATCACTCAGCAATGAAATCTGTGTCATCAGGCCCGTAGCGGCATAGTGAGTGGATGCAGGTACGGTGATTCTACGTGAAGTACGTCACACAGAAAAAGAAACATCATAAGATATCACTAATACACGGAATGTAAACTTGACTACACATGAACTGAATTACAAAAAAGAACAGGGTCTCAAATTTAGAAAACCAACTAGTGCTTGCTTATGGGGAAAGGTGCCTTGGGGTGCTGCATAAAACCAGAGACTGAAATTAGCACAGATAACTTTCCATAAGCCAAATATGTAATAGACAAGACCTACTCCTTGCTCAACGAAATGGACGCAACACCACATATTCAACGCCTAGGAATATACCTGACTAGGAAGAATCTTAAAACCCATGGATATATATGTCTCCGTAAGAGAATCAAGCGTGTGTACAGCGGCCGAAACGCAGCAGTGAAAATCCGATAAATCCCATTATCAAAATAAATTTCGAAAACAAAACACAAAGACAGTGAAATAGAGAGCAATTCTTAAATAATTCACTCAGGGCATGTGATGCAACCGGGATTGACCACATCTACACCCAGAGCTGGTTGAGACATAAGGCTGGACACTTCAGGCTGATAGCATTGGTGAGTTTAGGTGAGCAAATGCAGACCCTTTGAAGTCATACTGCATGGTACCCATTCCATGGGTCCCAACTCTCCAGGTTCAAGGGATTCTTCCTCCAGCTAAAACATGCATGGGAAACCAAGAGTATCGTCCACCGTGTGATTGGGAAACGATTTAAAATGCATCTCAGTTTTCGTTTCCTGGTCCTCGCGTTCACCATTCCAGATGCTTTACTAACATACTCCCCGCTTGGAGAGTCAGTGCCTTTAACCTCCTGTTTGGCACAGCTTGCAATTTCTGTGCAAGATGAACAGGAATAGGGAGAACCAATGAGAGACTAGCTGTAGGTGTCTGCACGGGCAAATGTAACGCTCATTGCCCACCAGGAAGAGGAATTAAACAAAGGCTCAGTGTGCCCTGCTGGAAACAGATCAGGGCCTGAAGCAATCCTGCGGTTTTGTGCCCAGCTCACAAGAAAGCGAGTTGAAGAAAGGATCTCAGGGACACTGTACTTCACAAACCTGCAGAGTTATAAATGACAGCTATCCTCCAAAAATATATTGAAGTAAGCCTGCGAAGGGGACTTGAAAGAGGGGCTGAATTTCAAGAAAACGATTGCAGGGGGTAGACTGGAATTGCCCTGAAAGCATAGGAAAAGAGGCACAACGTCGACAATGATGCACTTGGCCAAAAAGGGCGTATGCGTTTTTTCCTGAATATATTCAGGAAAAAACGCATACGCCCTTTTTGGCCAACCAAGCAAGCCTGTAAAGGAAATCTGCACTACAATGAAATCTCACTGCCCCCCCCGGGCAAAAGGGCCATCTGAAAAAAGTGTAAAATCCAGAAAGGTAGGACAGTATATGGAGAACTGGGAGCCTTGTTATGCTGATTGGCAGGATGTAAATTGCCAGCAGCCACCTTGGAGAAGTGTATGGTGTTTCCTGAAACACGTAAGAAACAAAGCAACACAGCCTGTGGCACTTCCACTTATGGTCCTATAGCTTACGGAAATTAAAATCAAAAACAGACAGCCACGCCAATATTTGGGACGGCTGTGTTCACAAGAAGCTCGTCTACAGTATCAGGTAAATATCCCAGAAAGCAAAAAATGGATAAAGAAGTTGTGGCACGTACGTACAATGCAATATCACTCAGCAATGAAATCTGTGTCATCAGGCCCGTAGCGGCATAGTGAGTGGATGCAGGTACGGTGATTCTACGTGAACTACGTCACACAGAAAAAGAAACATCCTAAGATATCACTAATACACGGAATGTAAACTTGACTACACATGAACTGAATTACAAAAAAGAACAGGGTCTCAAATTTAGAAAACCAACTAGTGCTTGCTTATGGGGAAAGGTGCCTTGGGGTGCTGCATAAAACCAGAGACTGAAATTAGCACAGATAACTTTCCATAAGCCAAATATGTAATAGACAAGACCTACTCCTTGCTCAACGAAATGGACCCAACACCACATATTCAACGCCTAGGAATATACCTGACTAGGAAGAATCTTAAAACCCATGGATATATATGTCTCCGTAAGAGAATCAAGCGTGTGTACAGCGGCGGAAATGCAGCAGTGAAAATCCGATAAATCCCATTATCAAAATAAATTTCGAAAACAAAACACAAAGACAGTGAAATAGAGAGCAATTCTTAAATAATTCACTCAGGGCATGTGATGCAACCGGGATTGACCACATCTACACGCAGAGCTGGTTGAGGCATAAGGCTGGACACTTCTGGCTGATAGCACTGGTGAGTTTCGTTGAGCAAATGCAGACCCTTTGAAGTCATACTGCATGGTACCCATTCCATGGGTCCCAACTCTCCAGGTTCAAGGCAATCTTCCTCCAGCTAAAACATGCATGGGAAACCCAGAGTATCGTCCACCGGGTGATTGGGAAACGATTTAAAATGCATCTCAGTTTTCGTATCCTGGTCCTCGGGTTCACCATTCCAGATGCTTTACTAACACTCTCCCCACTTGGAGTGTCAGTGCCTTTAACCTCCTGTTTGGCACAGCTTGCCATTTCTGTGCAAGATGAACAGGAATATGGAGAACCAATGAGAGACTAGCTGTAGGTGTCTGCACGGGCAAATGTAACGCTCATTGCCCAACAGGAAGAGGAATTAAACAAAGGCTCAGTGTGCCCTGCTGGAAACAGATTAGGGCCTGAAGCAATCCTGCGGTTTTGTGCCCAGCTCACAAGAAAGCGAGTTGAAGAAAGGAGCTCAGGGGCACTGTACTTCACAAACCTGCAGAGTTATAAATGACAGCTATCCTCCAAAAATATATTGAAGTAAGCCGGCGAAGGGGACTTGAAAGAGGGGCTGAATTTCAAGAAAACGATTGCAGGGGGTAGACTGGAATTGCCCTGAAAGCATAGGAAAAGAGGCACAACGTCGACAATGATGCACTTGGCCAAAAAGGGCGTATGCGTTTTTTCCTGAATATATTCAGGAAAAAACGCATACGCCCTTTTTGGCCAACCAAGCAAGCCTGTAAAGGAAATCTGCACTACAATGAAATCTCACTTCCCCCCCCGGGCAAAAGGGCCATCTGAAAAAAGTGTAAAATCCAGAAAGGTAGGACAGTATATGGAGAACTGGGAGCCTTGTTATGCTGATTGGCAGGATGTAAATTGCCAGCAGCCGCCTTGGAGAAGTGTATGGTGTTTCCTGAAACACGTAAGAAACAAAGCAACACAGCCTATGGCACTTCCACTTATGGTCCTATAGCTTACGGAAATTAAAATCAAAAACAGACAGCCACCCCAATATTTGGGACGGCTGTGTTCACAAGAAGCTCGTCTACAGTATCAGGTAAATATCCCAGAAAGCAAAAAATGGATAAAGAAGTTGTGGCACGTACGTACAATGCAATATCACTCAGCAATGAAATCTGTGTCATCAGGCCCGTAGCGGCATAGTGAGTGGATGCAGGTACGGTGATTCTACGTGAACTACGTCACACAGAAAAAGAAACATCCTAAGATATCACTAATACACGGAATGTAAACTTGACTACACATGAACTGAATTACAAAAAAGAACATGGTCTCAAATTTAGAAAACCAACTAGTGCTTGCTTATGGGGAAAGGTGCCTTGGGGTGCTGCATAAAACCAGAGAATGAAATTAGCACAGATAACTTTCCATAAGCCAAATATGTAATAGACAAGACCTACTCCTTGCTCAACGAAATGGACCCAACACCACATATTCAACGCCTAGGAATATACCTGACTAGGAAGAATCTTAAAACCCATGGATATATATGTTTCCTTAAGAGAATCAAGCGTGTGTACAGCGGCCGAAACGCAGCAGTGAAAATCCGATAAATCCCATTATCAAAATAAATTTCGAAAACAAAACACAAAGACAGTGAAATAGAGAGCAATTCTTAAATAATTCACACAGGGCATGTGATGCAACCGGGATGGACCACATCTACACCCAGAGCTGGTTGAGACATAAGGCTGGACACTTCAGGGTGATAGCATTGGTGAGTTTCGGTGAGCAAATGCAGACCCTTTGAAGTCATACTGCATGGTACCCATTCCATGGGTCCCAACTCTCCAGGTTCAAGGGATTCTTCCTCCAGCTAAAACATGCATGGGAAAACCAGAGTATCGTCCACCGTGTGATTGGGAAATGATTTAAAATGCATCTCAGTTTTCGTTTCCTGGTCCTCGGGTTCACCATTCCAGATGCTTTACTAACACTCTCCCCGCTTGGAGAGTCAGTGCCTTTAACCTCCTGTTTCGCACAGCTTGCCATTTCTGTGCAAGATGAACAGGAATAGGGAGAACCAATGAGAGACTAGCTGTAGGTGTCTGCACGGGCAAATGTAACGCTCATTGCCCACCAGGAAGAGGAATTAAACAAAGGCTCAGTGTGCCCTGCTGGAAACAGATTAGGGCCTGAAGCAATCCTGCGGTTTTGTGCCCAGCTCACAAGAAAGCGAGTTGAAGAAAGGAGCTCAGGGGCACTGTAATTCACAAACCTGCAGAGTTATAAATGACAGCTATCTTCCAAAAGTATATTGAAGTAAGTCTGCGAAGGGGACTTGAAAGCGGGGCAGAATTTCAGGAAAACGATTGCAGGGGGTAGACTGGAATTGCCCTGAAAGCATAGGAAAAGAGGCACAACGTCGACAATGATGCACTTGGCCAAAAGGGCGTATGCGTTTTTTCCTGAATATATTCAGGAAAAAACGCATACGCCCTTTTTGGCCAAACAAGCAAGCCTGTAAAGGAAATCTGCACTACAATGAAGTCTCACTGCCCCTGGGCAAGAGGGCCATCTGAAAAAAGTGTAAAATCCAGAAAGTTAGGACAGGATATGGAGAACAGGGAGCCTTGTTATGCTGATTGGCAGGATGTAAACTGCCAGCAGCCACCCTGGAGAAGTGTATGGTGTTTCCTGAAAAACGTAAGAAACAAAGCAACACAGCCTATGGCACTTCCACTTATGGTCCTATAGCTTACGGAAATTAAAATCAAAAACAGACAGCCACCCCAATATTTGGGACGGCTGTGTTCCCAAGAAGCTCGTCTACAGTATCAGTTAAATATCCCAGAAAGCAAAAAATGGATAAAGAAGTTGTGGCACGTATGTGCAATGCAATATCACTCAGCAATGAAATCTGTGTCATCAGGCCCGTAGCGGCATAGTAAGTGGATGCAGGTTCGGTGATTCTACGTGAACTACGTCACACAGAAAAAGAAACATCATAAGATATCACTAATACACGGAATGTAAACTTGACTACACATTAACTGAATTACAAAACAGAACAGGGTCTCAAATTTAGAAAACCAACTAGTGCTTGCTTATGGGGAAAGGTGCGTTGGGGTGCTGCATAAAACCAGAGACTGAAATTAGCACAGATAACATTCCATAAGCCAAATATGTAATAGACAAGACCTACTCCTTGCTCAACGAAATGGACTCAACACCACATATTCAACGCCTAGGAATATACCTGACTAGGAAGAATCTTAAAACCCATGGATATATATGTCTCCGTAAGAGAATCAAGCGTGTGTACAGCGGCGGAAATGCAGCAGTGAAAATCCGATAAATCCCATTATCAAAATAAATTTCGAAAACAAAACACAAAGACAGTGAAATAGAGAGCAATTCTTAAATAATTCACTCAGGGCATGTGATGCAACCGGGATTGAACACATCTACACCCAGAGCTGGTTGAGACATAAGGCTGGACACTTCTGGCTGATAGCACTGGTGAGTTTCGGTGAGCAAATGCAGACCCTTTGAAGTCATACTGCATGGTACCCATTCCATGGGTCCCAACTCTCCAGGTTCAAGGCATTCTTCCTCCAGCTAAAACATGCATGGGAAACCCAGAGTATCGTCCACCGTGTGATTGGGAAACGATTTAAAATGCATCTCAGTTTTTGTATCCTGGTCCTCGGGTTCACCATTCCAGATGCTTTACTAACACTCTCCCCGCTTGGAGAGTCAGTGCCTTTAACCTCCTGTTTGGCACAGCTTGCCATTTCTGTGCAAGATGAACAGGAATAGGGAGAACCAATGAGAGACTAGCTGTAGGTGTTTGCACGGGCAAATGTAACGCTCATTGCCCACCAGGAAGAGGAATTAAACAAAGGCTCAGTGTGCCCTGCTGGAAACAGATTAGGGCCTGAAGCAATCCTGCGGTTTTGTGCCCAGCTCACAAGAAAGCGAGTTGAAGAAAGGAGCTCAGGGGCACTGTACTTCACAAACCTGCAGAGTTATAAATGACAGCTATCCTCCAAAAATATATTGAAGTAAGCCTGCGAAGGGGACTTGAAAGCGGGGCTGAATTTCAGGAAAACGATTGCAGGGGGTAGACTGGAATTGCCCTGAAAGCATAGGAAAAGAGGCAGAACGTCGACAATGATGCACTTGGCCAAAAAGGGCGTATGCGTTTTTTCCTGAATATATTCAGGAAAAAACGCATACGCCCTTTTTGGCCAACCAAGCAAGCTTGTAAAGGAAATCTGCACTACAATGAAATCTCACTGCCCCCCCGGGCAAAAGGGCCATCTGAAAAAAGTGTAAAATCCAGAAAGGTAGGACAGGATATGGAGAACAGGGAGCCTTGTTATGCTGATTGGCAGGATGTAAATTGCCAGCCGCCTCCCTGGAGAAGTGTATGGTGTTTCCTGAAACACGTAAGAAACAAAGCAACACAGCCTATGGCACTTCCACTTATGGTCCTATAGCTTACGGAAATTAAAATCAAAAACAGACAGCCACCCCAATATTTGGGACGGCTGTGTTCACAAGAAGCTCGTCTACAGTATCAGGTAAATATCCCAGAAAGCAAAAAATGGATAAAGAAGTTGTGGCACGTAGGTACAATGCAATATCACTCAGCAATGAAATCTGTGTCATCAGGCCCGTAGCGGCATAGTGAGTGGATGCAGGTACGGTGATTCTACGTGAAGTACGTCACACAGAAAAAGAAACATCATAAGATATCACTAATACACGGAATGTAAACTTGACTACACATGAACTGAATTACAAAAAAGAACAGGGTCTCAAATTTAGAAAACCAACTAGTGCTTGCTTATGGGGAAAGGTGCCTTGGGGTGCTGCATAAAACCAGAGACTGAAATTAGCACAGATAACTTTCCATAAGCCAAATATGTAATAGACAAGACCTACTCCTTGCTCAACGAAATGGACGCAACACCACATATTCAACGCCTAGGAATATACCTGACTAGGAAGAATCTTAAAACCCATGGATATATATGTCTCCGTAAGAGAATCAAGCGTGTGTACAGCGGCCGAAACGCAGCAGTGAAAATCCGATAAATCCCATTATCAAAATAAATTTCGAAAACAAAACACAAAGACAGTGAAATAGAGAGCAATTCTTAAATAATTCACTCAGGGCATGTGATGCAACCGGGATTGACCACATCTACACCCAGAGCTGGTTGAGACATAAGGCTGGACACTTCAGGCTGATAGCATTGGTGAGTTTAGGTGAGCAAATGCAGACCCTTTGAAGTCATACTGCATGGTACCCATTCCATGGGTCCCAACTCTCCAGGTTCAAGGGATTCTTCCTCCAGCTAAAACATGCATGGGAAACCAAGAGTATCGTCCACCGTGTGATTGGGAAACGATTTAAAATGCATCTCAGTTTTCGTTTCCTGGTCCTCGCGTTCACCATTCCAGATGCTTTACTAACATACTCCCCGCTTGGAGAGTCAGTGCCTTTAACCTCCTGTTTGGCACAGCTTGCAATTTCTGTGCAAGATGAACAGGAATAGGGAGAACCAATGAGAGACTAGCTGTAGGTGTCTGCACGGGCAAATGTAACGCTCATTGCCCACCAGGAAGAGGAATTAAACAAAGGCTCAGTGTGCCCTGCTGGAAACAGATCAGGGCCTGAAGCAATCCTGCGGTTTTGTGCCCAGCTCACAAGAAAGCGAGTTGAAGAAAGGATCTCAGGGACACTGTACTTCACAAACCTGCAGAGTTATAAATGACAGCTATCCTCCAAAAATATATTGAAGTAAGCCTGCGAAGGGGACTTGAAAGAGGGGCTGAATTTCAAGAAAACGATTGCAGGGGGTAGACTGGAATTGCCCTGAAAGCATAGGAAAAGAGGCACAACGTCGACAATGATGCACTTGGCCAAAAAGGGCGTATTCGTTTTTTCCTGAATATATTCAGGAAAAAACGCATACGCCCTTTTTGGCCAACCAAGCAAGCCTGTAAAGGAAATCTGCACTACAATGAAATCTCACTGCCCCCCCCGGGCAAAAGGGCCATCTGAAAAAAGTGTAAAATCCAGAAAGGTAGGACAGTATATGGAGAACTGGGAGCCTTGTTATGCTGATTGGCAGGATGTAAATTGCCAGCAGCCACCTTGGAGAAGTGTATGGTGTTTCCTGAAACACGTAAGAAACAAAGCAACACAGCCTGTGGCACTTCCACTTATGGTCCTATAGCTTACGGAAATTAAAATCAAAAACAGACAGCCACGCCAATATTTGGGACGGCTGTGTTCACAAGAAGCTCGTCTACAGTATCAGGTAAATATCCCAGAAAGCAAAAAATGGATAAAGAAGTTGTGGCACGTACGTACAATGCAATATCACTCAGCAATGAAATCTGTGTCATCAGGCCCGTAGCGGCATAGTGAGTGGATGCAGGTACGGTGATTCTACGTGAACTACGTCACACAGAAAAAGAAACATCCTAAGATATCACTAATACACGGAATGTAAACTTGACTACACATGAACTGAATTACAAAAAAGAACAGGGTCTCAAATTTAGAAAACCAACTAGTGCTTGCTTATGGGGAAAGGTGCCTTGGGGTGCTGCATAAAACCAGAGACTGAAATTAGCACAGATAACTTTCCATAAGCCAAATATGTAATAGACAAGACCTACTCCTTGCTCAACGAAATGGACCCAACACCACATATTCAACGCCTAGGAATATACCTGACTAGGAAGAATCTTAAAACCCATGGATATATATGTCTCCGTAAGAGAATCAAGCGTGTGTACAGCGGCGGAAATGCAGCAGTGAAAATCCGATAAATCCCATTATCAAAATAAATTTCGAAAACAAAACACAAAGACAGTGAAATAGAGAGCAATTCTTAAATAATTCACTCAGGGCATGTGATGCAACCGGGATTGACCACATCTACACGCAGAGCTGGTTGAGGCATAAGGCTGGACACTTCTGGCTGATAGCACTGGTGAGTTTCGTTGAGCAAATGCAGACCCTTTGAAGTCATACTGCATGGTACCCATTCCATGGGTCCCAACTCTCCAGGTTCAAGGCAATCTTCCTCCAGCTAAAACATGCATGGGAAACCCAGAGTATCGTCCACCGTGTGATTGGGAAACGATTTAAAATGCATCTCAGTTTTCGTATCCTGGTCCTCGGGTTCACCATTCCAGATGCTTTACTAACACTCTCCCCACTTGGAGTGTCAGTGCCTTTAACCTCCTGTTTGGCACAGCTTGCCATTTCTGTGCAAGATGAACAGGAATAGGGAGAACCAATGAGAGACTAGCTGTAGGTGTCTGCACGGGCAAATGTAACGCTCATTGCCCAACAGGAAGAGGAATTAAACAAAGGCTCAGTGTGCCCTGCTGGAAACAGATTAGGGCCTGAAGCAATCCTGCGGTTTTGTGCCCAGCTCACAAGAAAGCGAGTTGAAGAAAGGAGCTCAGGGGCACTGTACTTCACAAACCTGCAGAGTTATAAATGACAGCTATCCTCCAAAAATATATTGAAGTAAGCCGGCGAAGGGGACTTGAAAGAGGGGCTGAATTTCAAGAAAACGATTGCAGGGGGTAGACTGGAATTGCCCTGAAAGCATAGGAAAAGAGGCACAACGTCGACAATGATGCACTTGGCCAAAAAGGGCGTATGCGTTTTTTCCTGAATATATTCAGGAAAAAACGCATACGCCCTTTTTGGCCAACCAAGCAAGCCTGTAAAGGAAATCTGCACTACAATGAAATCTCACTTCCCCCCCCCGGGCAAAAGGGCCATCTGAAAAAAGTGTAAAATCCAGAAAGGTAGGACAGTATATGGAGAACTGGGAGCCTTGTTATGCTGATTGGCAGGATGTAAATTGCCAGCAGCCACCTTGGAGAAGTGTATGGTGTTTCCTGAAACACGTAAGAAACAAAGCAACACAGCCTATGGCACTTCCACTTATGGTCCTATAGCTTACGGAAATTAAAATCAAAAACAGACAGCCACCCCAATATTTGGGACGGCTGTGTTCACAAGAAGCTCGTCTACAGTATCAGGTAAATATCCCAGAAAGCAAAAAATGGATAAAGAAGTTGTGGCACGTACGTACAATGCAATATCACTCAGCAATGAAATCTGTGTCATCAGGCCCGTAGCGGCATAGTGAGTGGATGCAGGTACGGTGATTCTACGTGAACTACGTCACACAGAAAAAGAAACATCCTAAGATATCACTAATACACGGAATGTAAACTTGACTACACATGAACTGAATTACAAAAAAGAACATGGTCTCAAATTTAGAAAACCAACTAGTGCTTGCTTATGGGGAAAGGTGCCTTGGGGTGCTGCATAAAACCAGAGACTGAAATTAGCACAGATAACTTTCCATAAGCCAAATATGTAATAGACAAGACCTACTCCTTGCTCAACGAAATGGACCCAACACCACATATTCAACGCCTAGGAATATACCTGACTAGGAAGAATCTTAAAACCCATGGATATATATGTCTCCGTAAGAGAATCAAGCGTGTGTACAGCGGCCAAAACGCAGCAGTGAAAATCCGATAAATCCCATTATCAAAATAAATTTTGAAAACAAAACACAAAGACAGTGAAATAGAGAGCAATTCTTAACTAATTCACTCAGGGCATGTGATGCAACCGGGATTGACCACATCTACACCCAGAGCTGGTTGAGACATAAGGCTGGACACTTCAGGCTGATAGCATTGGTGAGTTTCGGTGAGCAAATGCAGACCCTTTGAAGTCATACTACATGGTACCCATTCCATGGGTCCCAACTCTCCAGGTTCAAGGGATTCTTCCTACAGCTAAAACATGCATGGGAAACCCAGAGTATCGTCCACCGTGTGATTGGGAAATGATTTAAAATGCATCTCAGTTTTCGTATCCTGGTCCTCGGGTTTACCATTCCAGATGCTTTACTATCACTCTCCCCGCTTGGAGAGTCAGTGCCTTTAACCTCCTGTTTCGCACAGCTTGCAATTTCTGTGCAAGATGAACAGGAATAGGGGGAACCAATGAGAGACTAGCTGTAGGTTTCTGCACGGGCAAATGTAACGCTCATTGCCCACCAGGAAGAGGAATTAAACAAAGGCTCAGTGTGCCCTGCTGGAAACAGATTAGGGCCTGAAGCAATCCTGCGGTTTTGTGCCCAGCTCACAAGAAAGCGAGTTGAAGAAAGGAGCTCAGGGGCACTGTACTTCACAAACCTGCAGAGTTATAAATGACAGCTATCCTCCAAAAATATATTGAAGTAAGCCGGCGAAGGGGACTTGAAAGCGGGGCTGAATTTCAGGAAAACGATTGCAGGGGGTAGACTGGAATTGCCCTGAAAGCATAGGAAAAGAGGCACAACGTCGACAATGATGCACTTGGCCAAAAAGGGCGTATGCGTTTTTTCCTGAATATATTCAGGAAAAAACGCATACGCCCTTTTTGGCCAACCAAGCAAGCCTGTAAAGGAAATCTGCACTAAAATGAAATCTCACTGCCCCCCAGGGCAAAAGGGCCACCTGAAAAAAGTGTAAAATCCAGAAAGGTAGGACAGGATATGGAGAACAGGGAGCCTTGTTATGCTGATTGGCAGGATGAAAATTGCGAGCAGCCACCCTGGAGAAGTGTATGGTGTTTCCTGAAACACGTAAGAAACAAAGCAACACAGCCTATGGCACTTCCACTTATGGTCCTATAGCTTACGGAAATTAAAATCAAAAACAGACAGCCACCCCAATATTTGGGACGGCTGTGTTCACAAGAAGCTCGTCTACAGTATCAGGTAAATATCCCAGAAAGCAAAAAATGGATAAAGAAGTTGTGGCACGTACGTGCAATGCAATATCACTCAGCAATGAAATCTGTGTCATCAGGCCCGTAGCGGCATAGTGAGTGGATGCAGGTACGGTGATTCTACGTGAACTACGTCACACAGAAAAAGAAACATCCTAAGATATCACTAATACACGGAATGTAAACTTGACTACACATGAACTGAATTACAAAAAAGAACAGGGTCTCAAATTTAGAAAACCAACTAGTGCTTGCTTATGGGGAAAGGTGCCTTGGGGTGCTGCATAAAACCAGAGACTGAAATTAGCACAGATAACTTTCCATAAGCCAAATATGAAATAGACAAGACCTACTCCTTGCTCAACGAAATGGACCCAACACCACATATTCAACGCCTAGGAATATACCTGACTAGGAAGAATCTTAAAACCCATGGATATATATGTCTCCGTAAGAGAATCAAGCGTGTGCACAGCGGCGGAAATGCAGCAGTGAAAATCCGATAAATCCCATTATCAAAATAAATTTCGAAAACAAAACACAAAGACAGGGAAATAGAGAGCAATTCTTAAATAATTCACTCAGGGCATGTGATGCAACCGGGATCGACCACATCTACACCCAGAGCTGGTTGAGGCATAAGGCTGGACACTTCTGGCTGATAGCACTGGTGAGTTTCGTTGAACAAATACAGACCCTTTGAAGTCATACTGCATGGTACCCATTCCATGGGTCCCAACTCTCCAGGTTCAAGGCAATCTTCCTCCAGCTAAAACATGCATGGGAAACCCAGAGTATCGTCCACCGTGTGATTGGGAAACGATTTAAAATGCAGCTCAGTTTTCGTATCCTGGTCCTCGGGTTCAACATTCCAGATGCTTTACTAACACTCTCCCCACTTGGAGTGTCAGTGCCTTTAACCTCCTGTTTGGCACAGCTTGCCATTTCTGTGCAAGATGAACAGGAATAGGGAGAACCAATGAGAGACTAGCTGTAGGTGTCTGCACGGGCAAATATAACGCTCGTTGCCCACCAGGAAGAGGAATTAAACAAAGGCTCAGCGTGCCCTGCTGAAAACAGATTAGGGCCTGAAGCAATCCTGCGGTTTTGTGCCCAGCTCACAAGAAAGCGAGTTGAAGAAAGAGCTCAGGGGCACTGTAATTCACAAACCTGCAGAGTTATAAATGACAGCTATCCTCCAAAAATATATTGAAGTAAGCCTGCGAAGGGGACTTGAAAGCGGGGCAGAAATTCAGGAAAACGATTGAAGGGTTAAACTGGAATTGCACTTAAAGAACAGGAAAAGAGGCAGAACGTCGATAATGATGCACTTGTCCAAAAAGTGCGGATGCTTTTTTCCCTAAATATATTCAGGAAAAAACGCATACGCACTTTTTGGCCAACCAAGAAGCTTGTAAATAAACCTGCACTACAATGAAATCTCAGTGCCCCCCAGGGCAAAAGGGCCATTTAAAAAAATTGTAAAATCCAGAAACGGAGGACAGGCAATGGAAAACAGGGATCCTTATTATACTGATGCATATGATGTAAACTGCCAACAGCCATTCTGGAGAAGTGTTATGTGTTTCCTGAAACACGTAAGAAACAAAGCAACACAGCCTATGGCACTTCCACTTATGGTCCTACAGCTTAGTGAAATTAAAATCAAAGACACCCAGCCACCTCAAAGTTTGGGACCTCTCTGTTCACAAGAACCTCGTTTACAGTACCAGGTAAATATCTCAGAGAGCAAACAATGGATAAAGAAGTTGTGGTACGTACGTACAATGGAATATCACTCAGCAATGAAATCTGTGTCATCAGGCCCGTAGTGGCATAGTGAGTGGATACAGGTATGGTGATTCTACGTGAAATAAGTCACACATAAAAAGAAACATCATAAAATATCACTAATACACAGTATGTAAACTTGACTACACATGAACTGAATTACAAAACAGAACAGTCTCAAATTTAGAAAACCAACTTGTGCTTTCTTATGGAGAAAGGTGCGTTGGAGTGCTGCATAAAACCAGAGACTGAAATTAGCACAGATACCGTTCCATAAGCCAAATATGTAATAGACAAGACCTACTCCTTGCTCAACGAAATGGACTCAACACCACATATTCAACGCCTAGGAATATACCTGACTAGGAAGAATCTTAAAACCCGTGGATATTTATGTCTCCGTAAGAGAATCAAGAGTGTGTACAGCGGCATTAACGCAGCAGTGAAAATCCGATAAATCCCAGTGTCAAAAAAAATTTCAAAAACAAAACACAATGACAGTGAAATAGAGAGCAATTCTTAAATAACTCACACAGGGCATGTGATGCAACCTGGTTTACCACATCTACACCCAGAGCTGGGTGAGAGATAAGGCTTGACCCTTTGGGCTGATAGCATTGGTGAGGTTCAGTGAGCAAATGCAGACCCTTTGATGTCATACTGCCTGGTACCCATTCCATGGTTCCCAACTCTCCAGGTTCAAGGGATTCTTCCTTCTGCTAAAATTTGCATGGGAAACCCAGAGTATGCTCCACCGTGTGACTGGGAAACCTTTTTACATGCATGTCTGTTTTCGTCCCCTGGTACTCAGGTTCACCATTCCAGACCCTTTTCTTACACTCTCCCCATTTGGAGAGTCAGTGCCTTTAACCTCCTGTTTGGCACTGTTTGCAATTTCTGCGCAAGATGAACAGGAATAAGGAGAACCAATGGGAGACTATCTGTAGGTGTGTGCACGGGCAAATATTTTTTTTAACATCTTTATTGGGGTATAATTGCTTTACAATGGTGTGTTAGTTTTTGCTTTATAACAAAGTGAATCAGCTATACATATACATATGCTCCCTGTGTCTTCCCTCTTGTGTCTCCCTCCCTCCCTCTCTCCCCCTTCCACCCCTCCAGGCTGTCCCAACGCCCCGAGCTAATATCCCTGTGCCTTGCGGCTGCTTCCCCCTTGCTATCTACCTTACTACATTTGTTAGTGTGTATATGTCCATGACTCTCTCTCGCCCTGTCAAAACTCACCATTCCCCCTCCCCATATCCTCAATTCCGTTCTCCAGTAGGTCTGCACCTCTATTCCTGTCTTATCCCTAGGTTCTTCATGACATTTTTTTCCTTTAAATTCCATATATATGTGTTAGCATACGCTATTTGTCTTTTTCTTTCTGACTTACTTCACTCTGTATGACAGACTCTAGGTCTATCCATCTCATTACAAATAACTCAGTTTCATTTCTTTTTAAGGCTGAGTAATATTCCATTGTGTATATGTGCCACATCTTCTTTATCCATTCGTCCGATGATGGGCGCTTAGGTTCTTTCCATCTCCGGGCTATTGTAAATAGAGCTGCAATGAACATTTTGGTACATGACTCTTTTTGAATTTTGGTTTTCTCAGGGTATATGCCCAGTATGCACGGGCAATTTTAACACTCATTTCCCAACAGGAAAAGGAATTAACCAAAGGCTCAGCATGCCGTGCTGGAACAAGATTAGGGCCTGAAGCAATCCTGCGGTTTTGTGGCCAGCTCACAAGAAAGCGAGTTGAGGAAAGGAGCTCAGGGGCACTGTCATTCACATACCTGCAGACTTATAAATGACAGAAATCGTACAAAAATATATTGAATTAAGGCTGCGAAGAGGACTTGAAAGTGGGGCAGAATTGCTGGAATCCGATTTCAGGAGGTAGACGTGAATTGCTCTGAAAGCATAAGAGAAGTGGCAGAACCTCGTCAATGAAGCACTTGGCCAAAAAGGGCATATGCATTTTTTCCAGGGCCATCATTCACGGGAGTAGGAGGCTCCCAGCATGCTCCAGTGGCCAACAGAGGGCCCACGTCGCCAAGGCGATGTGAGCTAGCCAGGCAGGAGTGACCTGACATCAGAGGGCCCACCTCACAGAATGGTAGGGAACCCAGCCAGGATCAGACTCTCCCCAGAGGGCCCACATCACCAAGGTGATGGGAACCAGGCAGGAGTGTCCTCACACCCGTGGGGCCACATCATCAAAAGTTGAGGTACCCAGCACATGTGGCCTCAAACCAGAGGACCCACATCACCATGGGTTTCGGAGTGAGGCAGGCAGGATTAACCTCACAACACATGTCCCATTGTATACAAAAGGTGTGGAAACCAGCAGTTGGATCTTCCTAGCAGGCGGCCCAGAGCACTGAGGCTATGAGATCCAGGCCGGCATGAACTCACAACAGAGGGCCCTCATTGTGATTCTGTAAGCAACCCAGCCGTTGTGACCTCAGAGCAGAAGGCCCACATCCCCATGGGGGAGGGAAACAAGCAGGAGTGTCATCGCAAGAGTGGGCACACATGAAAAAATGTGGGGAGCCCAGCAATTAGTGCCTGATGCCAGAGGGCCCTCATCACCGAGGGGCGGTGGCTCCCAGCCAGCTCCGACTGCTACCAGAGGGGCGACGTCGCCAATGCAGAGTGCAACAACCAGGCAGGAGTGACCTCAGAGCAGAGGGTCAACCTCACAGAAGTGTGAAGAACTAAAGAGGATCAGATTCTCACCAGAGGGCCCACATCACCAAGGGAATGGGAACCAGGCAGGAGTGTCCTCACACTAGTGGGGCCACATCAGCGAAAAGTGAGGGACCCAGCACACGTGGCCTCAAACCAGAGGACACACATCACAAGGGAGCTGGGATTGAGGCAGGCAGGAGGAGCCTCAAAACAGAGGGACCATAGAATTAAAGAGGTGAAGAATCCCGCAGTTGGAACCTCCCAGCAGCCGGCCAGGAGCAGCGAGACTATGGGATCCAGGCCGGAGTGATCTCACACCAGAGGGCCGTCATCATGAAACTGTGAGCAACCTAGGCGTTGGGATCTCAGAGCAGAAGGCCCACATTCCCATGGGGTTGGGAACCTGTCAGAAGTGTACTCGCACCACAGGGCACACATCAGAGAATTTAGGGAAACCCAGGAGTTAGGGCCTGACGCCAGAGGGCCCTCATTACCAAGGGGAGGAGACTCCAATCAGGCACCAACACCCAACTGAGGTCCCACGTCGCCAAGGTGACGTGTGACAGCCAGGTAGGAGTGACCTCACCGCAGAGGGCCTACCTCACAGAAGGGTGAGGAACACAGCCAGGATAAGACTCTCACCAGAGGGCCCACATCACCAAGGTGATCAGAACCAGGCAGGAGAGTCTTCACACCAGTGTGGCCACATCATAGAAAGGTGAGGAACCCAGCACATGTGGCCTAAACCAGAAGACCCACATCTCCAAGGGGCTCGGAATGAGGCAGGCAGGAGTAGCCTCACAACACAGGGCCCATAGAATAAAAAAGCTGAGGAATCCAGCAATGGGAACCTCCCAGCAGGCGGCCAAGAGCACCAAGTCTATGCGATTCAGGCCGCAGTAAACTCACAGCAGAGGGTCCACATCATGAAACTGCGAGCAACCCAGCCATTTGGACCTCAGAGCAGAAGGTCCACATCCCCAAGGTGTTGGGAGCATGGCAGGAGTGTCCTCGCACCACTTAGCACATATCAGAAAATGTGGGTACCCAGCAGTTAGGGCCTGACGCCAGAGGGCCCTCATCACTGAGGGGAGGAGGCTCCCAGCATGTTCCAACTACCACAAGAGGGCCCACGTCGCCAAGGCGGGGTGTGCCAGCCAGGCAGGAGTGACCTCACAGCAGATGGCCCACCTCAAAGAAGTGTGAGGAACCCAACCAGGATCAGACTCTCACCAGAGGGCCCATATCACCAAGGGGACGGGAACCAGGCACGAGTGTCCTCACACCAGTGGGGCCACATCACTAAAAGATGAGGAAACTGGCACATGTGGCCACAAACCAGAGGACCTACATCACCAAGGGGCTGGGAGTGACACAGGCAGGAGGAGCCTCCCAACACAGGGCCCAAAGAATAAAAAAGGTGAGGAACCCAGCAGTTGGAACTTCCCAGCAGGCGGCCCAGAGTACAGAGGCTATGGGATCTAGGAATGAGTGAACTAACACCAGAGAGCTAACATCAGGAAACTGTGAGCAACCCAGTCGTTGGAACCTCAGAGCAGAAGGCCCATATCGCCATGGGGATGGGAACATTTCACGAGTGTCCTGGCATCACTGGGCTCACATCAGAAAACCTGGGGAGCCCAGCAGTTAGAGCCTGACGCCAGAGGGACCTCATCACCGAGGACAGGAGTCTCCAAAAGGATCCAACTGCCACCAGAGGGCCGACGTCACCAAGGCAATGGGAGCAAGCCAGGCAGGAGTTACCTCAGAGCACAGGGCCCACCTCACAGAACGGTAAGGAACCCAGCCAGGATCAGACTCTCACCAGAGGGGCCACATCACCAAGGGGCTGGGAAACAGGCACGAGTGTCCTCACACCATTGGGGCCACATCATCGAAAGGTGAGGGACCCAGCACACGTGGCCTCACACCAGAGGACACACATCACAACGGGGCTGGGATTGAGGCCGGCAGGAGGAGCCTCAAAACAGAGGGCCCATAGAATAAAAAAGGTGAGGAATCCCGCAGTTGGAACCTCCCAGCAGGCGCCCAGGAGCAGCAAGCCTATGGGATCTAGGCCGGAATGAACGCACATCAGAGGGCCCTCATCATGAAACTGTGAGCACCCCAGCCGTTGGGACCTCAGAGCAGAAGGCCCAAATTCCCATGGGGTTGGGAACCTGACAGGAGTGTACTCGCACCACAGGTCGCACATCTGCAAATTTTGGGAGCCCAGGAGTTAGGGTCTGACGCAAGAGGGCCCTCATTACCGAGGGACGGAGACTCGCAGCAGACACCAACTCCCAACTGAGGGCCCACGTCACCAAGGTGATGTGTGCCAGCCAGGCAGGAGTGACCTCACCGCAGAGGGCCTACCTCACAGAAGGGTGAGGAAACCAGCCAGGATAAGACTCTCACCAGAGGGCCCACATCACCAAGGGGATCGGAACCAGGCAGGAGGGTCCTCACACCAGTGTGGCCACATTATAGAAAGGTGAGGAACCCAGAACATGTGGCCTAAAACAGGGGACCCACATCTCCAAGGGGCTAGGAGTGAGGCAAGCAGGAGTATCCTCACAAAACAGAGCCCACAGAATAAAAGTTGTGAGGAATCCAGCAGTTGGAACCGGCCAGTAGGCCGCCCAGAGCACAGAGTCTATGGGATCCAGGCCACAGCAAACTCACAGCAGAGGTCCCACATCATGAAACTGTGAGCAACCCAGCGGATGGGACCTCAGAGCAGAAGGCCCACATCCCTATGGGGATGGGAACCTGACAGGAGTGTCCTCGGCCCACTTCCACGAATCAGAAAATGTGGGAACCCAGCAGTTAGGACCTGAGGCCAGAGGACCCTCATCACCGAGGGGAGGAGGCTCCCAGCAGGCTCTAACTGCCACCATAAGGCCGATGTCACCAAGGCGGGGTGTGCCAACCAGGCAGGAGTGACCTCAGAGCAGAAAGCCCACCTCACAGAAGTGTGAGGAACCCAACAAGGATCAGACTGTCACCAGAGGGCCAACATCACCAAGGGAATGGGAACCAGGCAGGAGTGTCCTCACACCAGTGGGGCTACATCACCATAATTTGAGGGACCCAGCACACGTGGCCTCAAACCTGAGGACACACATCACCAAGGGGCTGGGAGTGAGGCAGGCCAGAGGATCCTCAAAACAGAGGGACCATAGAATAAAAAAGGTGAGGAATCCCACAGTTGGAACCTCCGGCAGGCAGCCAGGAGCAGCGAGGCTATGGGATCTAGGCAGGAGTGAACTCACACCAGAGGGCCCTCATCATGAAACTGTGAGCAACACAGCCGTTGGGACCTCAGAGCAGAAGGCTCACATCCTCATGGGGATGGGAACCTGGCAGGAGTGTCCTTGCACCACTTAGCACGAATCAGAAAATGTGGGAACCCAGCAGTTAGGGCCTGAAGCCAGAGGGCCCTCATCACTGAGGGGAGGAGGCTCCCAGCAGGCTCCAACTGCCACCATATGGCCGACGTTGCCAAGGCGGGGTGTGCCAGCCAGGCAGGAGTGAGCTCAGAGCAGAGGGCCCACCTCACAGAAGGGTGAGGAACCTAACCAGGATCAGACTCTCACCAGAGGGCCAACATCACCAAGGTGATGGGAACCAGGCAAGACTGTCCTAACAGCAGTGGGGCCAACATCACCAAGGGAATGGGAACCAGGCAAGAGTGTCCTCACACCAGTGTGGCCACATTATAGAAAGGTGAGGAACACAGCACATGTGGCCTCAAACAAGGGGACACACATCACGAAGGGGCTGGGAGTGAGGCATGCAGGAGGAGACGCACAACCGAGGGCCCATAGAATAAAAAAGGTGAGGAATCGAGAAGTTGGAAACTCCAAGCTGGAGGCCCAGAGCACTGACACTATGGGATACAGGCCAGAGTGAACACACAGCAAAGGGCCCACATCATGAAACTGTGAGCAACCCAGCAGTTGGGACCACAGAACAGAAGTCCCACATGCCCATGGGGATGGGAACCTGGCAGGAGTGACTCGCACCACTGGGCACACATCAGAAAATGTGTGGAGCCCAGCACTTAGGGCCTGACACCAGAAGGCCCTCATCACTGAGGGGAGGAGGCCCCAGCACACTCCAACTGCCACCAGAGGGTCCACATCGCCAAGGCGACGTGCGCCAGCCAGGCAGGATTGACCTCACAGCAGAGGGCCCACATCATGAAAGTGTGAGCAACCCAGCCGTTAGGACCTCAGAACAGAAGGCCCACACGCTCATGAGGATGGGAACCTGGCAGGAGTGCCCTCGTACCACTTAGCACGTATCAGAAAATGTGGGAACCCCGCCATTAGGGTCTGACGCCAGAGGGCCTCATCACCGCGGGAAGGAGGCTCCCAGCAGGCTCCAACTGCCACCAGGGTGCCGAAGTCAACAAGGCGGGTTGTGCCAGCCAGGCAGGAGTGACCTCAGAGAAGAGGGCTCACCTCACGGATGTGTGAGGAACCCAACCAGGATCAGAGTCTCACCAGAGGGCCCACATCACCAAGGGGATGGGAACCAGGCAGGAGTGTCCACACACCAGTGGGGCCACATCATCAAAAGATGAGGAACCCATCACATATGGCCTCAAACCTGAGGACATACATCACCATGTGGCTGGGAGTGAGGCAGGTATCTGGAGGGGCACATTTAACTCTAATTTCCCACCAGGAAGAGGAATTAACCAAAGGCTCAGAGTGCCGTGCTGGACCCTGATTATGGCCTGAAGCAAACCTGCAGTTTTGTGGCCAGCTTACAAGGAAGCGAGTTAAGAAAGGAGCTCAGGGGCACTGTAATTCACAAACCTGCAGAGATAAATGACAGCTATTGGCAAAAATATATCGAAGTAAGTCTGCAAAGAGGACTTGAAAACGAGGCAGAATTGCAGGAATCATATTTCAAGAGGTAGATTGGAATTGCATTTAAAGCATATGAAAAGCGGCAGATCTTTGACAGTGATGCACATGGACAAAAAGTGCGTATACATTTTTCCTGAATATATTCAGGAAAAAACGCATATGAACATTTTGGCCAACCAAGCACTCCAGCAATGGAAATCCACACTACAATGAAGTCACATTTCCCATTCGTCAAAAAGGCCATCTGAATAAAGTGTAAAAACCAGAAACACAGGACAGGCCATGGAGAACAGGGAGCCGTGTTATGCTGATGGGCGGGATGTAAATTGCCAACAGACACTCTGGAGATGTTCATGGTGTATCCTGAAACATCTAAAAAACAAAGCTACAGAGCCTAGGGCACTTCCACTTTTGGCCCTATAGCTTAGGAAAATTAAAATCAACAAGACACAGCCAACACAAAATTTAGGGCTGCTGTGTTTACAAGAACCTCGAGTCCAGTACAAATTAAATATCCCAGAAAGAAAAAAATGGATAAAGAAGTTGTGCTACTTACGTACAACGGAATATCACTCAGCAGTGAAATCAATGTCATCAGGCCTGTAGCAGCAAATTGAGTGGATTTAATTATGATGATTCTAAGAGAAATATATCACACAAAGAAAGATAATTATCATAAGATATCACTAATAGAGGGAGTGTAAACTTGGCTACACATAAACTGAATTACAAAACCGAACAGAGTCTCACATTTAGATAAAAACCTTATGCTTGCTTAAGGGGAAAGTTGAGTTGGGCTGCTGTATAAAAACAGATTGAAATTAGCACACATACCATTCCATAAGCCAAATACGTAATAAACAAGACCTACTCTTTGCTCAACGAAATAGACTCATCCATGGTGTATCACCTCACACCTATTAGAATGGGCATCATCAGAAAATCTACAAACAACAAATGCTGGAAACGGTGTGGAGATAAGGAATCCTCTTCCACTATTGTTGGGAACGTAAATTGATACAGTCACTGTGGAGAACATTATGGAGTTTCTTATAAAACTAAGAATAGAATTACCATATGATACAGCAATCCCTCTACTGGGCATATACCCAGACAAAACCATAAATCAAAAAGAGACATTCACCACAATGTTCATTGCATCACTATTTACACTATCCAGGAAATGGAAGCAACCTAAATGCCCACAGACAGACGAATGCATAAAGATGTGGTACATATATAAAATGGAATATTACTAAGCCATAAAAAGGAATGAAATTGGGACATTTGTAGAGACGTTGATGGATCTAGAGACTGTCATACAGAGTGAAGTAAGTCAGAAAGAGAAAAACAAATCTTGTATATTAATGCATATATGTGGAACCTAGAAAAATTGTACAGATGAACTGTTTTGCAAGGCAGAAATAGAGCAATACATGTATACAACAAACGTATGGACAACAAGGGGGGAAAGCTGTTGGGGATGGTGGTGGGAGGAGTTGAGATATTGGGATTGGTATGTATACATTTATATGTATAAAGTAGATAACTAAAAACAACCTGCTGTATAAAAATATAAAATTAAATTCAAAATAAAAAAATAAAATTAAAAAAAGTAAAACAGAAAAATATTCTTCCCTTCACATACATGTATTTATATGAATAAATTATTTCCATGCTTATATCTGTAAATACACAAAAGAGGAATAAAATCTACCTTGAACCAAAAACGAAAAAAAGATAAAAAAGAACAGAACCCACCAGTTACACAGAGGAAAACCGTTTCAGGGCACTTGCTCCAATTGCAAACAATTCTGAAGTTGGTCAGTGGTGGGGAATCATCTCCCGTTCAGCCAGCATGCTCCTCGCAACAAGCGTCCTCACTGCAAAGCTGGTGGACCGTGCCGAGGTATCTGTGAGTAAACGTGGGCTGAGCCCCAGGCCAGCTGCTGCTGAAATGTTCCCACCCTTCCAAGGCTAAACACCTGAATATGTACAAGGACTTGAAAACCTAGAGGAAGGGCCATGGAGCCACATGAGGGACAGCATGCCAGCCGACTTGGTGCCTGCAGGCCAGCCAGGATGGTCCTGGCCCTGGGTGCTCTTCTGGAAGCTCTCCATTTCCCTGCCTGAGATACCCCTGCTGTCCCGGCCCCCACTGCTTTCTTCCTTCCTCACCTGTGCCCAGGGAGAAATTCCAGCGGCAGGTGTGGGTGACACATCCTCTTCTTTAGCAGGTAGCATCTTGGCAACTGCTGCAGAAAGTCCAGCAGAGCCCCACTCACACTGGGACACCCACAAAGCCGTGGCCTCTCACTCCCTCCCACCAGCCCAGCCCCGAGACTGCTGACAGGGCAGAGAAAATGGCGTCAGGCACAGCTGCAGGGGCTCTTGCTGCCTGGAGCGGTGTTTATATTGATCTCAACCCAGGCACACCTGGGGAGGGCTGGCCGGCACGGTCAGGCTTCCCAAGCCAGCCAATAATCACCCCTCAGGGGCTCACAGTTGCTGAAAATGGAACTTGCTGAATTGGCCAGGTCCAAGGAACAGGTGTGGGCTCCTGAGAGTCAGGATAGACAAGGGGCTGCAGCTCTGGCTTGTTTTCTAATTATATTATCTGGCCCATGAGTGGGAGACAACTTCAAGAAAACCCTCTCCTAATGAGAGGAACCCAGGAGTCAGGGAGAGGAGGGGTGGGTGGTGGTTGGAGACAGAGGCCTGGTGCCCCAGGTGCAGTGGAAGTCTCTGGAAGACCAGGTGGAGGAGGCCGCACAGAGTGATGCCCAGGGTCACAGACCTGTCAGAGCTGCTGTTTGTTAGTTCAAGTCCTGCTCTGAGGTGCTCTGTGTCAGATCTGAGCGACAGGTGAGCTGGGAGTGCTCTGCAATGAGGGCTATGTGCACGGTTCCTGTGTGCCCAGCCCTGCCAAGGTACCTGCAAGGGTAGCTCTGTATCCTGGGAGGGGCCTGACCACGGGAGCCCCATGGACTGCAGAGGACCTGCCCAGGGAATCCCATATCCTGGGAGGGGCCTGAACACGAGAGCCCCGTGGGCTGGGGTGGGGGTAGGGTACCTGCCCAGGTGAGCTCCATATCCTGGGATTGGCCTGACCTCGAGAGCCCCATGGGCTGCTGGAGTCCTGGTCAAGGATGTCAGGACAGTCAGTGAAGCCACTGAGGATATACCTCCAGTAGTTCCTAAATCCTACACCCTGCTGGTCATTCTACCAACCACCAGGACTTGGTATTCTGTATTAGTCTTCACTGATGCCTTCTTTTGTATTCCATTAGTCCCAGAGTCACAAGAAATTTTGGCTTGTGAGTGACAGGACTCAACATACAACTAAAACAATACTTCCAGGCTGTCTTGCCCCAAGGGTTCAAAAATTCCCACACCATCTTTGGGGAAAGCTCAGCTAAAGACCTAAAAGTTCTACCTCTGGAAAAGGAAACACTCCTTCAATATTCAGACGACATTCTGATCGCCAGCCCTACTAAGGAGGCCTCAGAACTACCAAGCCAATAAAGGATAGAAGTTGTCCACGAAAAAGCTCAAGTATCACAGACTACGGTGACCTGCCTGGGCTTCATTCTCACAGAAGGTCGGAGAAGCCCATCCCAGGAAAGGGAAGAAACAATTTACAGCCTTACCCCTTTCTGAAACTAGAAGACAGCTTAGGGGTTCCTGGGGAAGCCAGGGTTTCCTGCCTCTGGATCCCTAACTACAGTCTACTAGCTGGGCCTCTATATGAAACACTGAAAGGAAAAGATGATGATCCTTTTGAATAGAATCCAGAAGTGGCCTTTCAAGAATGGAAAGAGCAGTCAATTCAGACCCTTGCCCTGGAACTCCCTAATTTAGCTAAACCCTTTGACCTTTACATTCCTGGTGAAAGGTGAATCGCCATTGGAGTATTAGTGCAAAAACTGGGACCACTTGAAATGGAACAATGCAAGAATGCCATCCAGGTAGGATAAACTATGGTCACCAAGGGGCTTGGCCCACCGCCACATCTGGCCAAGATACTGGTGGTATCTGAAAACCTGGAAATCAGCAGCCCAAAAGGCCACCTCCCTTCTAAGGGAAACGGACCCCACGTGGTGATCCTAACCCCCAACCATGCCCTGAAGTTGCAGGGTTTGCTCCGTGGGCACACTGACCTCGATTGAGGAGGCCCTCCAACTCCAACCTCCAGAGAGATAACCGGGGGCAACGGGGCACCATGACGACCCGTGTGACCATCACTTGACCTGGAGTTTCTCTCATAAAACAACAAGAGTGTGTCCCAAAAGAGTAGACTACTGCTTGCAGTACTTACTGTACCCAGAGGGGAGCTAATAATCTTGGCGGGGGAACCGTATATCATGCTGTCACCATAGAAAAGCCTACAGACACCCTGATGATGGTGGCCAATAAGACCGGCTGGACTCCTGTTTACTTCCAAAGGCTCTTGACTCAGTGACCATCATGATCCTTCATCACCACTGACCCTGGACTGTCTGGGAGCTGAGCGGGCAGGATCCTGACACCTGGTGCTGTTTTTACGTTAATTCAGGGGCCTAATGGAAGAAAGCGCAGACTGTTGGTCAGAGCATCTAGGCTGGCAGAAACGGTCAGTCAGAGCATCTAGGCTGGCAGAAACGGTCAGCCTAAGGTGGCCGAACAAATGTGGGGCGGAGTGAAACTGGACCTCACAGCGCCACTGCACATCTCCTTTCTGGACCCTTAAAGGTCATTAGAATCTATAACACTTCCAATACTGGTGCTCAGGTGGACGAGCAGGGAGGCAGGAGGCCTGGGGACAATCAACGTCACCTGGAGGCTGCTGGGGAGAAGTTCTGACCCTCGCCCACGGGTATGAAGCCTCCTAACTCAGCACTCAGCAGTTACAGAAGAAGGGTCTGCACCCGCAGCACTCCAAGAATGAGGAAAGGGACAAAAGGCAGAAGAGAAGTTTGTCCCAGGCAAAGCCCCTTAAAAATGCCTGGGAGATAAAAATAGAATCTGGGCAATAAAATAAAGTCTAACCATTTTTATCCTTTGTGCTTTGTCTAATTTCAGGTGCTCCTAGTGTCCCGCATACAGAGGTTCCACACCCGGCACTTCAGACCAGATTTCCTAGAGCAGAATGGCTCGATGACACTTCAGCTCCTGGGGCCCAGTTCAGACTCCGTGACATAGAGCCTGAGCTGCAGCCAACCAGGTCCTCGAGAGCTCAGCCCCCTCCCTCCCAGTGACTCTGACAGGATCTCTACACAGCAGCCCAGCCCACAGCCCACAGGGTAGCACCTCTCCATTCTCTGATCAAAATATAAAGTTTCCTTTGCTTTTGAACCAAACTCAGTCTCGATCTATTGGCTCCAATGACACTGGGCAGGGGGACACTTGTTGGCGTCCACTCTGGAGGATCAGTAACAGAAATTGAGAACATTGTAACTTCAATGAACAGATGTGTGAGCCAAACTGTAATTAACATAGAACAGTGTATAAGGCTCGGGTAAAATAAGATGTTTCTAACACTTCCATTTGATATTTCCATCACTTTCTTATAAGCAAGTTCAGTGAAAAGGTTTGTCTTCTTTGTCAGGTCAATATTAGAGAAACAAAGTGATTTCTTTCCAAGGATGTACATCTAATAATCTTGGTTAAAGCTTCAATCTTGTTTTAAATGCTTTTGCATTGAAAATGATACCTCTCTTTCAGCTCCCCCATTTCTGAGAAGCATAAAATCTTATAATTTATTATTACCAAAGGGAAATGGTAGGAGGAGGGATAAATTAACAGTTTGGGATTAACACATACACACTGCTATGTATGAAATCATCAGCAAGGAACTACTGTATAGCACAGGGAACTACACTCAATATTTTGCAATAACCTATAAGGGGAAATGATCTGAAAAAGAATAGATATTTTTATTGACATCATCCATCAATGACAGTAAAAATGGAATCTAAGGGAAGACAGTGGTGAGTGCTTCTGACCCTGAAGACTTCAATCATCTAAAGTTTGGACTCTGCCTACTTCCCAAGGCCCTTAATGAACATATGTGTAGCCGTAGCTTAAAAAATTCCCCAGTTTGGGTTGCGGAGAGACACTGATATTTAAAATCCCCTGGTGTTCTCCTCACATGAATGGGACCCTTCCTACACCTAAAACATGCCTGTCACACCCAGAGGATGGTATACCGTCTGATCGGGAAAAGTTTGGAAAAGGCATCTCATCTCCTCATCTCTTGGTGCTAGGGTTCACCACTCCAGCGTCTTTACTAACAGTCTCCCCACTTGGAGATGTCAGCACTGTCAACATCCTGTTGCATACAGTTTGGAATTTGTCCAGAGGATGAAGCAGAAGGAGGAGGAACAATGAGAGACAAGTCCTAGGTGTTCGGACAGGCACATGCCACTCTAATTTCCAATCAGGAAGACGAATTGACCAAAGGCTAGGGTTGCCCATGGAAACAGAATAGGGCTTGAGGAATCCTGATGCTTTGTGGCCAGTTCCCATAAACACAAGTTGGAAAATGGAACTCAGGGGCACTAAAATTCACGAAACTGCAGAATTGAAAATATCTATCACTGAAAAATGTCTTGAGGAAAGTCAGAGAAAAGGACTTGTAAGCAACAGAGAATGGCAGGAAAGGGATTGGAAGAGGTAGAAAGGACTCGCCATTAAGCACAAGAAAAGGGGCTGAACATTGCCAACATTGCAGTTGGCCAAAAAGGGTGTATGCGTCTTTTTCTGTATATATTCAAGAAAAGGGCATACACTTTTTTAGCCAACCAAACAGGTGGGCACTGGAAATCAATACTACAAAACATATCACTTTGCATCAGTCAGAAGAGCCGTCCTCATAAAGTGTAAACACCAGAAATGCAGGACAGGGCAAGGAGAAAAGGGAGCCCTGTGAGTCTTATAGTGGAAATGTATATTGCCAACGGTCACTCTGGATAAGTCTATTGTGTTTACTAAAGCATCTAAAAAATGAGCTACCGAGCACAGGGCACTTGCACTCATGGACGTATATCTTGGGAAAAACAAAAATCGAGAGGACACAGGCACCCCAATGTTTACCACCTCTCTGTTTAAAAGATCCTCGACTAGGATATAACTTAAAGTATCTGCAGAGAAAAAACGGACAGAGATGTGGTGCTTATGTAGAGTGGAATATTACTCAGCCTGGAAATCAATGAAATACGGCCAGTTATAACAACTCAAGAGGAGTTACGTGTGATCATTCGAAGTCACATAATTCAAAAAGAAAATGACATAAGATATCACTAATACATGGAATGTTAACATGGCTACACATGAACTGAATTACAAAAGAGAAGAGGGTTTCAAATTAAGAAAACCAACTTATGCTTCCTTAAGGGGAAAGGTGAGTTGGGGTGCTGCATAAAACCAGAGATTGAAATTAGCACAGATACCATTCCATAAGCCAAATATGTAATAGTCAAGACCTACTCCTTGCTCAACGAAATGGACTCCACACGCCATATTCAAGGCCTAAGAATATACCGGATTAGTAAGAATCTTAAAACCCATGGACTTATATGTCTCCGTAACAGAATCAAGCGCGTGTACAGCGGCATAAACGAAGCAGTGAAAATCCGATAAATCCCATTATTAAAATAAATTTCAAAAACAAAACACAATGACAGTGAAATAGGAAGCAATTCTTAAATAATTCACTCAGGGCATGTGATGCAACCTGGATTTACCACATCTACACCCAGAGCTGGTTGAGACATAAGGCTGGACACTTCAGGCTGATAGCATTGGTGAGTTTCGGTGAACAAATGCAGATCCTTTGAAGTCATACTGCATGGTACCCATTCCAAGGGTCCCAACTCTCCAGGTTCAAGGGATTCTTTCTTCAGCTAAAACATGCATGGGAAACGGCGAGTATGGTCCACCGTGTGATTAGGAAACGATTTAAAATGCATCTCAGTTTTCGTATCCTGGTCCTCGGGTTCACCATTCCAGACGGTTTACTAACACTCTCCCCGCTTGGAGAGTCAGTGCCTTTAACCTCCTGTTTGGCACAGCTTGCAATTTCTGCGCAAGATGAACAGGAATAGGGAGAACCAATGAGAGACTAGCTATAGGTGTCTGCACGGGCAAATGTAAGGCTCATTTCCCACCAGGAAGAGGAATTAACCAAAGGCTCAGCGTGCCCTGCTGGAAACAGATTAGGGCCTGAAGCAATCCTGTGGTTTGGTGCCCAGCTCACAAGAAAGCGAGTTGAAGAAAGGAGCTCAGGGGCACTGTAATTCACAAACCTGCAGAGTTATAAATGACAGCTATCCTCCAAAAATATATTGAAGTAAGCCTGCGAAGGGGACTTCAAAGCGGGACAGAATTTCAGGAAAACGATTGCAGGGGGTAGACTGGAATTGCCCAGAAAGCATAGGAAAAGAGGCAGAACGTCGACAATGGTGCACTTGGCCAAAAAGTGCGTATGCATTTTTTCCTGAATATATTCAGGAAAAAACGCATACGCTCTTTTTCGCAAACCAAGCAAGCCTGTAAAGGAAATCTGCACTACAATGAAGTCTAACTGCCCCCTGGGCAAAAGGGCCATCTGAAAAAAGTGTAAAATCCAGAAAGCTAGGACAGGATATGGAGAACAGGGAGCCTTGTTATGCTGATTGGCAGGATGTAAATTGCCAACAGCCACCCTGGAGAAGTGTATGGTGTTTCCTGAAACCCATAAGAAACAAAGCAACACGGCCTATGGCACTTCCACTTATGGTCCCAAAGATTACGGAAATTAAAATCAAAAACAGACAGCCACCCCAAAGTTTGGGACGGCTGTGTTCACAAGAAGCTCGTCTACAGTACCAGGTAAATATCCCAGAAAGCAAAAAATGGATAAAGAAGTTGTGGCACGTACGTGCAATGCAATATCACTCAGCAATGAAATCTGTGACATCAGGCCCGTAGCGGCATAGTGAGTGGATGCAGGTACGGTGATTCTACGTGAACTACGTCACACAGAAAAAGAAACATCATAAGATATCACTAATACACGGAATGTAAACTTGACTACACATGAACTGAATTACAAAACAGAAGAGGGTCTCAAATTTAGAAAACCAACTAGTGCTTGCTTATGGGGAAAGGTGCGTTGGGGTGCTGCATAAAACCAGAGACTGAAATTAGCACAGATAACTTTCCATAAGCCAAATATGTAATAGACAAGACCTACTCCTTGCTCAACGAAATGGACCCAACACCACATATTCAACGCCTAGGAATATACCTGACTAGGAAGAATCTTAAAACCCATGGATATATATGTCTCCGTAAGAGAATCAAGCGTGTGTACAGCGGCCGAAACGCAGCAGTGAAAATCCGATAAATCCCATTATCAAAATAAATTTCGAAAACAAAACACAAAGACAGTGAAATAGAGAGCAATTCTTAAATAATTCACTCAGGGCATGTGATGCAACCGGGATTGACCACATCTACACCCAGAGCTGGTTGAGACATAAGGCTGGACACTTCAGGCTGATAGCATTGGTGAGATTCGGTGAGCAAATGCAGACCCTTTGAAGTCATACTGCATGGTACCTATTCCATGGGTCCCAACTCTTCAGGTTCAAGGGATTCTTCCTCCAGCTAAAACATGCATGGGAAACCCAGAGTATCGTCCACCGTGTGATTGGGAAACGATTTAAAATGCATCTCAGTTTTCGTATCCTGGTCCTCGGGTTCACCATTCCAGATGCTTTACTAACACTCTCGCCGCTTGGAGAGTCAGTGCCTTTAACCTCCTCTTTGGCACAGCTTGCAATTTCTGTGCAAGATGAACAGGAATAGGGAGAACCAATGAGAGACTAGCTGTAGGTGTCTGCACGGGCAAATGTAACGCTCATTGCCCACCAGGAAGTACAATTAAACAAAGGCTCAGTGTGCCCTGCTGGAAAGAGATTAGGGCCTGAAGCAATCCTGCGGTTTTGTGCCCAGCTCACAAGAGAGCGAGTTGAAGAAAGGAGCTCAGGGGCACTGTAATTCACAAACCTGCAGAGTTATAAATGACAGCTATCTTCCAAAAGTATATTGAAGTAAGCCTGCGAAGGGGACTTGAAAGCAGGGCAGAATTTCAGGAAAACGATTGCAGGAGGTAGACTGGAATTGCCCTGAAAGCATAGGAAAAGAGGCACAATGTCGACAATGATGAACTTGGCCAAAAAGGGCGTAAGCGTTTTTTCCTGAATATATTCAGGAAAAAACGCATACGCAATTTTTGGCCAACCGAGCAAGCCTGTAAAGGAAATCTGCACTACAATGAAATCTCACTGCCCCCCCGGGCAAAAGGGCCATCTGAAAAAAGTGTAAAATCCAGAAAGGTAGGACAGGATATGGAGAACAGGGAGCCTTGTTATGCTGATTGGCAGGATGTAAATTGTGAACAGCCACCCTGGAGAAGTGTATGGTGTTTCCTGAAACACGTAAGAAATAAAGCAACACAGCCTATGGCAATTGCACTTATGGTCCTATTCCTTAGGGAAATTAAAATCAAAAACAGACAGCCACCCCAATATTTGGGACGACTGTGTTCACAAGAAGCTCGTCTACAGTATCAGTTAAATATCCCAGAAAGCAAAAAATGGATAAAGAAGTTGTGGCACGTACGTGCAATGCAATATCACTCAGCAATGAAATCTGTGTCATCAGGCCCGTAGCGGCATAATGAGTGGATGCAGGTACGGTGATTCTACGTGAACTACGTCACACAGAAAAAGAAACATCATAAGGTATCACTAATACACGGAATGTAAACTTGACTACACATGAACTGAATTACAAAACAGAACAGGGTCTCAAATTTAGAAAACCAACAACTGCTTGCTTATGGGGAAAGGTGCTTTGGGGTGCTGCATAAAACCAGAGACTGAAATTAGCACAGATAACTTTCCATAAGTTAAATATGTAAAAGACAAGACCTACTCCTTGCTCAACGAAATGGACCCAACACCACATATTCAACGCCTAGGAATATACCTGACTAGGAAGAATCTTAAAACCCATGGATATATATGTCTCCGTAAGAGAATCAAGCGTGTGTACAGCGGCCGAAACGCAGCAGTGAAAATTCGATAAATCCCATTATCAAAATAAATTTCGAAAACAAAACACAAAGACAGTGAAATAGAGAGCAATTCTTAAATAATTCACTCAGGGCATGTGATGCAACCGGGATTGACCACATCTACACCCAGAGCTGGTTGAGACATAAGGCTGGACACTTCAGGCTGATAGCATTGGTGAGTTTCGGTGAGCAAATGCAGACCCTTTGAAGTCATACTGCATGGTACCCATTCCATGGGTCCCAACTCTCCAGGTTCAAGGCATTCTTCCTCCAGCTAAAACATGCATGGGAAATCCAGAGTATCGTCCACCGTGTGATTGGGAAACGATTTAAAATGCATCTCAGTTTTCGTATCCTGGTCCTCGGGTTCACCATTCTAGATGCTTTACTAACACTCTCCCCGCTTGGAGAGTCAGTGCCTTTAACCTCCTGTTTGGCACAGCTTGCAATTTCTGTGCAAGATGAACAGGAATACGGAGAACCAATGAGAGACTAGCTGTAGGTGTCTGCACGGGCAAATGTAACGCTCATTGCCGACCAGGAAGAGGAATTAAACAAAGGCTCAGCTAGCCCTGCTGAAAACAGATTAGGGCCTGAAGCAATCCTGCGGTTTTGTGCCCAGCTCACAAGAAAGCGAATTGAAGAAAGGAGCTCAGGGGCACTGTAATTCACAAACCTGCAGAGTTATAAATGACAGCTATCCTCCAAAAATATATTGAAGTAAGCCTGCGAAGGGGACTTGAAAGCGGGGCAGAGTTTCAGGAAAACCATTGCAGGGGGTAGACTGGAATTGCCCTTAAAGCATAGGAAAAGAGGCACAACGGCGACAATGATGCACTTGGACAAAAAGGGCGTATGCGTTTTTTCCTGAATATATTCAGGAAAAAACGCATACGCCCTTTTTGGCCAACCAAGCAAGCCTGTAAAGGAAATCTGCACTACAATGAAATCTCACAGCCCCCCCGGGCAAAAGGGCCATCTGAAAAAAGTGTAAAATCCAGAAAGGTAGGACAGGATATGGAGAACAGGGAGCCTTGTTATGCTGATTGGCAGGATGTAAATTACCAGCAGCCACCCTGGAGAAGTGTATGGTGTTTCCTGAAACACGTAAGAAACAAAGCAACACAGCCTATGGCACTTCCACTTATGGTCCTATAGCTTACGGAAATTAAAATCAAAAACAGACAGCCACCCCAATATTTGGGACGGCTGTGTTCACAAGAAGCTCGTCTACAGTATCAGGTAAATATCCCAGAAAGCAAAAAATGGATAAAGAAGTTGTGGCACGTACGTGCAATGCAATATAACTCAGCAATGAAATCTGTGTCATCAGGCCCGTAGCGGCATAGTAAGTGGATGCAGGTACGGTGATTCTACGTGAACTACGTCACACAGAAAAAGAAACATCATAAGATATCACTAATACACGGAATGTAAACTTGACTACACATGAACTGAATTACAAAACAGAACAGGGTCTCAAATTTAGAAAACCAACTAGTGCTTGCTTATGGGGAAAGGTGCCTTGGGGTGCTGCATAAAACCAGAGACTGAAATTAGCACAGATAACTTTCCATAAGCCAAATATGTAATAGACAACACCTACTCCTTGCTCAACGAAATGGAACCAACACCACATATTCAACGCCTAGGAATATACCTGACTAGGAAGAATCTTAAAACCCATGGATATATATGTCTCCGTAAGAGAATCAAGCATGTGTACAGCGGCCGATACGCAGCAGTGAAAATCCGATAAATCCCATTATCAAAATAAATTTCGAAAACAAAACACAAAGACAGTGAAATAGAGAGCAATTCTTAAATAATTCACTCAGGGCATGTGATGCAACCGGGATTGACCACATCTACACCCAGAGCTGGTTGAGACATAAGGCTGGACACTTCTGGCTGATAGCACTGGTGAGTTTCGGTGAGCAAATGCAGACCCTTTGAAGTCATACTGCATGGTACCCATTCCATGGGTCCCAACTCTCCAGGTTCAAGGCATTCTTCCTCCAGCTAAAACATGCATGGGAAACCCAGAGTATTGTCCACCGTGTGATTGGGAAACGATTTAAAATGCATCTCAGTTTTCGTATCCTGGTCCTCGGGTTCACCATTCCAGATGCTTTACTAACACTCTCCCCGCTTGGAGAGTCAGTGCCTTTAACCTCCTGTTTGGCACAGCTTGCCATTTCTGTGCAAGATGAACAGGAATAGGGAGAACCAATGAGAGACTAGCTGTAGGTGTCTGCACGGGCAAATGTAACGCTCATTGCCCACCAGGAAGAGGAATTAAACAAAGGCTCAGTGTGCCCTGCTGGAAACAGATTAGGGCCTGAAGCAATCCTGCGGTTTTGTGCCCAGCTCACAAGAAAGCGAGTTGAAGAAAGGAGCTCAGGGGCACTGTACTTCACAAACCTGCAGAGTTATAAATGACAGCTATCCTCCAAAAATATATTGAAGTAAGCCTGCGAAGGGGACTTGAAAGCGGGGCTGAATTTCAGGAAAACGATTGCAGGGGGTAGACTGGAATTGCCCTGAAAGCATAGGAAAAGAGGCACAACGTCGACAATGATGCACTTGGCCAAAAAGGGCGTATGCGTTTTTTCCTGAATATATTCAGGAAAAAACGCATACGCCCTTTTTGGCCAACCAAGCAAGCCTGTAAAGGAAATCTGCACTACAATGAAGTCTCACTGCCCCCCGGGCAAGAGGGCCATCTGAAAAAAGTGTAAAATCCAGAAAGGTAGGACAGGATATGGAGAAGAGGGAGCCTTGTTATGCTGATTGGCAGGATGTAAATTGCCAACAGCCACCCTGGAGAAATGTATGGTGTTTCCTGAAACACGTAAGAAATAAAGCAACACAGCCTATGGCAATTGCACTTATGGTCCTATTCCTTAGGGAAATTAAAATCAAAAACAGAGAGCCACCCCAAAGTTTGGGACGGCTGTGTTCCCAAGTAGCTCGTCTACAGTACCAGGTAAATATCCCAGAAAGCAAAAAATGGATAAAGAAGTTGTGGCACGTACGTGCAATGCAATATCACTCAGCAATGAAATCTGTGTCATCAGGCCCGTAGCGGCATAGTGAGTGGATGCAGGTACGGTGATTCTACGTGAACTACGTCACACAGAAATAGAAACATCATAAGATATCACTAATACACGGAATGTAAACTTGACTACACATGAACTGAATTACAAAACAGAACAGGGTCTCAAATTTAGAAAACCAACTAGTGCTTGCTTATGGGGAAAGGTGCCTTGGGGTGCTGCATAAAACCAGAGACTGAAATTAGCACAGATAACATTCCATAAGCCAAATATGTAATAGACAAGACCTACTCCTTGCTCAACGAAATGGACTCAACACCACATATTCAACGCCTAGGAATATACCTGACTAGGAAGAATCTTAAAACCCATGGATATATATGTCTCCGTAAGAGAATCAAGCGTGTGTACAGCGGCCGATACGCAGCAGTGAAAATCCGATAAATCCCATTATCAAAATAAATTTCGAAAACAAAACACAAAGACAGTGAAATAGAGAGCAATTCTTAAATAATTCACTCAGGGCATGTGATGCAACCGGGATTGACCACATCTACACCCAGAGCTGATTGAGACATAAGGCTGGACACTTCAGGCTAATAGCATTGGTGAGTTTCGGTGAGCAAATGCAGACCCTTTGAAGTCATACTGCATGGTACCTATTCCATGGGTCCCAACTCTTCATGTTCAAGGGATTCTTCCTCCAGCTAAAACATGCATGGGAAACCCAGAGTATCGTCCACCGTGTGATTGGGAAACGATTTAAAATGCATCTCAGTTTTCGTATCCTGGTCCTCGGGTTCACCATTCCAGATGCTTTACTAAAACTCTTCCCGCTTGGAGAGTCAGTGCCTTTAACCTCCTGTTTGGCACAGCTTGCAATTTCTGTGCAAGATGAACAGGAATAGGGAGAACCAATGAGAGACTAGCTGTAGGTGTCTGCACGGGCAAATGTAACGCTCATTTCCCACCAGGAAGAGGAATTAACCAAAGGCTCAGCGTGCCCTGCCGGAAACAGATTAGGGCCTGAAGCAATCCTGCGGTTTTGTGCCCAGCTCACAAGAAAGCGAGTTGAAGAAAGGAGCTCAGGGGCACTGTACTTCACAAACCTGCAGAGTTATAAATGACAGCTATCCTCCAAAAATATATTGAAGTAAGCCTGCGAAGGGGACTTGAAAGCGGGGCAGAATTTCAGGAAAACGATTGCAGGTGGTAGACTGGAATTGCCCTGTAAGCATAGGAAAAGAGGCAGAACGTCGACAATGATGCACTTGGCCAAAAAGGGCGTATGCGTTTTTTCCTGAATATATTCAGGAAAAAACGCATACGCCCTTTTTGGCCAACCAAGCAAGCCTGTAAAGGAAATCTGCACTACAATGAAATCTCACTGCCCCCCCGGGCAAAAGGGCCATCTGAAAAAAGTGTAAAATCCAGAAAGGTAGGACAGGATATGGAGAACAGGGAGCCTTGTTATGCTGATTGGCAGGATGTAAATTGCCAGCAGCCACCCTGGAGAAGTGTATGGTGTTTCCTGAAACACGTAAGAAACAAAGCAACACAGCCTATGGCACTTCCACTTATGGTCCTATAGCTTACGGAAATTAAAATCAAAAACAGACAGCCACCCCAATATTTGGGACGGCTGTGTTCACAAGAAGCTCGTCTACATTATCAGGTAAATATCCCAGAAAGCAAAAAATGGATAAAGAAGTTGTGGCACGTACGTGCAATGCAATATAACTCAGCAATGAAATCTGTGTCATCAGGCCCGTAGCGGCATAGTAAGTGGATGCAGGTACGGTGATTCTACGTGAACTACGTCACACAGAAAAAGAAACATCATAAGATATCACGAATACACGGAATGTAAACTTGACTACACATGAACTCAATTACAAAACAGAACAGGGTCTCAAATTTAGAAAACCAACTAGTGCTTGCTTATGGGGAAAGGTGCCTTGGGGTGCTGCATAAAACCAGAGACTGAAATTAGCACAGATACCTTTCCATAAGTCAAATATGTAATAGACAAGACCTAATCCTTGCTCAACGAAATGGAACCAACACCACATATTCAACGCCTAGGAATATACCTGACTAGGAAGAATCTTAAAACCCATGGATATATATGTCTCCGTAAGAGAATCAAGCATGTGTACAGCGGCCGATACGCAGCAGTGAAAATCCGATAAATCCCATTATCAAAATAAATTTCGAAAACAAAACACAAAGACAGTGAAATAGAGAGCAATTCTTAAATAATTCACTCAGGGCATGTGATGCAACCGGGATTGACCACATCTATACCCAGAGCTGATTGAGACATAAGGCTGGACACTTCTGGCTGATAGCACTGGTGAGTTTCGGTGAGCAAATGCAGACACTTTGAAGTCATACTGCATGGTACCTATTCCATGGGTCCCAACTCTCCAGGTTCAAGGCATTCTTCCTCCAGCTAAAACATGCATGGGAAACCCAGAGTATCGTCCACCGTGTGATTGGGAAACGATTTAAAATGCATCTCAGTTTTCGTATCCTGGTCCTCGGGTTCACCATTCCAGATGCTTTACTAAAACTCTTCCCGCTTGGAGAGTCAGTGCCTTTAACCTCCTGTTTGGCACAGCTTGCAATTTCTGTACAAGATGAACAGGAATAGGGAGAACCAATGAGAGACTAGCTGTAGGTGTCTGCACGGACAAATGTAACGCTCATTACCCACCAGGAAGAGGAATTAACCAAAGGCTCAGCGTGCCCTGCCGGAAACAGATTAGGGCCTGAAGCAATCCTGCGGTTTTGTGCCCAGCTCACAAGAAAGCGAGTTGAATAAAGGAGCTCAGGGGCACTGTAATTCACAAACCTGCAGAGTTATAAATGACAGCTATCCTCCAAAAATATATTGAAGTAAGCCTGCGAAGGGGACTTGAAAGCGGGGCAGAATTTCAGGAAAACGATTGCATGTGGTAGACTGGAATTGCCCTGTAAGCATAGGAAAAGAGGCAGAACGTCGACAATGATGCACTTTGCCAAAAAGGGCGTATACGTTTTTTCCTGAATATATTCAGGAAAAAACGCATACGCCCTTTTTGGCCAACCAAGCAAGCCTGTAAAGGAAATCTGCACTACAATGAAATCTCACTGCCCCCCCGGGCAAAAGGGTCATCTGAAAAAAGTGTAAAATCCAGAAAGGTAGGACAGGATATGGAGAACAGGGAGCCTTGTTATGCTGATTGGCAGGATGTAAATTGCCAGCAGCCACCCTGGAGAAGTGTATGGTGTTTCCTGAAACACGTAAGAAACAAAGCAACACAGCCTATGGCACTTCCACTTATGGTCCTATAGCTTACGGAAATTAAAATCAAAAACAGACAGCCACCCCAATATTTGGGACGGCTGTGTTCACAAGAAGCTCGTCTACAGTATCAGGTAAATATCCCAGAAAGCAAAAAATGGATAAAGAAGTTGTGGCACGTACGTGCAATGCAATATCACTCAGCAATGAAATCTGTGTCATCAGGCCCGTAGCGGCATAGTAAGTGGATGCAGGTACGGTGATTCTACGTGAACTACGTCACACAGAAAAAGAAACATCATAAGATATCACTAATACACGGAATGTAAACTTGACTACACATGAACTGAATTACAAAACAGAACAGGGTCTCAAATTTAGAAAAACAACTAGTGCTTGCTTATGGGGAAAGGTGCCTTGGGGTGCTGCATAAAACCAGACACTGAAATTAGCACAGATAACTTTCCATAAGCCAAATATGTAATAGACAAGACCTACTCCTTGCTCAACGAAATGGAACCAACACCACATATGCAACGCCTAGGAATATACCTGACTAGGAAGAATCTTAAAACCCATGGATATATATGTCTCCGTAAGAGAATCAAGCATGTGTACAGCGGCCGATACGCAGCAGTGAAAATCCGATAAATCCCATTATCAAAATAAATTTCGAAAACAAAACACAAAGACAGTGAAATAGAGAGCAATTCTTAAATAATTCACTCAGGGCATGTGATGCAACCGGGATTGACCACATCTACACCCAGAGCTGATTGAGACATAAGGCTGGACACTTCTGGCTGATAGCACTGGTGAGTTTCGGTGAGCAAATGCAGACACTTTGAAGTCATACTGCATGGTACCTATTCCATGGGTCCCAACTCTCCAGGTTCAAGGCATTCTTCCTCCAGCTAAAACATGCATGGGAAACCCAGAGTATCGTCCACCGTGTGATTGGGAAACGATTTAAAATGCATCTCAGTTTTCGTATCCTGGTCCTCGGGTTCACCATTCCAGATGCTTTACTAAAACTCTTCCCGCTTGGAGAGTCAGTGCCTTTAACCTCCTGTTTGGCACAGCTTGCAATTTCTGTGCAAGATGAACAGGAATAGGGAGAACCAATGAGAGACTAGCTGTAGGTGTCTGTACGGGCAAATGTAACACTCATTTCCCACCAGGAAGAGGAATTAACCAAAGGCTCAGCGTGCCCTGCCGGAAACAGATTAGGGCCTGAAGCAATCCTGCGGTTTTGTGCCCAGCTCACAAGAAAGCGAGTTGAAGAAAGGAGCTCAGGGGCACTGTAATTCACAAACCTGCAGAGTTATAAATGACAGCTATCCTCCAAAAATATATTGAAGTAAGCCTGCGAAGGGGACTTGAAAGCGGGGCAGAATTTCAGGAAAACGATTGCAGGTGGTAGACTGGAATTGCCCTGTAAGCATAGGAAAAGAGGCAGAACGTCGACAATGATGCACTTGGCCAAAAAGGGCGTATGCGTTTTTTCCTGAATATATTCAGGAAAAAACGCATTCGCCCTTTTTGGCCAACCAAGCAAGCCTGTAAAGCAAATTTGCATTACAATGAAATCTCACTGCCCCCCCAGGCAAAAGGGCCATCTGAAAAAAGTGTAAAATCCAGAAAGGTAGGACAGGATATGGAGAACAGGGAGCCTTGTTATGCTGATTGGCAGGATGTAAATTGCCAGCAGCCACCCTGGAGAAGTGTATGGTGTTTCCTGAAACACGTAAGAAACAAAGCAACACAGCCTATGGCACTTCCACTTATGGTCCTATAGCTTACGGAAATTAAAATCAAAAACAGAGAGCCACCCCAATATTTGGGACGGCTGTGTTCACAAGAAGCTCGTCTACAGTATCAGGTAAATATCCCAGAAAGCAAAAAATGGATAAAGAAGTTGTGGCACGTACGTGCAATGCAATATAACTCAGCAATGAAATCTGTGTCATCAGGCCCGTAGCGGCATAGTAAGTGGATGCAGGTACGGTGATTCTACGTGAACTACGTCACACAGAAAAAGAAACATCATAAGATATCACTAATACACGGAATGTAAACTTGACTACACATGAACTGAATTACAAAACAGAACAGGGTCTCAAATTTAGAAAACCAACTAGTGCTTGCTTATGGGGAAAGGTGCGTTGGGGTGCTGCATAAAACCAGAGACTGAAATTAGCACAGATAACATTCCATAAGCCAAATATGTAATAGACAAGACCTACTCCTTGCTCAACGAAATGGACTCAACACCACATATTCAACGCCTAGGAATATACCTGACTAGGAAGAATCTTAAAACCCATGGATATATATGTCTCGTTAAGAGAATCAAGCGTGTGTACAGCGGCGGAAATGCAGCAGTGAAAATCCGATAAATCCCATTATCAAAATAAATTTCGAAAACAAAACACAAAGACAGTGAAATAGAGAGCAATTCTTAAATAATTCACTCAGGGCATGTGATGCAACCGGGATTTACCACATCTTCACCCAGAGCTGGTTGAGACATAAGGCTGGACACTTCTGGCTGATAGCACTGGTGAGTTTCGGTGAGCAAATGCAGACCCTTTGAAGTCATACTGCATGGTACCCATTCCATGGGTCCCAACTCTCCAGGTTCAAGGCATTCTTCCTCCAGCTAAAACATGCATGGGAAACCCAGAGTATCGTCCACCGTGTGATTGGGAAACGATTTAAAATGCATCTCAGTTTTCGTATCCTGGTCCTCGGGTTCACCATTCCAGATGCTTTACTAACACTCTCCCCGCTTGGAGAGTCAGTGCCTTTAACCTCCTGTTTGGCACAGCTTGCCATTTCTGTGCAAGATGAACAGGAATAGGGAGAACCAATGAGAGACTAGCTGTAGGTGTCTGCACGGGCAAATGTAACGCTCATTGCCCACCTGGAAGAGGAATTAAACAAAGGCTCAGTGTGCCCTGCTGGAAACAGATTAGGGCCTGAAGCAATCTTGCGGTTTTGTGCCCAGCTCACAAGAAAGCGAGTTGAAGAAAGGAGCTCAGGGGCACTGTACTTCACAAACCTGCAGAGTTATAAATGACAGCTATCCTCCAAAAATATATTGAAGTAAGCCTGCGAAGGGGACTTGAAAGCGGGGCTGAATTTCAGGAAAACGATTGCAGGGGGTAGACTGGAATTGCCCTGAAAGCATAGGAAAAGAGGCACAACGTCGACAAAGATGCACTTGGCCAAAAAGGGCGTATGCGTTTTTTCCTGAATATATTCAGGAAAAAACGCATACGCCCTTTTTGGCCAACCAAGCAAGCCTGTAAAGGAAATCTGCACTACAATGAAATCTCACTGCCCCCCCCCCCCCCGGGCAGAAGGGCCATCTGAAAAAAGTGTAAAATCCAGAAAGTTAGGACAGGATATGGAGAACAGGGAGCCTTGTTATGCTGATTGGCAGGATGTAAATTGCCAGCAGCCACCCTGGAGAAGTGTATGGTGTTTCCTGAAACATGTAAGAAACAAAGCAACACAGCCTATGGCACTTCCACTTATGGTCCTATAGCTTACGGAAATTAAAATCAAAAACAGACGGCCACCCCAATATTTGGGACGGCTGTGTTCACAAGAAGCTCGTCTACAGTATCAGGTAAATATCCCAGAAAGCAAAAAATGGATAAAGAAGTTGTGGCACGTACGTGCAATGCAATATCACTCAGCAATGAAATCTGTGTCATCAGGCCTGTAGCGGCATAGTAAGTGGATGCAGGTACGGTGATTCTACGTGAACTACGTCACACAGAAAAAGAAACATCATAAGATATCACTAATACACGGAATGTAAACTTGACTACACATGAAGTGAATTACAAAACAGAACAGGGTCTCAAATTTAGAAAACCAACTAGTGCTTGCTTTTGGGGAAAGGTGCGTTGGGGTGCTGCATAAAACCAGAGACTGAAATTAGCACAGATAACATTCCATAAGCCAAATATGTAATAGACAAGACCTACTCCTTGCTCAACGAAATGGACTCAACACCACATATTCAACGCCTAGGAATATACCTGACTAGGAAGAATCTTAAAACCCATGGATATATATGTGTCCGTAACAGAATCAAGCGTGTGTACAGCGGCGGAAATGCAGCAGTGAAAATCCGATAAATCCCATTATCAAAATAAATTTCGAAAACAAAACACAAAGACAGTGAAATAGAGAGCAATTCTTAAATAATTCACTCAGGGCATGTGATGCAACCGGGATTGACCACATCTACACCCAGAGCTTGTTGAGACATAAGGCTGGACACTTCAGGCTGATAGCAATGGTGAGTTTCGGTGAGCAAATGCAGACCCTTTGAAGTCATACTGCATGGTACCCATTCCATGGGTCCCAACTCTCCAGGCTCAAGGGATTCTTCCTCCAGCTAAAACATGCATGGGAAACCCAGAGTATCGTCCACCGTGTGATTGGGAAATGATTTAAAATGCATCTCAGTTTTCGTTTCCTGGTCCTCGGGTTCACCATTCCAGATGCTTTACTAACACTCTCCCCGCTTGGAGAGTCAGTGCCTTTAACCTCCTGTTTGGCACAGCTTGCAATTTCTGTGCAAGATGAACAGGAATAGGGAGAACCAATGAGAGACTAGCTGTAGGTGTCTGCACGGGCAAATGTAACGCTCATTGCCCACCAGTAAGAGGAATTAAACAAAGGCTCAGTGTGCCCTGCTGGAAACAGATTAGGGCCTGAAGAAATCCTGCGGTTTTGTGCCCAGCTCACAAGAAAGCGAGTTGAAGAAAGGAGCTCAGGGGCACTGTACTTCACAAACCTGCAGAGTTATAAAGGACAGCTATCCTCCAAAAATATATTGAAGTAAGCCTGCGAAGGGGACTTGAAAGCGGGGCTGAATTTCAGGAAAACGATTGCAGGGGGTAGACTGGAATTGCCCTGAAAGCATAGGAAAAGAGGCACAACGTCGACAATGATGCACTTGGCCAAAAAGGGCGTATGCGTTTTTTCCTGAATATATTCAGGAAAAAACGCATACGCCCTTTTTGGCCAAGCAAGCAAGCCTGTAAAGTAAATCTGCACTACAATGAAATCTCACTGCCCCCCCGGGCAAAAGGGCCATCTGAAAAAAGTATAAAATCCAGAAAGGTAGGACAGGATATGGAGAACAGGGAGCCTTGTTATGCTGATTGGCAGGATGTAAATTGCCAGCAGCCACCCTGGAGAAGTGTATGGTGTTTCCTGAAACACGTAAGAAACAAAGCAACACAGCCTATGGCACTTCCACTTATGGTCCTATAGCTTACGGAAATTAAAATCAAAAACAGACAGCCACCCCAATATTTGGGACGGCTGTGTTCACAAGAAGCTCGTCTACAGTATCAGGTAAATATCCCAGAAAGCAAAAAATGGATAAAGAAGTTGTGGCACGTACGTGCAATGCAATATCACTCAGCAATGAAATCTGTGTCATCAGGCCCGTAGCGGCATAGTGAGTGGATGCAGGTACGGTGATTCTACGTGAACTACGTCACACAGAAAAAGAAACATCATAAGATATCACTAATACACGGAATGTAAACTTGACTACACATGAACTGAATTACAAAACAGAACAGGGTCTCAAATTTAGAAAACCAACTAGTGCTTGCTTATGGGGAAAGGTGCGTTGGGGTGCTGCATAAAACCAGAGTCTGAAATTAGCACAGATAACATTCCATAAGCCAAATATGTAATAGACAAGACCTACTCCTTGCTCAACGAAATGGACTCAACACCACATATTCAACGCCTAGGAATATACCTGACTAGGAAGAATCTTAAAACCCATGGATATATATGTGTCCGTAAGAGAATCAAGCGTGTGTACAGCGGCGGAAATGCAGCAGTGAAAATCCGATAAATCCCATTATCAAAATAAATTTCGAAAACAAAACACAAAGACAGTGAAATAGAGAGCAATTCTTAAATAATTCACTCAGGGCATGTGATGCAACCGGGATTGACCACATCTACACCCAGAGCTGGTTGAGACATAAGGCTGGACACTTCTGGCTGATAGCACTGGTGAGTTTCGGTGAGCAAATGCAGACCCTTTGAAGTCATACTGCATGGTACCCATTCCATGGGTCCCAACTCTCCAGGTTCAAGGCATTCTTCCTCCAGCTAAAACATGCATGGGAAACCCAGAGTATCGTCCACCGTGTGATTGGGAAACGATTTAAAATGCATCTCAGTTTTCGTATCCTGGTCCTCGGGTTCACCATTCCAGATGCTTTACTAACACTCTCCCCGCTTGGAGAGTCAGTGCCTTTAACCTCCTGTTTGGCACAGCTTGCCATTTCTGTGCAAGATGAACAGGAATAGGGAGAACCAATGAGAGACTAGCTGTAGGTGTCTGCACGGGCAAATGTAACGCTCATTGCCCACCAGGAAGAGGAATTAAACAAAGGCTCAGTGTGCCCTGCTGGAAACAGATTAGGGCCTGAAGCAATCCTGCGGTTTTGTGCCCAGCTCACAAGAAAGCGAGTTGAAGAAAGGAGCTCAGGGGCACTGTACTTCACAAACCTGCAGAGTTATAAATGACAGCTATCCTCCAAAAATATATTGAAGTAAGCCTGCGAAGGGGACTTGAAAGCGGGGCTGAATTTCAGGAAAACGATTGCAGGGGGTAGACTGGAATTGCCCTGAAAGCATAGGAAAAGAGGCACAACGTCGACAATGATGCACTTGGCCAAAAAGGGCGTATGCGTTTTTTCCTGAATATATTCAGGAAAAAACGCATACGCCCTTTTTGGCCAACCAAGCAAGCCTGTAAAGGAAATCTGCACTACAATGAAATCTCACTGCCCACCCCCGGGCAAAAGGGCCATCTGAAAAAAGTGTAAAATCCAGAAAGGTAGGACAGGATATGGAGAACAGGGAGCCTTGTTATGCTGATTGGCAGGATGTAAATTGCCAGCAGCCACCCTGGAGAAGTGTATGGTGTTTCCTGAAACACATAAGAAACAAAGCAACACAGCCTATGGCACTTCCACTTATGGTCCTATAGCTTACGGAAATTAAAATCAAATACAGACAGCCACCCCAATATTTGGGACGGCTGTGTTCACAAGAAGCTCGTCTACAGTATCAGGTAAATATCCCAGAAAGCAAACAATGGATAAAGAAGTTGTGGCACGTACGTACAATGCAATATCACTCAGCAATGAAATCTGTGTCATCAGGCCCGTAGCGGCATAGTGAGTGGATGCAGGTACGGTGATTCTACGTGAACTACGTCACACAGAAAAAGAAACATCATAAGATATCACTAATACATGGAATGTAAACTTGACTACACATGAACTGAATTACAAAACAGAACAGGGTCTCAAATTTAGAAAACCAACTAGTGCTTGCTTATGGGGAAAGGTGCGTTGGGGTGCTGCATAAAACCAGAGACTGAAATTAGCACAGATAACATTCCATAAGCCAAATATGTAATAGACAAGACCTACTCCTTGCTCAACGAAATGGACTCAACACCACATATTCAACGCCTAGGAATATACCTGACTAGGAAGAATCTTAAAACCCATGGATATATATGTCTCCGTAAGAGAATCAAGCGTGTGTACAGCGGCGGAAATGCAGCATTGAAAATCCGATAAATCCCATTATCAAAATAAATTTCGAAAACAAAACACAAAGACAGTGAAATAGAGAGCAATTCTTAAATAATTCACTCAGGGCATGTGATGCAACCGGGATTGACCACATCTACACCCAGAGCTGGTTGAGACATAAGGCTGGACACTTCTGGCTGATAGCACTGGTGAGTTTCGGTGAGCAAATGCAGACCCTTTGAAGTCATACTGCATGGTACCCATTCCATGGGTCCCAACTCTCCAGGTTCAAGGCATTCTTCCTCCAGCTAAAACATGCATGGGAAACCCAGAGTATCGTCCACCGTGTGATTGGGAAACGATTTAAAATGCATCTCAGTTTTCGTATCCTGGTCCTCGGGTTCACCATTCCAGATGCTTTACTAACACTCTCCCCGCTTGGAGAGTCAGTGCCTTTAACCTCCTGTTTGGCACAGCTTGCCATTTCTGTGCAAGATGAACAGGAATAGGGAGAACCAATGAGAGACTAGCTGTAGGTGTCTGCACGGGCAAATGTAACGCTCATTGCCCACCAGGAAGAGGAATTAAACAAAGGCTCAGTGTGCCCTGCTGGAAACAGATTAGGGCCTGAAGCAATCCTGCGGTTTTGTGCCCAGCTAACAAGAAAGTGAGTTGAAGAAAGGAGCTCAGGGGCACTGTACTTCACAAACCTGCAGAGTTATAAATGACAGCTATCCTCCAAAAATATATTGAAGTAAGCCTGCGAAGGGGACTTGAAAGCGGGGCTGAATTTCAGGAAAACGATTGCAGGGGGTAGACTGGAATTGCCCTGAAAGCATAGGAAAAGAGGCACAACGTCGACAATGATGCACTTGGCCAAAAAGGGCGTATGCGTTTTTTCCTGAATATATTCAGGAAAAAACGCATACGCCCTTTTTGGCCCACCAAGCAAGCCTGTAAAGGAAATGTGCACTACAATGAAGTCTCACTGCCCCCCGGGCAAGAGGGCCATCTGAAAAAAGTGTAAAATCCAGAAAGGTAGGACAGGATATGGAGAACAGGGAGCCTTGTTATGCTGATTGGCAGGATGTAAATTGCCAGCAGCCACCCTGGAGAAGTGTATGGTGTTTCCTGAAACACGTAAGAAACAAAGCAACACAGCCTATGGCACTTCCACTTATGGTCCTATAGCTTACGGAAATTAAAATCAAAAACAGACAGCCACCCCAATATTTGGGACGGCTGTGTTCACAAGAAGCTCGTCTACAGTATCAGGTAAATATCCCAGAAAGCAAAAAATGCATAAAGAAGTTGTGGCACGTACGTGCAATGCAATATCACTCAGCAATGAAATCTGTGTCATCAGGCCCGTAGCGGCATAGTGAGTGGATGCAGGTACAGTGATTCTACGTGAACTACGTCACACAGAAAAAGAAACATCATAAGATATCACTAATACACGGAATGTAAACTTGACTACACATGAACTGAATTACAAAACAGAACAGGGTCTCAAATTTAGAAAACCAACTAGTGCTTGCTTATGGGGAAAGTTGCGTTGGGGTGCTGCATAAAACCAGAGACTGAAATTAGCACAGATAACATTCCATAAGCCAAATAAGTAATAGACAAGACCTACTCCTTGCTCAACGAAATGGACTCAACACCACATATTCAACGCCTAGGAATATACCTGACTAGGAAGAATCTTAAAACCCATGGATATATATGTCTCCGTAAGAGAATCAAGCGTGTGTACAGCGGCGGAAATGCAGCAGTGAAAATCCGATAAATCCCATTATCAAAATAAATTTCGAAAACAAAACACAAAGACAGTGAAATAGAGAGCAATTCTTAAATAATTCACTCAGGGCATGTGATGCAACCGGGATTGACCACATCTACACCCAGAGCTGGTTGAGACATAAGGCTGGACACTTCAGGCTGATAGCACTGGTGAGTTTCGGTGAGCAAATGCAGACCCTTTGAAGTCATACTGCATGGTACCCATTCCATGGGTCCCAACTCTCCAGGTTCAAGGCATTCTTCCTCCAGCTAAAACATGCATGGGAAACCCAGAGTATCGTCCACCGTGTGATTGGGAAACGATTTAAAATGCATCTCAGTTTTCGTATCCTGGTCCTCGGGTTCACCATTCCAGATGCTTTACTAACACTCTCCCCGCTTGGAGAGTCAGTGCCTTTAACCTCCTGTTTGGCACAGCTTGCCATTTCTGTGCAAGATGAACAGGAATAGGGAGAACCAATGAGAGACTAGCTGTAGGTGTCTGCACGGGCAAATGTAACGCTCATTGCCCACCAGGAAGAGGAATTAAACAAAGGCTCAGTGTGCCCTGCTGGAAACAGATTAGGGCCTGAAGCAATCCTGCGGTTTTGTGCCCAGCTCACAAGAAAGCGAGTTGAAGAAAGGAGCTCAGGGGCACTGTACTTCACAAAACTGCAGAGTTATAAAGGACAGCTATCCTCCAAAAATATATTGAAGTAAGCCTGCGAAGGGGACTTGAAAGCGGGGCTGAATTTCAGGAAAACGATTGCAGGGGGTAGACTGGAATTGCCCTGAAAGCATAGGAAAAGAGGCACAACGTCGACAATGATGCACTTGGCCAAAAAGGGCGTATGCGTTTTTTCCTGAATATATTTAGGAAAAAACGCATACGCCCTTTTTGGCCAACCAAGCAAGCCTGTAAAGGAAATCTGCACTACAATGAAATCTCACTGCCCCCCCGGGCAAAAAGGCCATCTGAAAAAAGTGTAAAATCCAGAAAGTTCGGACAGGATATGGAGAACAGGGAGCCTTGTTATGCTGATTGGCAGGATGTAAATTCCCAGCAGCCACCCTAGAGAAGTGTATGGTGTTTCCTGAAATACGTAAGAAACAAAGCAACACAGCCTATGGCACTTCCACTTATGGTCCTATAGCTTACGGAAATTAAAATCAAAAACAGACAGCCACCCCAATATTTGGGACGGCTGTGTTCCCAAAAAGCTCGTCTACAGTATCAGGTAAATATCCCAGAAAGCAAAAAATGGATAAAGAAGTTGTGGCACGTACGTACAATGCAATATCCCTCAGCAATGAAATCTGTGTCATCAGGCCCGTAGCGGCATAGTGAGTGGATGCAGGTACGGTGATTCTACGTGAACTACGTCACACAGAAAAAGAAACATCATAAGATATCACTAATACACGGAATGTAAACTTGACTACACATGAACTGAATTACAAAAAAGAACAGGGTCTCAAATTTAGAAAACCAACTAGTGCTTGCTTATGGGGAAAGGTGCCTTGGGGTGCTGCATAAAACCAGAGACTGAAATTAGCACAGATAACATTCCATAAGCCAAATATGTAATAGACAAGACCTACTCCTTGCTCAACGAAATGGACTCAACACCACATATTCAACGCCTAGGAATATACCTGACTAGGAAGAATCTTAAAACCCATGGATATATATGTCTCCGTAAGAGAATCAAGCGTGTGTACAGCGGCGGAAATGCAGCAGTGAAAATCCGATAAATCCCATTATCAAAATAAATTTCGAAAACAAAACACAAAGACAGTGAAATAGAGAGCAATTCTTAAATAATTCACTCAGGGCATGTGATGCAACCGGGATTGACCACATCTACACCCAGAGCTGGTTGAGACATAAGGCTGGACACTTCTGGCTGATAGCACTGGTGAGTTTCGGTGAGCAAATGCAGACCCTTTGAAGTCATACAGCATGGTACTCATTCCATGGGTCCCAACTCTCCAGGTTCAAGGCATTCTTCCTCCAGCTAAAACATGCATGGGAAACCCAGAGTATCGTCCACCGTGTGATTGGGAAACGATTTAAAATGCATCTCAGTTTTCGTATCCTGGTCCTCGGGTTCACCATTCCAGATGCTTTACTAACACTCTCCCCGCTTGGAGAGTCAGTGCCTTTAACCTCCTGTTTGGCACAGCTTGCCATTTCTGTGCAAGATGAACAGGAATAGGGAGAACCAATGAGAGACTAGCTGTAGGTGTCTGCACGGGCAAATGTAACGCTCATTGCCCACCAGGAAGAGGAATTAAACAAAGGCTCAGTGTGCCCTGCTGGAAACAGATTAGGGCCTGAAGCAATCCTGCGGTTTTGTGCCCAGCTCACAAGAAAGCGAGTTGAAGAAAGGAGCTCAGGGGCACTGTACTTCACAAACCTGCAGAGTTATAAATGACAGCTATCCTCCAAAAATATATTGAAGTAAGCCTGCGAAGGGGACTTGAAAGCGGGGCTGAATTTCAGGAAAACGATTGCAGGGGGTAGACTGGAATTGCCCTGAAAGCATAGGAAAAGAGGCACAACGTCGACAATGATGCACTTGGCCAAAAAGGGCGTATGCGTTTTTTCCTGAATATATTCAGGAAAAAACGCATACGCCCTTTTTGGCCAACCAAGCAAGCCTGTAAAGGAAATCTGCACTACAATGAAATCTCACTGCCCCCCCCGGGCAAAAGGGCCATCTGAAAAAAGTGTAAAATCCAGAAAGGTAGGACAGGATATGGAGAACAGGGAGCCTTGTTATGCTGATTGGCAGGATGTAAATTGCCAGCAGCCACCCTGGAGAAGTGTATGGTGTTTCCTGAAACACGTAAGAAACAAAGCAACACAGCCTATGGCACTTCCACTTATGGTCCTATAGCTTACAGAAATTAAAATCAAAAACAGACAGCCACCCCAATATTTGGGACGGCTGTGTTCACAAGAAGCTCGTCTACAGTATCAGGTAAATATCCCAGAAAGCAAAAAATGGATAAAGAAGTTGTGGCACGTACATGCAATGCAATATCACTCAGCAATGAAATCTGTGTCATCAGGCCCGTAGCGGCATAGTAAGTGGATGCAGGTACGGTGATTCTACGTGAACTACGTCACACAGAAAAAGAAACATCATAAGATATCACTAATACACGGAATGTAAACTTGACTACACATGAACTGAATTACAAAACAGAACAGGGTCTCAAATTTAGAAAACCAACTAGTGCTTGCTTATGGGGAAAGGTGCGTTGGGGTGCTGCATAAAACCAGAGACTGAAATTAGCACAGATAACATTCCATAAGCCAAATATGTAATAGACAAGACCTACTCCTTGCTCAACGAAATGGACTCAACACCACATATTCAACGCCTAGGAATATACCTGACTAGGAAGAATCTTAAAACCCATGGATATATATGTCTCCGTAAGAGAATCAAGCGTGTGTACAGCGGCCGAAACGCAGCAGTGAAAATCCGATAAATCCCATTATCAAAATAAATTTTGAAAACAAAACACAAAGACAGTGAAATAGAGAGCAATTCTTAAATAATTCACTCAGGGCATGTGATGCAACCGGGATTGACCACATCTAAACCCAGAGCTGGTTGAGACATAAGGCTGGACACTTCAGCCTGATAGCATTGGTGAGTTTCGGTGAGCAAATGCAGACCCTTTGAAGTCATACTGCATGGTACCCATTCCATGGGTCCCAACTCTCCAGGTTCAAGGGATTCTTCCTCCAGCTAAAACATGCATGGGAAACCCAGAGTATCGTCCACCGTGTGATTGGGAAACGATTTAAAATGCATCTCAGTTTTCGTATCCTGGTCCTCGGGTTCACCATTCCAGATGCTTTACTAACACTCTCCCCGCTTGGAGAGTCAGTGCCTTTAACCTCCTGTTTGGCACAGCTTGCAATTTCTGTGCAAGATGAACAGGAATAGGGAGAACCAATGAGAGACTAGCTGTAGGTGTCTGCACGGGCAAATGTAACGCTCATTGCCCACCAGGAAGAGGAATTAAACAAAGGCTCAGTGTGCCCTGCTGGAAACAGATTAGGGCCTGAAGCAATCCTGCGGTTTTGTGCCCAGCTCACAAGAAAGCGAGTTGAAGAAAGGAGCTCAGGGGCACTGTACTTCACAAAACTGCAGAGTTATAAAGGACAGCTATCCTCCAAAAATATATTGAAGTAAGCCTGCGAAGGGGACTTGAAAGCGGGGCTGAATTTCAGGAAAACGATTGCAGGGGGTAGACTGGAATTGCACTGAAAGCATAGGAAAAGAGGCACAACGTCGACAATGATGCACTTGGCCAAAAAGGGCGTATGCGTTTTTTCCTGAATATATTTAGGAAAAAACGCATACGCCCTTTTTGGCCAACCAAGCAAGCCTGTAAAGGAAATCTGCACTACAATGAAATCTCACTGCCCCCCCGGGCAAAAAGGCCATCTGAAAAAAGTGTAAAATCCAGAAAGGTAGGACAGGATATGGAGAACAGGGAGCCTTGTTATGCTGATTGGCCGGATGTAAATTCCCAGCAGCCACCCTAGAGAAGTGTATGGTGTTTCCTGAAATACGTAAGAAACAAAGCAACACAGCCTATGGCACTTCCACTTATGGTCCTATAGCTTACGGAAATTAAAATCAAAAACAGACAGCCACCCCAATATTTGGGACGGCTGTGTTCCCAAAAAGCTCGTCTACAGTATCAGGTAAATATCCCAGAAAGCAAAAAATGGATAAAGAAGTTGTGGCACGTACGTACAATGCAATATCACTCAGCAATGAAATCTGTGTCATCAGGCCCATAGCGGCATAGTGAGTGGATGCAGGTACAGTGTTTCTACGTGAACTACGTCACACAGAAAAAGAAACATCATAAGATATCACTAATACACGGAATGTAAACTTGACTACACATGAACTGAATTACAAAACAGAACAGGGTCTCAAATTTAGAAAACCAACTAGTGCATGCTTATGGGGAAAGGTGTGTTGGGGTGCTGCATAAAACCAGAGACTGAAATTAGCACAGATAACATTCCATAAGCCAAATATGTAATAGACAAGACCTACTCCTTGCTCAACGAAATGGACTCAACACCACATATTCAACGCCTAGGAATATACCTGACTAGGAAGAATCTTAAAACCCATGGATATATATGTCTCCGTAAGAGAATCAAGCGTGTGTACAGCGGCGGAAATGCAGCAGTGAAAATCCGATAAATCCCATTATCAAAATAAATTTCGAAAACAAAACACAAAGACAGTGAAATAGAGAGCAATTCTTAAATAATTCACTCAGGGCATGTGATGCAACCGGGATTGACCACATCTACACCCAGAGCTGGTTGAGACATAAGGCTGGACACTTCTGGCTGATAGCACTGTTGAGTTTCGGTGAGCAAATGCAGACCCTTTGAAGTCATACTGCATGGTACCCATTCCATGGGTCCCAACTCTCCAGGTTCAAGGCATTCTTCCTCCAGCTAAAACATGCATGGGAAACCCAGAGTATCGTCCACCGTGTGATTGGGAAACGATTTAAAATGCATCTCAGTTTTCGTATCCTGGTCCTCGGGTTCACCATTCCAGAGGCTTTACTAACACTCTCCCCGCTTGGAGAGTCAGTGCCTTTAACCTCCTGTTTGGCACAGCTTGCCATTTCTGTGCAAGATGAACAGGAATAGGGAGAACCAATGAGAGACTAGCTGTAGGTGTCTGCACGGGCAAATGTAACGCTCATTGCCCACCAGGAAGAGGAATTAAACAAAGGCTCAGTGTGCCCTGCTGGAAACAGATTAGGGCCTGAAGCAATCCTGCGGTTTTCTGCCCAGCTCACAAGAAAGCGAGTTGAAGAAAGGAGCTCAGGGGCACTGTACTTCACAAACCTGCAGAGTTATAAATGACAGCTATCCTCCAAAAATATATTGAAGTAAGCCTGCGAAGGGGACTTGAAAGCGGGGCTGAATTTCAGGAAAACGATTGCAGGGGGTAGACTGGAATTGCCCTGAAAGCATAGGAAAAGAGGCACAACGTCGACAATGATGCACTTGGCCAAAAAGGGCGTATGCGTTTTTTCCTGAATATATTCAGGAAAAAACGCATACGCCCTTTTTGTTCAACCAAGCAAGCCTGTAAAGGAAATCTGCACTACAATGAAATCTCATTCCCCCCCCCCCCCCCGGGCAAAAGGGCCATCTGAAAAAAGTGTAAAATCCAGAAAGGTAGGACAGGATATGGAGAACAGGGAGCCTTGTTATGCTGATTGGCAGGATGTAAATTTCCAGCAGCCACCCTGGAGAAGTGTATGGTGTTTCCTGAAACACCTAAGAAACAAAGCAACACAGCCTATGGCACTTCCACTTATGGTCCTATAGCTTACGGAAAGTAAAATCAAAAACAGACAGCCACCCCAATATTTGGGACGGCTGTGTTCACAAGAAGCTCGTCTACAGTATCAGGTAAATATCCCAGAAAGCAAAAAATGGATAAAGAAGTTGTGGCACGTACGTACAATGCAATATCCCTCAGCAATGAAATCTGTGTCATCAGGCCCGTAGCGGCATAGTGAGTGGATGCAGGTACGGTGATTCTACGTGAACTACGTCACACAGAAAAAGAAACATCATAAGATATCACTAATACACGGAATGTAAACTTGACTACACATGAACTGAATTACAAAAAAGAACAGGGTCTCAAATTTAGAAAACCAACTAGTGCTTGCTTATGGGGAAAGGTGCCTTGGGGTGCTGCATAAAACCAGAGACTGAAATTAGCACAGATAACATTCCATAAGCCAAATATGTAATAGACAAGACCTACTCCTTGCTCAACGAAATGGACTCAACACCACATATTCAACGCCTAGGAATATACCTGACTAGGAAGAATCTTAAAACCCATGGATATATATGTCTCCGTAAGAGAATCAAGCGTGTGTACAGCGGCGGAAATGCAGCAGTGAAAATCCGATAAATCCCATTATCAAAATAAATTTCGAAAACAAAACACAAAGACAGTGAAATAGAGAGCAATTCTTAAATAATTCACTCAGGGCATGTGATGCAACCGGGATTGACCACATCTACACCCAGAGCTGGTTGAGACATAAGGCTGGACACTTCTGGCTGATAGCACTGGTGAGTTTCGGTGAGCAAATGCAGACCCTTTGAAGTCATACAGCATGGTACTCATTCCATGGGTCCCAACTCTCCAGGTTCAAGGCATTCTTCCTCCAGCTAAAACATGCATGGGAAACCCAGAGTATCGTCCACCGTGTGATTGGGAAACGATTTAAAATGCATCTCAGTTTTCGTATCCTGGTCCTCGGGTTCACCATTCCAGATGCTTTACTAACACTCTCCCCGCTTGGAGAGTCAGTGCCTTTAACCTCCTGTTTGGCACAGCTTGCCATTTCTGTGCAAGATGAACAGGAATAGGGAGAACCAATGAGAGACTAGCTGTAGGTGTCTGCACGGGCAAATGTAACGCTCATTGCCCACCAGGAAGAGGAATTAAACAAAGGCTCAGTGTGCCCTGCTGGAAACAGATTAGGGCCTGAAGCAATCCTGCGGTTTTGTGCCCAGCTCACAAGAAAGCGAGTTGAAGAAAGGAGCTCAGGGGCACTGTACTTCACAAACCTGCAGAGTTATAAATGACAGCTATCCTCCAAAAATATATTGAAGTAAGCCTGCGAAGGGGACTTGAAAGCGGGGCTGAATTTCAGGAAAACGATTGCAGGGGGTAGACTGGAATTGCCCTGAAAGCATAGGAAAAGAGGCACAACGTCGACAATGATGCACTTGGCCAAAAAGGGCGTATGCGTTTTTTCCTGAATATATTCAGGAAAAAACGCATACGCCCTTTTTGGCCAACCAAGCAAGCCTGTAAAGGAAATCTGCACTACAATGAAATCTCACTGCCCCCCCGGGCAAAAGGGCCATCTGAAAAAAGTGTAAAATCCAGAAAGGTAGGACAGGATATGGAGAACAGGGAGCCTTGTTATGCTGATTGGCAGGATGTAAATTGCCAGCAGCCACCCTGGAGAAGTGTATGGTGTTTCCTGAAACACGTAAGAAACAGAGCAACACAGCCTATGGCACTTCCACTTATGGTCCTATAGCTTACGGAAATTAAAATCAAAAACAGACAGCCACCCCAATATTTGGGACGGCTGTGTTCACAAGAAGCTCGTCTACAGTATCAGGTAAATATCCCAGAAAGCAAAAAATGGATAAAGAAGTTGTGGCACGTACGTACAATGCAATATCACTCAGCAATGAAATCTGTGTCATCAGGCCCGTAGCGGCATAGTGAGTGGATGCAGGTACGGTGATTCTACGTGAACTACGTCACACAGAAAAAGAAACATCATAAGATATCACTAATACACGGAATGTAAACTTGACTACACATGAACTGAATTACAAAAAAGAACAGGGTCTCAAATTTAGAAAACCAACTAGTGCTTGCTTATGGGGAAAGGTGCGTTGGGGTGCTGCATAAAACCAGAGACTGAAATTAGCACAGATAACTTTCCATAAGCCAAATATGTAATAGACAAGACCTACTCCTTGCTCAACGAAATGGACCCAACACCACATATTCAACGCCTAGGAATATACCTGACTAGGAAGAATCTTAAAACCCATGGATATATATGTCTCCGTAAGAGAATCAAGCGTGTGTACAGTGGCCGAAACGCAGCAGTGAAAATCCGATAAATCCCATTATCAAAATAAATTTCGAAAACAAAACACAAAGACAGTGAAATAGAGAGCAATTCTTAAATAATTCACTCAGGGCATGTGATGCAACCGGGATTGACCACATCTACACCCAGAGCTGGTTGAGACATAAGGCTGGACACTTCAGGCTGATAGCATTGGTGAGTTTCGGTGAGCAAATGCAGACCCTTTGAAGTCATACTGCATGGTACCCAAGCCATGGGTCCCAACTCTCCAGGTTCAAGGGATTCTTCCTCCAGCTAAAACATGCATGGGAAACCCAGAGTATCGTCCACCGTGTGATTGGGAAATGATTTAAAATGCATCTCAGGTTTCGTATCCTGGTCCTCGGGTTCACCATTCCAGATGCTTTACTATCACTCTCCCCGCTTGGAGAGTCAGTGCCTTTAACCTCCTGTTTGGCACAGCTTGCAATTTCTGTGCAAGATGAACAGGAATAGGGAGAACCAATGAGAGACTAGCTGTAGGTGTCTGCACGGGCAAATGTAACGCTCATTGCCCACCAGGAAGAGGAATTAAACAAAGGCTCAGTGTGCCCTGCTGGAAACAGTTTAGGGCCTGAAGCAATCCTGCGGTTTTGTGCCCAGCTCACAAGAAAGCGAGTTGAAGAAAGGAGTTCAGGGGCACTGTACTTCACAAACCTGCAGAGTTATAAATGACAGCTATCCTCCAAAAATATATTGAAGTAAGCCTGCGAAAGGGACTTGAAAGCGGGGCTGAATTTCAGGAAAACGATTGCAGGGGGTAGACTGGAATTGCCCTGAAAGCATAGGAAAAGAGGCACAACGTCGACAATGATGCACTTGGCCAAAAAGGGCGTATGCGTTTTTTCCTGAATATATTCAGGAAAAAACGCATACGCCCTTTTTAGCCAACCAAGCAAGCCTGTAAAGGAAATCTGCACTACAATGAAATCTCACTGCCCCCCCGGGCAAAAGGGCCATCTGAAAAAAGTGTAAAACCCAGAAAGGTAGGACAGGATATGGAGAACAGGGAGCCTTGTTATGCTGATTGGCAGGATGTAAATTGCCAGCAGCCATTCTGGAGAAGTGTATGGTGTTTCCTGAAACACGTAAGAAACAAAGCAACACAGCCTATGGCACTTCCACTTATGGTCTTATAGCTTACGGAAATTAAAATCAAAAACAGACAGCCACCCCAATATTTGGGATGGCTGTGTTCACAAGAAGCTCGTCCACAGTATCAGGTAAATATCCCAGAAAGCAAAAAATGGATAAAGAAGTTGTGGCACGTACGTACAATGCAATATCACTCAGCAATGAAATCTGTGTCATCAGGCCCGTAGCGGCATAGTGAGTGGATGCAGGTACGGTGATTCTACGTGAACTACGTCACACAGAAAAAGAAACATCATAAGATATCACTAATACACGGAATGTAAACTTGACTACACATGAACTGAATTACAAAACAGAACAGGGTCTCAAATTTAAAAAACCAACTAGTGCTTGCTTATGGGGAAAGGTGCCTTGGGGTGCTGCATAAAACCAGAGACTGAAATTAGTACAGATAACATTCCATAAGACAAATATGTCATACACAAGACCTACTCCTTGCTCAACGAAATGGACTCAACACCACATATTCAACGCCTAGGAATATACCTGACTAGGAGGAATCTTAAAACCCATGGTTATATATGTCTCCGTAAGAGAATCAAGCGTGTGTACAGCGGCCGAAACGCAGCACTGAAAATCCGATAAATCCCATTATCAAAATAAATTTCGAAAACAAAACACAAAGACAGTGAAATAGAGAGCAATTCTTACATAATTCACTCAGGGCATGTGATGGAACCGGGATTGACCACATCTACACCCAGAGCTGGTTGAGACATAAGGCTGGACACTTCAGGCTGATAGCATTGGTGAGTTTCGGTGAGCAAATGCAGACCCTTTGAAGTCATACTGCATGGTACACATTCCATGGGTCCCAACTCTCCAGGTTCAAGGCATTCTTCCTCCAGCTAAAACATGCATGGGAAACCCAGAGTATCGTCCACCGTGTGATTGGGAAACGATTTAAAATGCATCTCAGTTTTCGTATCCTGGTCTTCGGGTTCACCATTCCAGATGCTTTACTAACACTCTCCCCGCTTGGAGAGTCAGTGCCTTTAACCTCCTGTTTGGCACAGCTTGCAATTTCTGTGCAAGATGAACAGGAATAGGGACAACCAATGAGAGACTAGCTGTAGGTGTCTGCACGGGCAAATGTAACGCTCATTTCCCACCAGGAAGAGGAATTAACCAAAGGCTCAGCATGCCCTGCCGGAAACAGATTAGGGCCTGAAGCAATCCTGCGGTTTTGTGCCCAGCTCACAAGAAAGCGAGTTGAAGAAAGGAGCTCAGGGGCACAGTAATTCACAAACCTGCAGAGTCATAAATGACAGCTATCCTCCAAAAATATATTGAAGTAAGCCTGCGAAGGGGACTTGAAAGCGGGGCAGAATTTCAGGAAAACGATTGCAGGGGGTAGACTGGAATTGCCCTGAAAGCATTGGAAAAGAGGCAGAACGTTGACAATGATGCACTTGGCCAAAAAGGGCGTATGCGTTTTTACCTGAATATATTCAGGAAAAAACGCATACGCCCTTTTTGGCCAACCAAGCAAGCCTGTAAAGGAAATCTGCACTACAATGAAGTCTCACTGCCCCCCGGGCAAAAGGGCCATCTGAAAAAAGTGTAAAATCCAGAAAGGTAGGACAGGATATGGAGAACAGGGAGCCTTGTTATGCTGATTGGCAGGATGTAAATTGCCAGCAGCCACCCTGGAGAAGTGTATGGTGTTTCCTGAAAGACGTAAGAAACAGAGCAACACAGCCTATGGCACTTCCACTTATGGTCCTATAGCTTACGGAAATTAAAATCAAAAACAGACAGCCACCCCAATATTTGGGACGGCTGTGTTCACAAGAAGCTCGTCTACAGTATCAGGTAAATATCCCAGAAAGCAAAAAATGGATAAAGAAGTTGTGGCACGTACGTACAATGCAATATCACTCAGCAATGAAATCTGTGTCATCAGGCCCGTAGCGGCATAGTGAGTGGATGCAGGTACGGTGATTCTACGTGAACTACGTCACACAGAAAAAGAAACATCATAAGATATCACTAATACACGGAATGTACACTTGACTACACATGAACTGAATTACAAAACAGAACAGGGTCTCAAATTTAGAAAACCAACTAGTGCTTGCTTATGGGGAAAGGTGTTTTGGGGTGCTGCATAAAACCAGAGACTGAAATTACCACAGATAACTTTCCATAAGCCAAATATGTAAAAGACAAGACCTACTCCTTGCTCAACGAAATGGACCCAACACCACATATTCAACGCCTAGGAATATACCTGACTAGGAAGAATCTTAAAACCCATGGATATATATGTCTCCGTAAGAGAATCAAGCGTGTGTACAGCGGCCGAAACGCAGCAGTGAACATCCGATAAATCCCATTATCAAAATAAATTTCGAAAACAAAACACAAAGACAGTGAAATAGAGAGCAATTCTTAAATAATTCACTCATGGCATGTGATGCAACCGGGATTGACCACATCTACACCCACAGCTGGTTGAGACATAAGGCTGGACACTTCAGGCTGATAGCATTGGTGAGTTTCGGTGAGCAAATGCAGACCCTTTGAAGTCATACTGCATGGTACACATTCCATGGGTCCCAACGCTCCAGGTTCAATGGATTCGTCCTCCAGCTAAAACATGCATGGGAAACCCAGAGTATCGTCCACCGTGTGATTGGGAAACGATTTAAAAGGCATCTAAGTTTTCGTATCCTGGTCCTCGGGTTCACCATTCCAGATGCTTTACTAACACTCTCCCCGCTTGGAGAGTCAGTGCCTTTAACCTCCTCTTTGGCACAGCTTGCAATTTCTGTGCAAGATGAACAGGAATAGGGAGAACAAATGAGAGACTAGCCGTAGGTGTCTGCTCGGGCAAATGTAATGCTCATTGCCCACCAGGAAGAGGAATTAAACAAAGGCTCAGCATGCCCTGCTGAAAACAGATTAGGGCCTGAAGCAATACTGCGGTTTTGTGCCCAGCTCACAAGAAAGCGAGTTGAAGAAAGGAGCTCAGGTGCACTGTAATTCACAAACCTGCAGAGTTATAAATGACAGCTATCCTCCAAAAATATATTGAAGTAAGCCTGCGAAGGGGACTTGAAAGCGGGGCAGAATTTCAGGAAAACGATTGCAGGGATAGACTGGAATTGCCCTGAAAGCATAGGAAAAGAGGCAGAACGTCGACAATGATGCACTTGGCCAAAAAGGGCGTATGCGTTTTTTCCTGAATATATTCAGGAAAAAACGCATATGCCCTTTTTGGCCAACCAAGCAAGCCTGTAAAGGAAATCTGCACCACAACGAAGTCTCACTGCCCCCCGGGCAAAAGGGCCATCTGAAAAAAAGTGTAAAATCCAGAAAGGTAGGACAGGATATGGAGAACAGGGAGCCTTGTTATGCTGATTGGCAGGATGTAAATTGCCAGCAGCCACCCTGGAGAAGTGTATGGTGTTTCCTGAAACACGTAAGAAACAAAGCAACACAGCCTATGGCACTTCCACTTATGGTCCTATAGCTTACGGAAATTAAAATCAAAAACAGACAGCCACCCCAATATTTGGGACGGCTGAGTTCACAAGAAGCTCGTCTACAGTATCAGGTAAATATCCCAGAAAACAAACAATAGATAAAGAAGTTGTGGCTCGTACGTACAATGCAATATCACTCAGCAATGAATTCTGTGTCATCAGGCCCGTAGCGGCATAGTGAGTGGATGCAGGTACGGTGTTTCTACGTGAACTACGTCACACAGAAAAAGAAACATCATAAGATATCACTAATACACGGAATGTAAACTTGACTACACATGAACTGAATTACAAAACAGAACAGGGTCTCAAATTTAGAAAACCAACTAGTGCTTGCTTATGGGGAAAGGTGCTTTGGGGTGCTGCATAAAACCAGAGACTGAAATTAGCACAGATAACTTTCCATAAGCCAAATATGTAATAGACAAGACCTACTCTTGTTCAACGAAATGGACCCAACACCACATATTCAACGCCTAGGATTATACCTGACTAGGAAGAATCTTAAAACCCATGGATTTATATGTCTCCGTAAGAGAATCAAGCGTGTGTACAGCGGCATAAACGCAGCAGTGAAAATCCGATAAATCCCATTATCAAAATAAATTTCAAAAACAAAACACAAAGACAGTGAAATAGAGAGCAATTCTTAAACAATTCACTCAGGGCATGTGATACAACCGGGATTAACCACATCTACACCCAGAGCTGGTTGAGACATAAGGCTGGACACTTCAGGCTGATAGCATTGGTGAGTTTTGGTGAGCAAATGCAGACCCTTTGAAGTCATACTGCATGGTACCCATTCCATGGGTCCCAACTCTCCAGGTTCAAGGCATTCTTCCTCCAGCTAAAACATGCATGGGAAACCCAGAGTATCGTCCACCGTGTGATTGGGAAACGATTTAAAATACATCTCAGTTTTCGTATCCTGGTCCTCGGGTTCACCATTCCAGATGCTTTACTAACACTCTCCCCGCTTGGAGAGTCAGTGCCTTTAACCTCCTCTTTGGCACAGCTTGCAATTTCTGTGCAAGATGAACAGGAATACGGAGAACCAATGAGAGACTAGCTGTAGGTGTCTGCACGGGCAAATGTAACGCTTATTTCCCACCAGGAAGAGGAATTAACCAAAGGCTCAGCATGCCCTGCCGGAAACAGATTAGGGCCTGAAGCAATCCTGCGGTTTTGTGCCCAGCTCACAAGAAAGCGAGTTGAAGAAAGGAGCTCAGGGGCACTGTAATTCACAAACCTGCAGAGTCATAAATGACAGCTATCCTCCAAAAATATATTGAAGTAAGCCTGCGAAGGGTACTTGAAAGCGGGACAGAATTTCAGGAAAACGATTGCAGGGGGTAGACTGGAATTGCCCTGAAAGCATAGGAAAAGAGGCAGAACGTTGACAATGATGCACTTGGCCAAAAAGGGCGTATGCGTTTTTTCCTGAATATATTCAGGAAAAAACGCATACGCCCTTTTTGGCCAACCAAGCAAGCCTGTAAAGGAAATCTGCACTACAATGAAGTCTCACTGCCCCCCGGGCAAAAGGGCCATCTGCAAAAAGTGTAAAATCCAGAAAGTTAGGACAGGATATGGAGAACAGGGAGCCTTGTTATGCTGATTGGCAGGATGTAAATTGCCAGCAGCCACCCTGGAGAAGTGTATGGTGTTTCCTGAAACACGTAAGAAACAAAGCAACACAGCCTATGGCACTTCCACTTATGGTCCTATAGCTTACGGAAATTAAAATCAAAAACAGACAGCCACCCCAATATTTGGGACGGCTGTGTTCACAAGAAGCTCGTCTACAATATCAGGTAAATATCCCAGAAGGCAAAAAATGGATAAAGAAGTTGTGGCACGTACGTGCAATGCAGTATCACTCAGCAATGAAATCTGTGTCATCAGGCCCGTAGCGGCATAGTGAGAGGATGCAGATAAGGTGATTCTACGTGAACTACGTCACACAGAAAAAGAAACATCATAAGATATCACTAATACACGGAATGTAAACTTGACTACACATGAACTGAATTACAAAACAGAACAGGGTCTCAAATTTAGAAAACCAACTAGTGCTTGCTTATGGGGAAAGGTGCCTTGGGGTGCTGCATAAAACCAGAGACTGAAATTAGCACAGATAACATTCCATAAGCCAAATATGTAATAGACAAGACCTACTCCTTGCTCAACGAAATGGACTCAACACCACATATTCAACGCCTAGGAATATACCTGACTAGGAAGAATCTTAAAACCCATGGATATATATGTCTCCGTAAGAGAATCAAGCGTGTGTACAGCGGCCGAAACGCAGCAGTGAAAATCCGATAAATCCCATTATCAAAATAAATTTAGAAACAAAACACAAAGACAGTGAAATAGAGAGCAATTCTTAAATAATTCACTCAGGGAATGTGATGCAACCGGGATTGACCACATCTACACCCACAGATGGTTGAGACATAAGGCTGGACACTTCAGGCTGATAGCATTGGTGAGTTTTGGTGAGCAAATGCAGACCCTTTGAAGTCATACTGCATGGTACCCATTCCATGGGTCCCACCTCTCCAGGTTCAAGGGATTCTTCCTCCAGCTAAAACATGCATGGGAAACCCAGAGTATCGTCCACCGTTTGATTGGGAAACGATTTAAAATGCATCTCAGTTTTCGTATCCTGGTCCTCGGGTTCACCATTCCAGATGCTTTACTAACACTCTCCCCGCTTGGAGAGTCAGTGCCTTTAACCTCCTCTTTGGCACAGCTTGCAATTTCTGTGCAAGATTAACAGGAATAGGGAGAACCAATGAGAGACTAGCTGTAGGTGTCTGCACGGGCAAATGTAACGCTCATTGCCGACCAGGAAGAGGAATTAAACAAAGGCTCAGCGTGCCCTGCCGAAAACAGATTAGGGCCTGAAGCAATCCTGCTGTTTTGTGCCCAGCTCACAAGAAAGCGAGTTGAAGAAAGGAGCTCAGGGGCACTGTAAATCACAAACCTGCAGAGTTATAAATGACAGCTATCCTCCAAAAATATATTGAAGTAAGCCTGCGAAGGGGACTTGAAAGCGGGGCAGAATTTCAGGAAAACGATTGCAGGGAGTAGACTGGAATTGCCCTGAAAGCATAGGAAAAGAGGCAGAACGTCGACAATGATGCACTTGGCCAAAAAGGGCGTATGCGTTTTTTCCTGAATATATTCAGGAAAAAACGCATACGCCCTTTTTGGCCAACCAAGCAAGCCTGTAAAGGAAATCTGCACTACAATGAAGTCTCACTGCCCCCCGGGCAAAAGGACCATCAGCAAAAAGTGTAAAATCCAGAAAGGTAGGACAGGATATGGAGAACAGGGAGCCTTGTTATGCTGATTGGCAGGATGTAAATTGCCAGCAGCCACCCTGGAGAAGTGTATGGTGTTTCCTGAAACACGTAAGAAACAGAGCAACACAGCCTATGGCACTTCCACTTATGGTCCTATAGCCTACGGAAATTAAAATCAAAAACAGACAGCCACCCCAATATTTGGGACGGCTGTGTTCACAAGAAGCTCGTCTACAATATCAGGTAAATACCCTAGAAAGTAAAAAATGGATAAAGAAGTTGTGGCACGTACGTACAATGCAATATCACTCAGCAATGAAATCTGTGTCATCAGGCCCGTAGCGGCATAGTGAGTGGATGCAGGTACGGTGATTCTACGTGAACTACGTCACACAGAAAAAGAAACATCATAAGATATCACTAATACACGGAATGTAAACTTGACTACACATGAACTGAGTTACAAAACAGAGCAGGGTCTCAAATTAAAAAACCAACTAGTGCTTGCTTATGGGGAAAGGTGCCTTGGGGTGCTGCAAAAAACTAGAGACTGAAATTAGCACAGATAACTTTCCATAAGCCAAATATGTAATAGACAAGTCCTACTCCTTGCTCAACGAAATGGACTCAACACCACATATTCAACGCCTAGGAATATACCTGACTAGGAAGAATCTTAAAACCCATGGATTTATACGTCTCCGTAAGAGAATCAAGCGTGTGTACAGCGGCATAAACGCAGCAGTGAAAATCCGATAAATCCCATTATCAAAATAAATTTCAAAAACAAAACACAAAGACAGTGAAATAGAGAGCAATTCTTAAACAATTCACTCAGGGCATGTGATGCAACCAGGATTGACCACATCTACACCCACAGCTGGTTGAGACATAAGGCTGGACACTTCAGGCTGATAGCATTGGTGAGTTTTGGTGAGCAAATGCAGACCCTTTGAAGTCATACTGCATGGTACCCATTCCATGGGTCCCAACTCTCCAGGTTCAAGGGATTCTTCCTCCAGCTAAAACATGCATGGGAAACCCAGAGTATCGTCCACCGTGTGATTGGGAAACGATTTACAATGCATCTCAGTTTTCGTATCCTGGTCCTCGGGTTCACCATTCCAGATGCTTTACTAACACTCTCCCCGCTTGGAGAGTCAGTGCCTTTAACCTCCTCTTTGGCACAGCTTGCAATTTCTGTGCAAGATGAACAGGAATAGGGAGAACCAATGAGAGACTAGCTGTAGGTGTCTGCACGGGCAAATGTAATGCTCATTTCCCACCAGGAAGAGGAATTAACCAAACGCTCAGCGTGCCCTGCTGGAAAGAGATTAGTGCCTGAAGCAATCCTGCGGTTTTGTGCCCAGCTCACAAGAAAGCGAGTTGAAGAAAGGAGCTCAGGGGCACTGTAATTCACAAACCTGCAGAGTTATAAATGACAGCTATCCTCCAAAAATATATTGAAGTAAGCCTGCAAAGGGGACTTGAAAGCGGGGCAGAAATTCAGGAAAACGATTGAAGGGTTAAACTGGAATTGCACTTAAAGAATAGGAAAAGAGGCAGAACGTCGATAATGATGCACTTGTCCAAAAAGTGCGGATGCTTTTTTCCCTAAATATATTCAGGAAAAAACGCATACGCACTTTTTGGCCAACCAAGAAGCTTGTAAATAAACCTGCACTACAATGAAATCTCAGTGCCCCCCAGGGCAAAAGGGCCATTTAAAAAATTTGTAAAATCCAGAAACGGAGGACAGGCAATGGAAAACAGGGATCCTTATTATGCTGATGCATATGATGTAAATTGCCGACAGCCATTCTGGAGAAGTGTTATGTGTTTCCTGAAACACGTAAGAAACAAAGCAACACAGCCTATGGCACTTCCACTTATGGTCCTACAGCTTAGGGAAATTAAAATCAAAAACACCCAGCCACCTCAAAGTTTGGGACCTCTCTGTTCACAAGAACCTCGTTTACAGTACCAGGTAAATATCTCAGAGAGCAAACAATGGATAAAGAAGTTGTGGTACGTACGTACAATGGAATATCACTCAGCAATGAAATCTGTGTCATCAGGCCCGTAGTGGCATAGTGAGTGGATACAGGTATGGTGATTCTACGTGAAATAAGTCACACATAAAAAGAAACATCATAAAATATCACTAATACACAGTATGTAAACTTGACTACACATGAACTGAATTACAAAACAGAACAGGGTCTCAAATTTAGAAAACCAACTAGTGCTTGCTTATGGGGAAAGGTGCTTTGGGGTGCTGCATAAAACCAGAGACTGAAATTAGCACAGATAACTTTCCATAAGCCAAATATGTAATAGACAAGACCTACTCTTGTTCAACGAAATGGACCCAACACCACATATTCAACGCCTAGGAATATACCTGACTAGGAAGAATCTTAAAACCCATGGATTTATATGTCTCCGTAAGAGAATCAAGCGTGTGTACAGCGGCATAAACGCAGCAGTGAAAATCCGATAAATCCCATTATCAAAATAAATTTCAAAAACAAAACACAAAGACAGTGAAATAGAGAGCAATTCTTAAACAATTCACTCAGGGCATGTGATGCAACCGGGATTAACCACATCTACACCCAGAGCTGGTTGAGACATAAGGCTGGACACTTCAGGCTGATAGCATTGGTGAGTTTTGGTGAGCAAATGCAGACCCTTTGAAGTCATACTGCATGGTACCCATTCCATGGGTCCCAACTCTCCAGGTTCAAGGCATTCTTCCTCCAGCTAAAACATGCATGGGAAACCCAGAGTATCGTCCACCGTGTGATTGGGAAACGATTTAAAATACATCTCAGTTTTCGTATCCTGGTCCTCGGGTTCACCATTCCAGATGCTTTACTAACACTCTCCCCGCTTGGAGAGTCAGTGCCTTTAACCTCCTCTTTGGCACAGCTTGCAATTTCTGTGCAAGATGAACAGGAATACGGAGAACCAATGAGAGACTAGCTGTAGGTGTCTGCACGGGCAAATGTAACGCTTATTTCCCACCAGGAAGAGGAATTAACCAAAGGCTCAGCATGCCCTGCCGGAAACAGATTAGGGCCTGAAGCAATCCTGCGGTTTTGTGCCCAGCTCACAAGAAAGCGAGTTGAAGAAAGGAGCTCAGGGGCACTGTAATTCACAAACCTGCAGAGTCATAAATGACAGCTATCCTCCAAAAATATATTGAAGTAAGCCTGCGAAGGGTACTTGAAAGCGGGACAGAATTTCAGGAAAACGATTGCAGGGGGTAGACTGGAATTGCCCTGAAAGCATAGGAAAAGAGGCAGAACGTTGACAATGATGCACTTGGCCAAAAAGGGCGTATGCGTTTTTTCCTGAATATATTCAGGAAAAAACGCATACGCCCTTTTTGGCCAACCAAGCAAGCCTGTAAAGGAAATCTGCACTACAATGAAGTCTCACTGCCCCCCGGGCAAAAGGGCCATCTGCAAAAAGTGTAAAATCCAGAAAGTTAGGACAGGATATGGAGAACAGGGAGCCTTGTTATGCTGATTGGCAGGATGTAAATTGCCAGCAGCCACCCTGGAGAAGTGTATGGTGTTTCCTGAAACACGTAAGAAACAAAGCAACACAGCCTATGGCACTTCCACTTATGGTCCTATAGCTTACGGAAATTAAAATCAAAAACAGACAGCCACCCCAATATTTGGGACGGCTGTGTTCACAAGAAGCTCGTCTACAATATCAGGTAAATATCCCAGAAGGCAAAAAATGGATAAAGAAGTTGTGGCACGTACGTGCAATGCAGTATCACTCAGCAATGAAATCTGTGTCATCAGGCCCGTAGCGGCATAGTGAGAGGATGCAGATAAGGTGATTCTACGTGAACTACGTCACACAGAAAAAGAAACATCATAAGATATCACTAATACACGGAATGTAAACTTGACTACACATGAACTGAATTACAAAACAGAACAGGGTCTCAAATTTAGAAAACCAACTAGTGCTTGCTTATGGGGAAAGGTGCCTTGGGGTGCTGCATAAAACCAGAGACTGAAATTAGCACAGATAACATTCCATAAGCCAAATATGTAATAGACAAGACCTACTCCTTGCTCAACGAAATGGACTCAACACCACATATTCAACGCCTAGGAATATACCTGACTAGGAAGAATCTTAAAACCCATGGATATATATGTCTCCGTAAGAGAATCAAGCGTGTGTACAGCGGCCGAAACGCAGCAGTGAAAATCCGATAAATCCCATTATCAAAATAAATTTAGAAACAAAACACAAAGACAGTGAAATAGAGAGCAATTCTTAAATAATTCACTCAGGGAATGTGATGCAACCGGGATTGACCACATCTACACCCACAGCTGGTTGAGACATAAGGCTGGACACTTCAGGCTGATAGCATTGGTGAGTTTTGGTGAGCAAATGCAGACCCTTTGAAGTCATACTGCATGGTACCCATTCCATGGGTCCCACCTCTCCAGGTTCAAGGGATTCTTCCTCCAGCTAAAACATGCATGGGAAACCCAGAGTATCGTCCACCGTTTGATTGGGAAACGATTTAAAATGCATCTCAGTTTTCGTATCCTGGTCCTCGGGTTCACCATTCCAGATGCTTTACTAACACTCTCCCCGCTTGGAGAGTCAGTGCCTTTAACCTCCTCTTTGGCACAGCTTGCAATTTCTGTGCAAGATTAACAGGAATAGGGAGAACCAATGAGAGACTAGCTGTAGGTGTCTGCACGGGCAAATGTAACGCTCATTGCCGACCAGGAAGAGGAATTAAACAAAGGCTCAGCGTGCCCTGCCGAAAACAGATTAGGGCCTGAAGCAATCCTGCTGTTTTGTGCCCAGCTCACAAGAAAGCGAGTTGAAGAAAGGAGCTCAGGGGCACTGTAAATCACAAACCTGCAGAGTTATAAATGACAGCTATCCTCCAAAAATATATTGAAGTAAGCCTGCGAAGGGGACTTGAAAGCGGGGCAGAATTTCAGGAAAACGATTGCAGGGAGTAGACTGGAATTGCCCTGAAAGCATAGGAAAAGAGGCAGAACGTCGACAATGATGCACTTGGCCAAAAAGGGCGTATGCGTTTTTTCCTGAATATATTCAGGAAAAAACGCATACGCCCTTTTTGGCCAACCAAGCAAGCCTGTAAAGGAAATCTGCACTACAATGAAGTCTCACTGCCCCCCGGGTAAATGGGCCATCTGAAAAAAGTGTAAAATCCAGAAATGTAGGACAGGATATGGAGAACAGGGAGCCTTGTTATGCTGATTGGCAGGATGTAAATTGCCAGCAGCCACCCTGGAGAAGTGTATGGTGTTTCCTGAAACACCTAAGAAACAGAGCAACACAGCCTATGGCACTTCCACTTATGGTCCTATAGCCTACGGAAATTAAAATCAAAAACAGACAGCCACCCCAATATTTGGGACGGCTGTGTTCACAAGAAGCTCGTCTACAATATCAGGTAAATACCCTAGAAAGTAAAAAATGGATAAAGAAGTTGTGGCACGTACGTACAATGCAATATCACTCAGCAATGAAATCTGTGTCATCAGGCCCGTAGCGGCATAGTGAGTGGATGCAGGTACGGTGATTCTACGTGAACTACGTCACACAGAAAAAGAAACATCATAAGATATCACTAATACACGGAATGTAAACTTGACTACACATGAACTGAGTTACAAAACAGAGCAGGGTCTCAAATTAAAAAACCAACTAGTGCTTGCTTATGGGGAAAGGTGCCTTGGGGTGCTGCAAAAAACTAGAGACTGAAATTAGCACAGATAACTTTCCATAAGCCAAATATGTAATAGACAAGTCCTACTCCTTGCTCAACGAAATGGACTCAACACCACATATTCAACGCCTAGGAATATACCTGACTAGGAAGAATCTTAAAACCCATGGATTTATACGTCTCCGTAAGAGAATCAAGCGTGTGTACAGCGGCATAAACGCAGCAGTGAAAATCCGATAAATCCCATTATCAAAATAAATTTCAAAAACAAAACACAAAGACAGTGAAATAGAGAGCAATTCTTAAACAATTCACTCAGGGCATGTGATGCAACCAGGATTGACCACATCTACACCCACAGCTGGTTGAGACATAAGGCTGGACACTTCAGGCTGATAGCATTGGTGAGTTTTGGTGAGCAAATGCAGACCCTTTGAAGTCATACTGCATGGTACCCATTCCATGGGTCCCAACTCTCCAGGTTCAAGGGATTCTTCCTCCAGCTAAAACATGCATGGGAAACCCAGAGTATCGTCCACCGTGTGATTGGGAAACGATTTACAATGCATCTCAGTTTTCGTATCCTGGTCCTCGGGTTCACCATTCCAGATGCTTTACTAACACTCTCCCCGCTTGGAGAGTCAGTGCCTTTAACCTCCTCTTTGGCACAGCTTGCAATTTCTGTGCAAGATGAACAGGAATAGGGAGAACCAATGAGAGACTAGCTGTAGGTGTCTGCACGGGCAAATGTAATGCTCATTTCCCACCAGGAAGAGGAATTAACCAAACGCTCAGCGTGCCCTGCTGGAAAGAGATTAGTGCCTGAAGCAATCCTGCGGTTTTGTGCCCAGCTCACAAGAAAGCGAGTTGAAGAAAGGAGCTCAGGGGCACTGTAATTCACAAACCTGCAGAGTTATAAATGACAGCTATCCTCCAAAAATATATTGAAGTAAGCCTGCAAAGGGGACTTGAAAGCGGGGCAGAAATTCAGGAAAACGATTGAAGGGTTAAACTGGAATTGCACTTAAAGAATAGGAAAAGAGGCAGAACGTCGATAATGATGCACTTGTCCAAAAAGTGCGGATGCTTTTTTCCCTAAATATATTCAGGAAAAAACGCATACGCACTTTTTGGCCAACCAAGAAGCTTGTAAATAAACCTGCACTACAATGAAATCTCAGTGCCCCCCAGGGCAAAAGGGCCATTTAAAAAATTTGTAAAATCCAGAAACGGAGGACAGGCAATGGAAAACAGGGATCCTTATTATGCTGATGCATATGATGTAAATTGCCGACAGCCATTCTGGAGAAGTGTTATGTGTTTCCTGAAACACGTAAGAAACAAAGCAACACAGCCTATGGCACTTCCACTTATGGTCCTACAGCTTAGGGAAATTAAAATCAAAAACACCCAGCCACCTCAAAGTTTGGGACCTCTCTGTTCACAAGAACCTCGTTTACAGTACCAGGTAAATATCTCAGAGAGCAAACAATGGATAAAGAAGTTGTGGTACGTACGTACAATGGAATATCACTCAGCAATGAAATCTGTGTCATCAGGCCCGTAGTGGCATAGTGAGTGGATACAGGTATGGTGATTCTACGTGAAATAAGTCACACATAAAAAGAAACATCATAAAATATCACTAATACACAGTATGTAAACTTGACTACACATGAACTGAATTACAAAACAGAACAGTCTCAAATTTAGAAAACCAACTTGTGCTTTCTTATGGAGAAAGGTGCGTTGGAGTGCTGCATAAAACCAGAGACTGAAATTAGCACAGATACCGTTCCATAAGCCAAATATGTAATAGACAAGACCTACTCCTTGCTCAACGAAATGGACTCAACACCACATATTCAACGCCTAGGAATATACCTGACTAGGAAGAATCTTAAAACCCGTGGATATTTATGTCTCCGTAAGAGAATCAAGAGTGTGTACAGCGGCATTAACGCAGCAGTGAAAATCCGATAAATCCCAGTGTCAAAAAAAATTTCAAAAACAAAACACAATGACAGTGAAATAGAGAGCAATTCTTAAATAACTCACACAGGGCATGTGATGCAACCTGGTTTACCACATCTACACCCAGAGCTGGGTGAGAGATAAGGCTTGACCCTTTGGGCTGATAGCATTGGTGAGGTTCAGTGAGCAAATGCAGACCCTTTGATGTCATACTGCCTGGTACCCATTCCATGGTTCCCAACTCTCCAGGTTCAAGGGATTCTTCCTTCTGCTAAAATTTGCATGGGAAACCCAGAGTATGCTCCACCGTGTGACTGGGAAACCTTTTTACATGCATGTCTGTTTTCGTCCCCTGGTACTCAGGTTCACCATTCCAGACCCTTTTCTTACACTCTCCCCATTTGGAGAGTCAGTGCCTTTAACCTCCTGTTTGGCACTGTTTGCAATTTCTGCGCAAGATGAACAGGAATAAGGAGAACCAATGGGAGACTATCTGTAGGTGTGTGCACGGGCAAATATTTTTTTTAACATCTTTATTGGGGTATAATTGCTTTACAATGGTGTGTTAGTTTTTGCTTTATAACAAAGTGAATCAGCTATACATATACATATGCTCCCTGTGTCTTCCCTCTTGTGTCTCCCTCCCTCCCTCTCTCCCCCTTCCACCCCTCCAGGCTGTCCCAACGCCCCGAGCTAATATCCCTGTGCCTTGCGGCTGCTTCCCCCTTGCTATCTACCTTACTACATTTGTTAGTGTGTATATGTCCATGACTCTCTCTCGCCCTGTCAAAACTCACCATTCCCCCTCCCCATATCCTCAATTCCGTTCTCCAGTAGGTCTGCGCCTCTATTCCTGTCTTATCCCTAGGTTCTTCATGACATTTTTTTCCTTTAAATTCCATATATATGTGTTAGCATACGCTATTTGTCTTTTTCTTTCTGACTTACTTCACTCTGTATGACAGACTCTAGGTCTATCCATCTCATTACAAATAACTCAGTTTCATTTCTTTTTAAGGCTGAGTAATATTCCATTGTGTATATGTGCCACATCTTCTTTATCCATTCGTCCGATGATGGGCGCTTAGGTTCTTTCCATCTCCGGGCTATTGTAAATAGAGCTGCAATGAACATTTTGGTACATGACTCTTTTTGAATTTTGGTTTTCTCAGGGTATATGCCCAGTATGCACGGGCAATTTTAACACTCATTTCCCAACAGGAAAAGGAATTAACCAAAGGCTCAGCATGCCGTGCTGGAACAAGATTAGGGCCTGAAGCAATCCTGCGGTTTTGTGGCCAGCTCACAAGAAAGCGAGTTGAGGAAAGGAGCTCAGGGGCACTGTCATTCACATACCTGCAGACTTATAAATGACAGAAATCGTACAAAAATATATTGAATTAAGGCTGCGAAGAGGACTTGAAAGTGGGGCAGAATTGCTGGAATCCGATTTCAGGAGGTAGACGTGAATTGCTCTGAAAGCATAAGAGAAGTGGCAGAACCTCGTCAATGAAGCACTTGGCCAAAAAGGGCATATGCATTTTTTCCAGGGCCATCATTCACGGGAGTAGGAGGCTCCCAGCATGCTCCAGTGGCCAACAGAGGGCCCACGTCGCCAAGGCGATGTGAGCTAGCCAGGCAGGAGTGACCTGACATCAGAGGGCCCACCTCACAGAATGGTAGGGAACCCAGCCAGGATCAGACTCTCCCCAGAGGGCCCACATCACCAAGGTGATGGGAACCAGGCAGGAGTGTCCTCACACCCGTGGGGCCACATCATCAAAAGTTGAGGTACCCAGCACATGTGGCCTCAAACCAGAGGACCCACATCACCATGGGTTTCGGAGTGAGGCAGGCAGGATTAACCTCACAACACATGTCCCATTGTATACAAAAGGTGTGGAAACCAGCAGTTGGATCTTCCTAGCAGGCGGCCCAGAGCACTGAGGCTATGAGATCCAGGCCGGCATGAACTCACAACAGAGGGCCCTCATTGTGATTCTGTAAGCAACCCAGCCGTTGTGACCTCAGAGCAGAAGGCCCACATCCCCATGGGGAAGGGAAACAAGCAGGAGTGTCATCGCAAGAGTGGGCACACATGAAAAAATGTGGGGAGCCCAGCAATTAGTGCCTGATGCCAGAGGGCCCTCATCACCGAGGGGCGGTGGCTCCCAGCCAGCTCTGACTGCTACCAGAGGGGCGACGTCGCCAATGCAGAGTGCGACAACCAGGCAGGAGTGACCTCAGAGCAGAGGGTCAACCTCACAGAAGTGTGAAGAACTAAAGAGGATCAGATTCTCACCAGAGGGCCCACATCACCAAGGGAATGGGAACCAGGCAGGAGTGTCCTCACACAAGTGGGGCTACATCACCGAAAAGTGAGGGACCCAGCACACGTGGCCTCAAACCAGAGGACACACATCACAAGGGAGCTGGGATTGAGGCAGGCAGGAGGAGCCTCAAAACAGAGGGACCATAGAATTAAAGAGGTGAAGAATCCCGCAGTTGGAACCTCCCAGCAGGCGGCCAGGAGCAGCGAGACTATGGGATCCAGGCCGGAGTGATCTCACAGCAGAGGGCCGTCATCATGAAACTGTGAGCAACCTAGGCGTTGGGATCTCAGAGCAGAAGGCCCACATTCCCATGGGGTTGGGAACCTGTCAGAAGTGTACTCACACCACAGGGCACACATCAGAGAATTTAGGGAACCCAGGAGTTAGGGCCTGACGCCAGAGGGCCCTCATTACCAAGGGGAGGAGACTCCAATCAGGCACCAACACCCAACTGAGGTCCCACGTCGCCAAGGTGACGTGTGACAGCCAGGTAGGAGTGACCTCACCGCAGAGGGCCTACCTCACAGAAGGGTGAGGAACACAGCCAGGATAAGACTCTCACCAGAGGTCCCACATCACCAAGGTGATCAGAACCAGGCAGGAGAGTCTTCACACCAGTGTGGCCACATCATAGAAAGGTGAGGAACCCAGCACATGTGGCCTAAACCAGAAGACCCACATCTCCAAGGGGCTCGGAATGAGGCAGGCAGGAGTAGCCTCACAACACAGGGCCCATAGAATAAAAAAGCTGAGGAATCCAGCAATGGGAACCTCCCAGCAGGCGGCCAAGAGCACCAAGTCTATGCGATTCAGGCCGCAGTAAACTCACAGCAGAGGGTCCACATCATGAAACTGCGAGCAACCCAGCCATTTGGACCTCAGAGCAGAAGGTCCACATCCCCAAGGTGTTGGGAGCATGGCAGGAGTGTCCTCGCACCACTTAGCACATATCAGAAAATGTGGGTACCCAGCAGTTAGGGCCTGACGCCAGAGGGCCCTCATCACTGAGGGGAGGAGGCTCCCAGCATGTTCCAACTACCACAAGAGGGCCCACGTTGCCAAGGCGGGGTGTGCCAGCCAGGCAGGAGTGACCTCACAGCAGACGGCCCACCTCAAAGAAGTGTGAGGAACCCAACCAGGATCAGACTCTCACCAGAGGGCCCATATCACCAAGGGGACGGGAACCAGGCACGAGTGTCCTCACACCAGTGGGGCCACATCACTAAAAGATGAGGAAACTGGCACATGTGGCCACAAACCAGAGGACCTACATCACCAAGGGACTGGGAGTGACACAGGCAGGAGGAGCCTCCCAACACAGGGCCCAAAGAATAAAAAAGGTGAGGAACCCAGCAGTTGGAACTTCCCAGCAGGCGGCCCAGAGTACAGAGGCTATGGGATCTAGGAATGAGTGAACTAACACCAGAGAGCTAACATCAGGAAACTGTGAGCAACCCAGTCGTTGGAACCTCAGAGCAGAAGGCCCATATCGCCATGGGGATGGGAACATTTCACGAGTGTCCTGGCATCACTGGGCTCACATCAGAAAACCTGGGGAGCCCAGCAGTTAGAGCCTGACGCCAGAGGGACCTCATCACCGAGGACAGGAGTCTCCAAAAGGATCCAACTGCCACCAGAGGGCCGACGTCACCAAGGCAATGGGAGCAAGCCAGGCAGGAGTTACCTCAGAGCACAGGGCCCACCTCACAGAACGGTAAGGAACCCAGCCAGGATCAGACTCTCACCAGAGGGGCCACATCACCAAGGGGCTGGGAAACAGGCACGAGTGTCCTCACACCATTGGGGCCACATCATCGAAAGGTGAGGGACCCAGCACACGTGGCCTCACACCAGAGGACACACATCACAACGGGGCTGGGATTGAGGCAGGCAGGAGGAGCCTCAAAACAGAGCGCCCATAGAATAAAAAAGGTGAGGAATCACGCAGTTGGAACCTCCCAGCAGGCGCCCAGGAGCAGCAAGCCTATGGGATCTAGGCCGGAATGAACGCACATCAGAGGGCCCTCATCATGAAACTGTGAGCACCCCAGCCGTTGGGACCTCAGAGCAGAAGGCCCAAATTCCCATGGGGTTGGGAACCTGACAGGAGTGTACTCGCACCACAGGTCGCACATCTGCAAATTTTGGGAGCCCAGGAGTTAGGGTCTGATGCAAGAGGGCCCTCATTACCGAGGGACGGAGACTCGCAGCAGACACCAACTCCCAACTGAGGGCCCACGTCACCAAGGTGATGTGTGCCAGCCAGGCAGGAGTGACCTCACCGCAGAGGGCCTACCTCACAGAAGGGTGAGGAAACCAGCCAGGATAAGACTCTCACCAGAGGGCCCACATCACCAAGGGGATCGGAACCAGGCAGGAGGGTCCTCACACCAGTGTGGCCACATTATAGAAAGGTGAGGAACCCAGAACATGTGGCCTAAAACAGGGGACCCACATCTCCAAGGGGCTAGGAGTGAGGCAAGCAGGAGTATCCTCACAAAACAGAGCCCACAGAATAAAAGTTGTGAGGAATCCAGCAGTTGGAACCGGCCAGTAGGCCGCCCAGAGCACAGAGTCTATGGGATCCAGGCCACAGCAAACTCACAGCAGAGGTCCCACATCATGAAACTGTGAGCAACCCAGCGGATGGGACCTCAGAGCAGAAGGCCCACATCCCTATGGGGATGGGAACCTGACAGGAGTGTCCTCGGCCCACTTCCACGAATCAGAAAATGTGGGAACCCAGCAGTTAGGACCTGAGGCCAGAGGACCCTCATCACCGAGGGGAGGAGGCTCCCAGCAGGCTCTAACTGCCACCATAAGGCCGATGTCACCAAGGCGGGGTGTGCCAACCAGGCAGGAGTGACCTCAGAGCAGAAAGCCCACCTCACAGAAGTGTGAGGAACCCAACAAGGATCAGACTGTCACCAGAGGGCCAACATCAACAAGGGAATGGGAACCAGGCAGGAGTGTCCTCACACCAGTGGGGCTACATCACCATAATTTGAGGGACCCAGCACACGTGGCCTCAAACCTGAGGACACACATCACCAAGGGGCTGGGAGTGAGGCAGGCCAGAGGATCCTCAAAACAGAGGGACCATAGAATAAAAAAGGTGAGGAATCCCACAGTTGGAACCTCCGGCAGGCAGCCAGGAGCAGCGAGGCTATGGGATCTAGGCAGGAGTGAACTCACACCAGAGGGCCCTCATCATGAAACTGTGAGCAACACAGCCGTTGGGACCCCAGAGCAGAAGGCTCACATCCCCATGGGGATGGGAACCTGGCAGGAGTGTCCTTGCACCACTTAGCACGAATCAGAAAATGTGGGAACCCAGCAGTTAGGGCCTGAGGCCAGAGGGCCCTCATCACTGAGGGGAGGAGGCTCCCAGCAGGCTCCAACTGCCACCATATGGCCGACGTTGCCAAGGCGGGGTGTGCCAGCCAGGCAGGAGTGAGCTCAGAGCAGAGGGCCCACCTCACAGAAGGGTGAGGAACCTAAGCAGGATCAGACTCTCACCAGAGGGCCAACATCACCAAGGGGATGGGAACCAGGCAAGAGTGTCCTAACAGCAGTGGGGCCAACATCACCAAGGGAATGGGAACCAGGCAAGAGTGTCCTCACACCAGTGTGGCCACATTATAGAAAGGTGAGGAACACAGCACATGTGGCCTCAAACAAGGGGACACACATCACGAAGGGGCTGGGAGTGAGGCATGCAGGAGGAGACGCACAACCGAGGGCCCATAGAATAAAAAAGGTGAGGAATCGAGAAGTTGGAAACTCCAAGCTGGAGGCCCAGAGCACTGACACTATGGGATACAGGCCAGAGTGAACACACAGCAAAGGGCCCACATCATGAAACTGTGAGCAACCCAGCAGTTGGGACCACAGAACAGAAGTCCCACATGCCCATGGGGATGGGAACCTGGCAGGAGTGACTCGCACCACTGGGCACACATCAGAAAATGTGTGGAGCCCAGCACTTAGGGCCTGACACCAGAAGGCCCTCATCACTGAGGGGAGGAGGCCCCAGCACACTCCAACTGCCACCAGAGGGTCCACATCGCCAAGGCGACGTGCGCCAGCCAGGCAGGATTGACCTCACAGCAGAGGGCCCACATCATGAAAGTGTGAGCAACCCAGCCGTTAGGACCTCAGAACAGAAGGCCCACACGCTCATGAGGATGGGAACCTGGCAGGAGTGCCCTCGTACCACTTAGCACGTATCAGAAAATGTGGGAACCCCGCCATTAGGGTCTGACGCCAGAGGGCCTCATCACCGCGGGAAGGAGGCTCCCAGCAGGCTCCAACTGCCACCAGGGTGCCGAAGTCAACAAGGCGGGTTGTGCCAGCCAGGCAGGAGTGACCTCAGAGAAGAGGGCTCACCTCACGGATGTGTGAGGAACCCAACCAGGATCAGAGTCTCACCAGAGGGCCCACATCACCAAGGGGATGGGAACCAGGCAGGAGTGTCCACACACCAGTGGGGCCACATCATCAAAAGATGAGGAACCCATCACATATGGCCTCAAACCTGAGGACATACATCACCATGTGGCTGGGAGTGAGGCAGGTATCTGGAGGGGCACATTTAACTCTAATTTCCCACCAGGAAGAGGAATTAACCAAAGGCTCAGAGTGCCGTGCTGGACCCTGATTATGGCCTGAAGCAAACCTGCAGTTTTGTGGCCAGCTTACAAGGAAGCGAGTTAAGAAAGGAGCTCAGGGGCACTGTAATTCACAAACCTGCAGAGATAAATGACAGCTATTGGCAAAAATATATCGAAGTAAGTCTGCAAAGAGGACTTGAAAACGAGGCAGAATTGCAGGAATCATATTTCAAGAGGTAGATTGGAATTGCATTTAAAGCATATGAAAAGCGGCAGATCTTTGACAGTGATGCACATGGACAAAAAGTGCGTATACATTTTTCCTGAATATATTCAGGAAAAAACGCATATGAACATTTTGGCCAACCAAGCACTCCAGCAATGGAAATCCACACTACAATGAAGTCACATTTCCCATTCGTCAAAAAGGCCATCTGAATAAAGTGTAAAAACCAGAAACACAGGACAGGCCATGGAGAACAGGGAGCCGTGTTATGCTGATGGGCGGGATGTAAATTGCCAACAGACACTCTGGAGATGTTCATGGTGTATCCTGAAACATCTAAAAAACAAAGCTACAGAGCCTAGGGCACTTCCACTTTTGGCCCTATAGCTTAGGAAAATTAAAATCAACAAGACACAGCCAACACAAAATTTAGGGCTGCTGTGTTTACAAGAACCTCGAGTCCAGTACAAATTAAATATCCCAGAAAGAAAAAAATGGATAAAGAAGTTGTGCTACTTACGTACAACGGAATATCACTCAGCAGTGAAATCAATGTCATCAGGCCTGTAGCAGCAAATTGAGTGGATTTAATTATGATGATTCTAAGAGAAATATATCACACAAAGAAAGATAATTATCATAAGATATCACTAATAGAGGGAGTGTAAACTTGGCTACACATAAACTGAATTACAAAACCGAACAGAGTCTCACATTTAGATAAAAACCTTATGCTTGCTTAAGGGGAAAGTTGAGTTGGGCTGCTGTATAAAAACAGATTGAAATTAGCACACATACTATTCCATAAGCCAAATACGTAATAAACAAGACCTACTCTTTGCTCAACGAAATAGACTCATCCATGGTGTATCACCTCACACCTATTAGAATGGGCATCATCAGAAAATCTACAAACAACAAATGCTGGAAACGGTGTGGAGATAAGGAATCCTCTTCCACTATTGTTGGGAACGTAAATTGATACAGTCACTGTGGAGAACATTATGGAGTTTCTTATAAAACTAAGAATAGAATTACCATATGATACAGCAATCCCTCTACTGGGCATATACCCAGACAAAACCATAAATCAAAAAGAGACATTCACCACAATGTTCATTGCATCACTATTTACACTATCCAGGAAATGGAAGCAACCTCAATGCCCACAGACAGACGAATGCATAAAGATGTGGTACATATATAAAATGGAATATTACTAAGCCATAAAAAGGAATGAAATTGGGACATTTGTAGAGACGTTGATGGATCTAGAGACTGTCATACAGAGTGAAGTAAGTCAGAAAGAGAAAAACAAATCTTGTATATTAATGCATATATGTGGAACCTAGAAAAATTGTACAGATGAACCGTTTTGCAAGGCAGAAATAGAGCAATACATGTATACAACAAACGTATGGACAACAAGGGGGGAAAGCTGTTGGGGATGGTAGTAGGAGGAGTTGAGATATTGGGATTGGTATGTATACATTTATATGTATAAAGTAGATAACCAAAAACAACCTGCTGTATAAAAATATAAAATTAAATTCAAAATAAAAAAATAAAATTAAAAAAAGTAAAACAGAAAAATATTCTTCCCTTCACATACATGTATTTATATGAATAAATTATTTCCATGCTTATATCTGTAAATACACAAAAGAGGAATAAAATCTACCTTGAACCAAAAACGAAAAAAAGATAAAAAAGAACAGAACCCACCAGTTACACAGAGGAAAACCGTTTCAGGGCACTTGCTCCAATTGCAAACAATTCTGAAGTTGGTCAGTGGTGGGGAATCATCTCCCATTCAGCCAGCATGCTCCTCGCAACAAGCGTCCTCACTGCAAAGCTGGTGGACCGTGCCGAGGTATCTGTGAGTAAACGTGGGCCGAGCCCCAGGCCAGCTGCTGCTGAAATGTTCCCACCCTTCCAAGGCTAAACACCTGAATATGTACAAGGACTTGAAAACCTAGAGGAAGGGCCATGGAGCCACATGAGGGACAGCATGCCAGCCGACTTGGTGCCTGCAGGCCAGCCAGGATGGTCCTGGCCCTGGGTGCTCTTCTGGAAGCTCTCCATTTCCCTGCCTGAGATACCCCTGCTGTCCCGGCCCCCACTGCTTTCTTCCTTCCTCACCTGTGCCCAGGGAGAAATTCCAGCGGCAGGTGTGGGTGACACATCCTCTTCTTTAGCAGGTAGCATCTTGGCAACTGCTGCAGAAAGTCCAGCAGAGCCCCACTCACACTGGGACACCCACAAAGCCGTGGCCTCTCACTCCCTCCCACCAGCCCAGCCCCGAGACTGCTGACAGGGCAGAGAAAATGGCGTCAGGCACAGCTGCAGGGGCTCTTGCTGCCTGGAGCGGTGTTTATATTGATCTCAACCCAGGCACACCTGGGGAGGGCTGGCCGGCACGGTCAGGCTTCCCAAGCCAGCCAATAATCACCCCTCAGGGGCTCACAGTTGCTGAAAATGGAACTTGCTGAATTGGCCAGGTCCAAGGAACAGGTGTGGGCTCCTGAGAGTCAGGATAGACAAGGGGCTGCAGCTCTGGCTTGTTTTCTAATTATATTATCTGGCCCATGAGTGGGAGACAACTTCAAGAAAACCCTCTCCTAATGAGAGGAACCCAGGAGTCAGGGAGAGGAGGGATGGGTGGTGGTTGGAGACAGAGGCCTGGTGCACCAGGTGCAGTGGAAGTCTCTGGAAGACCAGGTGGAGGAGGCCGCACAGAGTGATGCCCAGGGTCACAGACCTGTCAGAGCTGCTGTTTGTTAGTTCAAGTCCTGCTCTGAGGTGCTCTGTGTCAGATCTGAGTGACAGGTGAGCTGGGAGTGCTCTGCAATGAGGGCTATGTGCACGGTTCCTGTGTGCCCAGCCCTGCCAAGGTACCTGCAAGGGTAGCTCTGTATCCTGGGAGGGGCCTGACCACGGGAGCCCCATGGACTGCAGAGGACCTGCCCAGGGAATCCCATATCCTGGGAGGGGCCTGAACACGAGAGCCCCGTGGGCTGGGGTGGGGGTAGGGTACCTGCCCAGGTGAGCTCCATATCCTGGGATTGGCCTGACCTCGAGAGCCCCATGGGCTGCTGGAGTCCTGGTAAAGGATGTCAGGACAGTCAGTGAAGCCACTGAGGATATACCTCCAGTAGTTCCTAAATCCTACACCCTGCTGGTCATTCTACCAACCACCAGGACTTGGTATTCTGTATTAGTCTTCACTGATGCCTTCTTTTGTATTCCATTAGTCCCAGAGTCACAAGAAATTTTGGCTTGTGAGTGACAGGACTCAACATACAACTAAAACAATACTTCCAGGCTGTCTTGCCCCAAGGGTTCAAAAATTCCCACACCATCTTTGGGGAAAGCTCAGCTAAAGACCTAAAAGTTCTACCTCTGGAAAAGGAAACACTCCTTCAATATTCAGACGACATTCTGATCGCCAGCCCTACTAAGGAGGCCTCAGAACTACCAAGCCAATAAAGGATAGAAGTTGTCCACGAAAAAGCTCAAGTATCACAGACTACGGTGACCTGCCTGGGCTTCATTCTCACAGAAGGTCGGAGAAGCCCATCCCAGGAAAGGGAAGAAACAATTTACAGCCTTACCCCTTTCTGAAACTAGAAGACAGCTTAGGGGTTCCTGGGGAAGCCAGGGTTTCCTGCCTCTGGATCCCTAACTACAGTCTACTAGCTGGGCCTCTATATGAAACACTGAAAGGAAAAGATGATGATCCTTTTGAATAGAATCCAGAAGTGGCCTTTCAAGAATGGAAAGAGCAGTCAATTCAGACCCTTGCCCTGGAACTCCCTAATTTAGCTAAACCCTTTGACCTTTACATTCCTGGTGAAAGGTGAATCGCCATTGGAGTATTAGTGCAAAAACTGGGACCACTTGAAATGGAACAATGCAAGAATGCCATCCAGGTAGGATAAACTATGGTCACCAAGGGGCTTGGCCCACCGCCACATCTGGCCAAGATACTGGTGGTATCTGAAAACCTGGAAATCAGCAGCCCAAAAGGCCACCTCGCTTCTAAGGGAAACGGACCCCACGTGGTGATCCTAACCCCCAACCATGCCCTGAAGTTGCAGGGTTTGCTCCGTGGGCACACTGACCTCGATTGAGGAGGCCCTCCAACTCCAACCTCCAGAGAGATAACCGGGGGCAACGGGGCACCATGACGACCCGTGTGACCATCACTTGACCTGGAGTTTCTCTCATAAAACAACAAGAGTGTGTCCCAAAAGAGTAGACTACTGCTTGCAGTACTTACTGTACCCAGAGGGGAGCTAATAATCTTGGCGGGGGAACCGTATATCATGCTGTCACCATAGAAAAGCCTACAGACACCCTGATGATGGTGGCCAATAAGACCGGCTGGACTCCTGTTTACTTCCAAAGGCTCTTGACTCAGTGACCATCATGATCCTTCATCACCACTGACCCTGGACTGTCTGGGAGCTGAGCGGGCAGGATCCTGACACCTGGTGCTGTTTTTACGTTAATTCAGGGGCCTAATGGAAGAAAGCGCAGACTGTTGGTCAGAGCATCTAGGCTGGCAGAAACGGTCAGTCAGAGCATCTAGGCTGGCAGAAACGGTCAGCCTAAGGTGGCCGAACAAATGTGGGGCGGAGTGAAACTGGACCTCACAGCGCCACTGCACATCTCCTTTCTGGACCCTTAAAGGTCATTAGAATCTATAACACTTCCAATACTGGTGCTCAGGTGGACGAGCAGGGAGGCAGGAGGCCTGGGGACAATCAACGTCACCTGGAGGCTGCTGGGGAGAAGTTCTGACCCTCGCCCACGGGTATGAAGCCTCCTAACTCAGCACTCAGCAGTTACAGAAGAAGGGTCTGCACCCGCAGCACTCCAAGAATGAGGAAAGGGACAAAAGGCAGAAGAGAAGTTTGTCCCAGGCAAAGCCCCTTAAAAATGCCTGGGAGATAAAAATAGAATCTGGGCAATAAAATAAAGTCTAACCATTTTTATCCTTTGTGCTTTGTCTAATTTCAGGTGCTCCTAGTGTCCCGCATACAGAGGTTCCACACCCGGCACTTCAGACCAGATTTCCTAGAGCAGAATGGCTCGATGACACTTCAGCTCCTGGGGCCCAGTTCAGACTCCGTGACATAGAGCCTGAGCTGCAGCCAACCAGGTCCTCGAGAGCTCAGCCCCCTCCCTCCCAGTGACTCTGACAGGATCTCTACACAGCAGCCCAGCCCACAGCCCACAGGGTAGCACCTCTCCATTCTCTGATCAAAATATAAAGTTTCCTTTGCTTTTGAACCAAACTCAGTCTCGATCTATTGGCTCCAATGACACTGGGCAGGGGGACACTTGTTGGCGTCCACTCTGGAGGATCAGTAACAGAAATTGAGAACATTGTAACTTCAATGAACAGATGTGTGAGCCAAACTGTAATTAACATAGAACAGTGTATAAGGCTCGGGTAAAATAAGATGTTTCTAACACTTCCATTTGATATTTCCATCACTTTCTTATAAGCAAGTTCAGTGAAAAGGTTTGTCTTCTTTGTCAGGTCAATATTAGAGAAACAAAGTGATTTCTTTCCAAGGATGTACATCTAATAATCTTGGTTAAAGCTTCAATCTTGTTTTAAATGCTTTTGCATTGAAAATGATACCTCTCTTTCAGCTCCCCCATTTCTGAGAAGCATAAAATCTTATAATTTATTATTACCAAAGGGAAATGGTAGGAGGAGGGATAAATTAACAGTTTGGGATTAACACATACACACTGCTATGTATGAAATCATCAGCAAGGAACTACTGTATAGCACAGGGAACTACACTCAATATTTTGCAATAACCTATAAGGGGAAATGATCTGAAAAAGAATAGATATTTTTATTGACATCATCCATCAATGACAGTAAAAATGGAATCTAAGGGAAGACAGTGGTGAGTGCTTCTGACCCTGAAGACTTCAATCATCTAAAGTTTGGACTCTGCCTACTTCCCAAGGCCCTTAATGAACATATGTGTAGCCGTAGCTTAAAAAATTCCCCAGTTTGGGTTGCGGAGAGACACTGATATTTAAAATCCCCTGGTGTTCTCCTCACATGAATGGGACGCTTCCTACACCTAAAACATGCCTGTCACACCCAGAGGATGGTATACCGTCTGATCGGGAAAAGTTTGGAAAAGGCATCTCATCTCCTCATCTCTTGGTGCTAGGGTTCACCACTCCAGCGTCTTTACTAACAGTCTCCCCACTTGGAGATGTCAGCACTGTCAACATCCTGTTGCATACAGTTTGGAATTTGTCCAGAGGATGAAGCAGAAGGAGGAGGAACAATGAGAGACAAGTCCTAGGTGTTCGGACAGGCACATGCCACTCTAATTTCCAATCAGGAAGACGAATTGACCAAAGGCTAGGGTTGCCCATGGAAACAGAATAGGGCTTGAGGAATCCTGATGCTTTGTGGCCAGTTCCCATAAACACAAGTTGGAAAATGGAACTCAGGGGCACTAAAATTCACGAAACTGCAGAATTGAAAATATCTATCACTGAAAAATGTCTTGAGGAAAGTCAGAGAAAAGGACTTGTAAGCAACGGAGAATGGCAGGAAAGGGATTGGAAGAGGTAGAAAGGACTCGCCATTAAGCACAAGAAAAGGGGCTGAACATTGCCAACATTGCAGTTGGCCAAAAAGGGTGTATGCGTCTTTTTCTGTACATATTCAAGAAAAGGGCATACACTTTTTTAGCCAACCAAACAGGTGGGCACTGGAAATCAATACTACAAAACATATCACTTTGCATCAGTCAGAAGAGCCGTCCTCATAAAGTGTAAACACCAGAAATGCAGGACAGGGCAAGGAGAAAAGGGAGCCCTGTGAGTCTTATAGTGGAAATGTATATTGCCAACGGTCACTCTGGATAAGTCTATTGTGTTTACTAAAGCATCTAAAAAATGAGCTACCGAGCACAGGGCACTTGCACTCATGGACGTATATCTTGGGAAAAACAAAAATCGAGAGGACACAGGCACCCCAATGTTTACCACCTCTCTGTTTAAAAGATCCTCGACTAGGATATAACTTAAAGTATCTGCAGAGAAAAAACGGACAGAGATGTGGTGCTTATGTAGAGTGGAATATTACTCAGCCTGGAAATCAATGAAATACGGCCAGTTATAACAACTCAAGAGGAGTTACGTGTGATCATTCGAAGTCACATAATTCAAAAAGAAAAAGACATAAGATATCACTAATACACGGAATGTTAACATGGCTACACATGAACTGAATTACAAAAGAGAAGAGGGTTTCAAATTAAGAAAACCAACTTATGCTTCCTTAAGGGGAAAGGTGAGTTGGGGTGCTGCATAAAACCAGAGATTGAAATTAGCACAGATACCATTCCATAAGCCAAATATGTAATAGTCAAGACCTACTCCTTGCTCAACGAAATGGACTCCACACGCCATATTCAAGGCCTAAGAATATACCGGATTAGTAAGAATCTTAAAACCCATGGACTTATATGTCTCCGTAACAGAATCAAGCGCGTGTACAGCGGCATAAACGAAGCAGTGAAAATCCGATAAATCCCATTATTAAAATAAATTTCAAAAACAAAACACAATGACAGTGAAATAGGAAGCAATTCTTAAATAATTCACTCAGGGCATGTGATGCAACCTGGATTTACCACATCTACAACCAGAGCTGGTTGAGACATAAGGCTGGACACTTCAGGCTGATAGCATTGGTGAGTTTCGGTGAACAAATGCAGATCCTTTGAAGTCATACTGCATGGTACCCATTCCAAGGGTCCCAACTCTCCAGTTTCAAGGGATTCTTTCTTCAGCTAAAACATGCGTGGGAAACGGCGAGTATGGTCCACCGTGTGATTAGGAAACGATTTAAAATGCATCTCAGTTTTCGTATCCTGGTCCTCGGGTTCACCATTCCAGACGGTTTACTAACACTCTCCCCGCTTGGAGAGTCAGTGCCTTTAACCTCCTGTTTGGCACAGCTTGCAATTTCTGCGCAAGATGAACAGGAATAGGGAGAACCAATGAGAGACTAGCTATAGGTGTCTGCACGGGCAAATGTAAGGCTCATTTCCCACCAGGAAGAGGAATTAACCAAAGGCTCAGCGTGCCCTGCCGGAAACAGATTAGGGCCTGAAGCAATCCTGCGGTTTTGTGCCCAGCTCACAAGAAAGCGAGTTGAAGAAAGGAGCTCAGGGGCACTGTAATTCACAAACCTGCAGAGTTATAAATGACAGCTATCCTCCAAAAATATATTGAAGTAAGCCTGCGAAGGGGACTTGAAAGAGGGACAGAATTTCAGGAAAACGATTGCAGGGGGTAGACTGGAATTGCCCAGAAAGCATAGGAAAAGAGGCAGAACGTCGACAATGGTGCACTTGGCCAAAAAGTGCGTATGCATTATTTCCTGAATATATTCAGGAAAAAACGCATACGCCCTTTTTCGCAAACCAAGCAAGCCTGTAAAGGAAATCTGCACCACAACGAAGTCTCACTGCCCCCCGGGCAAAGGGCCATCTGAAAAAAAGTGTAAAATCCAGAAAGGTAGGACAGGATATGGAGAACAGGGAGCCTTGTTATGCTGATTGGCAGGATGTAAATTGCCAGCAGCCACCCTGGAGAAGTGTATGGTGTTTCCTGAAACACGTAAGAAACAAAGCAACACAGCCTATGGCACTTCCACTTATGGTCCTATAACTTACGGAAATTAAAATCAAAAACAGACAGCCACCCCAATATTTGGGACGGCTGTGTTCACAAGAAGCTCGTCTACAGTATCAGGTAAATATCCCAGAAAGCAAACAATGGATAAAGAAGTTGTGGCACGTACGTACAATGCAATATCATTCAGCAATGAATTCTGTGTCATCAGGCCCGTAGCGGCATAGTGAGTGGATGCAGGTACGGTGTTTCTACGTGAACTACGTCACACAGAAAAAGAAACATCATAAGATATCACTAATACACGGAATGTAAACTTGACTACACATTAACTGAATTACAAAACAGAACAGGGTCTCAAATTTAGAAAACCAACTAGTGCTTGCTTATGGGGAAAGGTGCCTTGGGGTGCTGCATAAAACCAGAGACTGAAATTAGCACAGATAACTTTCCATAAGCCAAATATGTAATAGACAAGACCTACTCCTTGTTCAACGAAATGGACCCAACACCACATATTCAACACCTAGGAATATACCTGACTAGGAAGAATCTTAAAACCCATGGATTTGTATGTCTCCGTAAGAGAATCAAGCGTGTGTATAGCGGCATAAACGCAGCAGTGAAAATCCGATAAATCCCATTATCAAAATAAATTTCAAAAACAAAACACAAAGACAGTGAAATAGAGAGCAATTCTTAAACAATTCACTCAGGGCATGTGATGCAACCGGGATTGACCACATCTACAACCAGAGCTGGTTGAGACATAAGGCTGGACACTTCAGGCTGATAGCATTGGTGAGTTTTGGTGAGCAAATGCAGACCCTTTGAAGTCATACTGCATGGTACCCATTCCATGGGTCCCAACTCTCCAGGTTCAAGGCATTCTTCCTCCAGCTAAAACATGCATGGGAAACCCAGAGTATCGTCCACCGTGTGATTGGGAAACGATTTAAAATACATCTCAGTTTTCGTATCCCGGTCCTCGGGTTCACCATTCCAGATGCTTTACTAACACTCTCCCCGCTTGGAGAGTCAGTGCCTTTAACCTCCTGTTTGGCACAGCTTGCCATTTCTGTGCAAGATGAACAGGAATAGGGAGAACCAATGAGAGACTAGCTGTAGGTGTCTGCACGGGCAAATGGAACGCTCATTGCCCACCAGGAAGAGGAATTAAACAAAAGCTCAGTGTGCCCTGCTGGAAACAGATTAGGGCCTGAAGCAATCCTGCGGTTTTGTGCCCAGCTCACAAGAAAGCGAGTTGAAGAAAGGAGCTCAGGGGCACTGTACTTCACAAAACTGCAGAGTTATAAAGGACAGCTATCCTCCAAAAATATATTGAAGTAAGCCTGCGAAGGGGACTTGAAAGCGGGGCTGAATTTCAGGAAAACGATTGCAGGGGGTAGACTGGAATTGCCCTGAAAGCATAGGAAAAGAGGCACAACGTCGACAATGATGCACTTGGCCAAAAAGGGCGTATGCGTTTTTTCCTGAATATATTCAGGAAAAAACGCATACGCCCTTTTTGGCCAACCAAGCAAGCCTGTAAAGGAAATCTGCACTACAATGAAGTCTCACTGCCCCCCGGGCAAAAGGACCATCTGCAAAAAGTGTAAAATCCAGAAAGGTAGGACAGGATATGGAGAACAGGGAGCCTTGTTATGCTGATTGGCAGGATGTAAATTGCCAGCAGCCACCCTGGAGAAGTGTATGGTGTTTCCTGAAACACGTAAGAAACAAAGCAACACAGCCTATGGCACTTCCACTTATGGTCCTATAGCTTACGGAAATTAAAATCAAAAACAGACAGCCACCCCAATATTTGGGACGGCTGTGTTCACAAGAAGCTCGTCTACAATATCAGGTAAATATCCCAGAAGGCAAAAAATGGATAAAGAAGTTGTGGCACGTACGTGCAATGCAGTATCACTCAGCAATGAAATCTGTGTCATCAGGCCCGTAGCGGCATAGTGAGAGGATGCAGATAAGGTGATTCTACGTGAACTACGTCACACAGAAAAAGAAACATCATAAGATATCACTAATACACGGAATGTAAACTTGACTACACATGAACTGAGTTACAAAACAGAGCAGGGTCTCAAATTAAAAAACCAACTAGTGCTTGCTTATGGGGAAAGGTGCCTTGGGGTGCTGCATAAAACCAGAGACTGAAATTAGCACAGATAACCTTCCATAAGCCAAATATGTAATAGACAAGTCCTACTCCTTGCTCAACGAAATGGACTCAACACCACATATTCAACGCCTAGGAATATACCTAACTAGGAAGAATCTTAAAACCCATGGATTTATATGTCTCCGTAAGAGAATCAAGCGTGTGTACAGCGGCATAAACGCAGCAGTGAAAATCCGATAAATCCCATTATCAAAATAAATTTCAAAAACAAAACACAAAGACAGTGAAATAGAGAGCAATTCTTAAACAATTCACTCAGGGCATGTGATGCAACCAGGATTGACCACATCTACACCCACAGCTGGTTGAGACATAAGGCTGGACACTTCAGGCTGATAGCATTGGTGAGTTTTGGTGAGCAAATGCAGACCCTTTGAAGTCATACTGCATGGTACCCATTCCATGGGTCCCAACTCTCCAGGTTCAAGGGATTCTTCCTCCAGCTAAAACATGCATGGGAAACCCAGAGTATCGTCCACCGTGTGATTGGGAAACGATTTAAAATGCATCTCAGTTTTCGTATCCTGGTCCTCGGGTTCACCATTCCAGATGCTTTACTAACACTCTCCCCACTTGGAGAGTCAGTGCCTTTAACCTCCTCTTTGGCACAGCTTGCAATTTCTGTGCAAGATGAACAGGAATAGGGAGAACCAATGAGAGACTAGCTGTAGGTGTCTGCACGGGCAAATGTAATGCTCATTTCCCACCAGGAAGAGGATTTAACCAAACGCTCAGCGTGCCCTGCTGGAAAGAGATTAGTGCCTGAAGCAATCCTGCGGTTTTGTGCCCAGCTCACAAGAAAGCGAGTTGAAGAAAGGAGCTCAGGGGCACTGTAATTCACAAACCTGCAGAGTTATAAATGACAGCTATCCTCCAAAAATATATTGAAGTAAGCCTGCAAAGGGGACTTGAAAGCGGGGCAGAAATTCAGGAAAACGATTGAAGGGTTAAACTGGAATTGCACTTAAAGAATAGGAAAAGAGGCAGAACGTCGATAATGATGCACTTGTCCAAAAAGTGCGGATGCTTTTTTCCCTAAATATATTCAGGAAAAAACGCATACGCACTTTTTGGCCAACCAAGAAGCTTGTAAATAAACCTGCACTACAATGAAATCTCAGTGCCCCCCAGGGCAAAAGGGCCATTTAAAAAAATTGTAAAATCCAGAAACGGAGGACAGGCAATGGAAAACAGGGATCCTTATTATGCTGATGCATATGATGTAAATTGCCGACAGCCATTCTGGAGAAGTGTTATGTGTTTCCTGAAACACGTAAGAAACAAAGCAACACAGCCTATGGCACTTCCACTTATGGTCCTACAGCTTAGGGAAATTAAAATCAAAAACACCCAGCCACCTCAAAGTTTGGGACCTCTCTGTTCACAAGAACCTCGTTTACAGTACCAGGTAAATATCTCAGAGAGCAAACAATGGATAAAGAAGTTGTGGTACGTACGTACAATGGAATATCACTCAGCAATGAAATCTGTGTCATCAGGCCCGTAGTGGCATAGTGAGTGGATACAGGTATGGTGATTCTACGTGAAATAAGTCACACATAAAAAGAAACATCATAAAATATCACTAATACACAGTATGTAAACTTGACTACACATGAACTGAATTACAAAACAGAACAGTCTCAAATTTAGAAAACCAACTTGTGCTTTCTTATGGAGAAAGGTGCGTTGGAGTGCTGCATAAAACCAGAGACTGAAATTAGCACAGATACCGTTCCATAAGCCAAATATGTAATAGACAAGACCTACTCCTTGCTCAACGAAATGGACTCAACACCACATATTCAACGCCTAGGAATATACCTGACTAGGAAGAATCTTAAAACCCGTGGATATTTATGTCTCCGTAAGAGAATCAAGAGTGTGTACAGCGGCATTAACGCAGCAGTGAAAATCCGATAAATCCCAGTGTCAAAAAAAATTTCAAAAACAAAACACAATGACAGTGAAATAGAGAGCAATTCTTAAATAACTCACACAGGGCATGTGATGCAACCTGGTTTACCACATCTACACCCAGAGCTGGGTGAGAGATAAGGCTTGACCCTTTGGGCTGATAGCATTGGGGAGGTTCAGTGAGCAAATGCAGACCCTTTGATGTCATACTGCCTGGTACCCATTCCATGGTTCCCAACTCTCCAGGTTCAAGGGATTCTTCCTTCTGCTAAAATTTGCATGGGAAACCCAGAGTATGCTCCACCGTGTGACTGGGAAACCTTTTTACATGCATGTCTGTTTTCGTCCCCTGGTACTCAGGTTCACCATTCCAGACCCTTTCCTTACACTCTCCCCATTTGGAGAGTCAGTGCCTTTAACCTCCTGTTTGGCACTGTTTGCAATTTCTGCGCAAGATGAACAGGAATAAGGAGAACCAATGGGAGACTATCTGTAGGTGTGTGCACGGGCAAATATTTTTTTTAACATCTTTATTGGGGTATAATTGCTTTACAATGGTGTGTTAGTTTTTGCTTTATAACAAAGTGAATCAGCTATACATATACATATGCTCCCTGTGTCTTCCCTCTTGTGTCTCCCTCCCTCCCTCTCTCCCCCTTCCACCCCTCCAGGCTGTCCCAACGCCCCGAGCTAATATCCCTGTGCCTTGCGGCTGCTTCCCCCTTGCTATCTACCTTACTACATTTGTTAGTGTGTATATGTCCATGACTCTCTCTCGCCCTGTCAAAACTCACCATTCCCCCTTCCCATATCCTCAATTCCGTTCTCCAGTAGGTCTGCGCCTCTATTCCTGTCTTATCCCTAGGTTCTTCATGACATTTTTTTCCTTTAAATTCCATATATATGTGTTAGCATACGCTATTTGTCTTTTTCTTTCTGACTTACTTCACTCTGTATGACAGACTCTAGGTCTATCCATCTCATTACAAATAACTCAGTTTCATTTCTTTTTAAGGCTGAGTAATATTCCATTGTGTATATGTGCCACATCTTCTTTATCCATTCGTCCGATGATGGGCGCTTAGGTTCTTTCCATCTCCGGGCTATTGTAAATAGAGCTGCAATGAACATTTTGGTACATGACTCTTTTTGAATTTTGGTTTTCTCAGGGTATATGCCCAGTATGCACGGGCAATTTTAACACTCATTTCCCAACAGGAAAAGGAATTAACCAAAGGCTCAGCATGCCGTGCTGGAACAAGATTAGGGCCTGAAGCAATCCTGCGGTTTTGTGGCCAGCTCACAAGAAAGCGAGTTGAGGAAAGGAGCTCAGGGGCACTGTCATTCACATACCTGCAGACTTATAAATGACAGAAATCGTACAAAAATATATTGAATTAAGGCTGTGAAGAGGACTTGAAAGTGGGGCAGAATTGCTGGAATCCGATTTCAGGAGGTAGACGTGAATTGCTCTGAAAGCATAAGAGAAGTGGCAGAACCTCGTCAATGAAGCACTTGGCCAAAAAGGGCATATGCATTTTTTCCAGGGCCATCATTCACGGGAGTAGGAGGCTCCCAGCATGCTCCAGTGGCCAACAGAGGGCCCACGTCGCCAAGGCGATGTGAGCTAGCCAGGCAGGAGTGACCTGACATCAGAGGGCCCACCTCACAGAATGGTAGGGAACCCAGCCAGGATCAGACTCTCCCCAGAGGGCCCACATCACCAAGGTGATGGGAACCAGGCAGGAGTGTCCTCACACCCGTGGGGCCACATCATCAAAAGTTGAGGTACCCAGCACATGTGGCCTCAAACCAGAGGACCCACATCACCATGGGTTTCGGAGTGAGGCAGGCAGGATTAACCTCACAACACATGTCCCATTGTATACAAAAGGTGTGGAAACCAGCAGTTGGATCTTCCTAGCAGGCGGCCCAGAGCACTGAGGCTATGAGATCCAGGCCGGCATGAACTCACAACAGAGGGCCCTCATTGTGATTCTGTAAGCAACCCAGCCGTTGTGACCTCAGAGCAGAAGGCCCACATCCCCATGGGGAAGGGAAACAAGCAGGAGTGTCATCGCAAGAGTGGGCACACATGAAAAAATGTGGGGAGCCCAGCAATTAGTGCCTGATGCCAGAGGGCCCTCATCACCGAGGGGCGGTGGCTCCCAGCCAGCTCCGACTGCTACCAGAGGGGCGACGTCGCCAATGCAGAGTGCGACAACCAGGCAGGAGTGACCTCAGAGCAGAGGGTCAACCTCACAGAAGTGTGAAGAACTAAAGAGGATCAGATTCTCACCAGAGGGCCCACATCACCAAGGGAATGGGAACCAGGCAGGAGTGTCCTCACACTAGTGGGGCCACATCACCGAAAAGTGAGGGACCCAGCACACGTGGCCTCAAACCAGAGGACACACATCACAAGGGAGCTGGGATTGAGGCAGGCAGGAGGAGCCTCAAAACAGAGGGACCATAGAATTAAAGAGGTGAAGAATCCCGCAGTTGGAACCTCCCAGCAGGCGGCCAGGAGCAGCGAGACTATGGGATCCAGGCCGGAGTGATCTCACACCAGAGGGCCGTCATCATGAAACTGTGAGCAACCTAGGCGTTGGGATCTCAGAGCAGAAGGCCCACATTCCCATGGGGTTGGGAACCTGTCAGAAGTGTACTCGCACCACAGGGCACACATCAGAGAATTTAGGGAACCCAGGAGTTAGGGCCTGACGCCAGAGGGCCCTCATTACCAAGGGGAGGAGACTCCAATCAGGCACCAACACCCAACTGAGGTCCCACGTCGCCAAGGTGACGTGTGACAGCCAGGTAGGAGTGACCTCACCGCAGAGGGCCTACCTCACAGAAGGGTGAGGAACACAGCCAGGATAAGACTCTCACCAGAGGGCCCACATCACCAAGGTGATCAGAACCAGGCAGGAGAGTCTTCACACCAGTGTGGCCACATCATAGAAAGGTGAGGAACCCAGCACATGTGGCCTAAACCAGAAGACCCACATCTCCAAGGGGCTCGGAATGAGGCAGGCAGGAGTAGCCTCACAACACAGGGCCCATAGAATAAAAAAGCTGAGGAATCCAGCAATGGGAACCTCCCAGCAGGCGGCCAAGAGCACCAAGTCTATGCGATTCAGGCCGCAGTAAACTCACAGCAGAGGGTCCACATCATGAAACTGCGAGCAACCCAGCCATTTGGACCTCAGAGCAGAAGGTCCACATCCCCAAGGTGTTGGGAGCATGGCAGAAGTGTCCTCGCACCACTTAGCACATATCAGAAAATGTGGGTACCCAGCAGTTAGGGCCTGACGCCAGAGGGCCCTCATCACTGAGGGGAGGAGGCTCCCAGCATGTTCCAACTACCACAAGAGGGCCCACGTTGCCAAGGCGGGGTGTGCCAGCCAGGCAGGAGTGACCTCACAGCAGACGGCCCACCTCAAAGAAGTGTGAGGAACCCAACCAGGATCAGACTCTCACCAGAGGGCCCATATCACCAAGGGGACGGGAACCAGGCACGAGTGTCCTCACACCAGTGGGGCCACATCACTAAAAGATGAGGAAACTGGCACATGTGGCCACAAACCAGAGGACCTACATCACCAAGGGGCTGGGAGTGACACAGGCAGGAGGAGCCTCCCAACACAGGGCCCAAAGAATAAAAAAGGTGAGGAACCCAGCAGTTGGAACTTCCCAGCAGGCGGCCCAGAGTACAGAGGCTATGGGATCTAGGAATGAGTGAACTAACACCAGAGAGCTAACATCAGGAAACTGTGAGCAACCCAGTCGTTGGAACCTCAGAGCAGAAGGCCCATATCGCCATGGGGATGGGAACATTTCACGAGTGTCCTGGCATCACTGGGCTCACATCAGAAAACCTGGGGAGCCCAGCAGTTAGAGCCTGACGCCAGAGGGACCTCATCACCGAGGACAGGAGTCTCCAAAAGGATCCAACTGCCACCAGAGGGCCGACGTCACCAAGGCAATGGGAGCAAGCCAGGCAGGAGTTACCTCAGAGCACAGGGCCCACCTCACAGAACGGTAAGGAACCCAGCCAGGATCAGACTCTCACCAGAGGGGCCACATCACCAAGGGGCTGGGAAACAGGCACGAGTGTCCTCACACCATTGGGGCCACATCATCGAAAGGTGAGGGACCCAGCACACGTGGCCTCACACCAGAGGACACACATCACAACGGGGCTGGGATTGAGGCAGGCAGGAGGAGCCTCAAAACAGAGGGCCCATAGAATAAAAAAGGTGAGGAATCCCGCAGTTGGAACCTCCCAGCAGGCGCCCAGGAGCAGCAAGCCTATGGGATCTAGGCCGGAATGAACGCACATCAGAGGGCCCTCATCATGAAACTGTGAGCACCCCAGCCGTTGGGACCTCAGAGCAGAAGGCCCAAATTCCCATGGGGTTGGGAACCTGACAGGAGTGTACTCGCACCACAGGTCGCACATCTGCAAATTTTGGGAGCCCAGGAGTTAGGGTCTGACGCAAGAGGGCCCTCATTACCGAGGGACGGAGACTCGCAGCAGACACCAACTCCCAACTGAGGGCCCACGTCACCAAGGTGATGTGTGCCAGCCAGGCAGGAGTGACCTCACCGCAGAGGGCCTACCTCACAGAAGGGTGAGGAAACCAGCCAGGATAAGACTCTCACCAGAGGGCCCACATCACCAAGGGGATCGGAACCAGGCAGGAGGGTCCTCACACCAGTGTGGCCACATTATAGAAAGGTGAGGAACCCAGAACATGTGGCCTAAAACAGGGGACCCACATCTCCAAGGGGCTAGGAGTGAGGCAAGCAGGAGTATCCTCACAAAACAGAGCCCACAGAATAAAAGTTGTGAGGAATCCAGCAGTTGGAACCGGCCAGTAGGCCGCCCAGAGCACAGAGTCTATGGGATCCAGGCCACAGCAAACTCACAGCAGAGGTCCCACATCATGAAACTGTGAGCAACCCAGCGGATGGGACCTCAGAGCAGAAGGCCCACATCCCTATGGGGATGGGAACCTGACAGGAGTGTCCTCGGCCCACTTCCACGAATCAGAAAATGTGGGAACCCAGCAGTTAGGACCTGAGGCCAGAGGACCCTCATCACCGAGGGGAGGAGGCTCCCAGCAGGCTCTAACTGCCACCATAAGGCCGATGTCACCAAGGCGGGGTGTGCCAACCAGGCAGGAGTGACCTCAGAGCAGAAAGCCCACCTCACAGAAGTGTGAGGAACCCAACAAGGATCAGACTGTCACCAGAGGACCAACATCACCAAGGGAATGGGAACCAGGCAGGAGTGTCCTCACACCAGTGGGGCTACATCATCATAATTTGAGGGACCCAGCACACGTGGCCTCAAACCTGAGGACACACATCACCAAGGGGCTGGGAGTGAGGCAGGCCAGAGGATCCTCAAAACAGAGGGACCATAGAATAAAAAAGGTGAGGAATCCCACAGTTGGAACCTCCGGCAGGCAGCCAGGAGCAGCGAGGCTATGGGATCTAGGCAGGAGTGAACTCACACCAGAGGGCCCTCATCATGAAACTGTGAGCAACACAGCCGTTGGGACCCCAGAGCAGAAGGCTCTCATCCCCATGGGGATGGGAACCTGGCAGGAGTGTCCTTGCACCACTTAGCACGAATCAGAAAATGTGGGAACCCAGCAGTTAGGGTCTGAGGCCAGAGGGCCCTCATCACTGAGGGGAGGAGGCTCCCAGCAGGCTCCAACTGCCACCATATGGCCGACGTTGCCAAGGCGGGGTGTGCCAGCCAGGCAGGAGTGAGCTCAGAGCAGAGGGCCCACCTCACAGAAGGGTGAGGAACCTAAGCAGGATCAGACTCTCACCAGAGGGCCAACATCACCAAGGTGATGGGAACCAGGCAAGAGTGTCCTAACAGCAGTGGGGCCAACATCACCAAGGGAATGGGAACCAGGCAAGAGTGTCCTCACACCAGTGTGGCCACATTATAGAAAGGTGAGGAACACAGCACATGTGGCCTCAAACAAGGGGACACACATCACGAAGGGGCTGGGAGTGAGGCATGCAGGAGGAGACGCACAACCGAGGGCCCATAGAATAAAAAAGGTGAGGAATCGAGAAGTTGGAAACTCCAAGCTGGAGGCCCAGAGCACTGACACTATGGGATACAGGCCAGAGTGAACACACAGCAAAGGGCCCACATCATGAAACTGTGAGCAACCCAGCAGTTGGGACCACAGAACAGAAGTCCCACATGCCCATGGGGATGGGAACCTGGCAGGAGTGACTCGCACCACTGGGCACACATCAGAAAATGTGTGGAGCCCAGCACTTAGGGCCTGACACCAGAAGGCCCTCATCACTGAGGGGAGGAGGCCCCAGCACACTCCAACTGCCACCAGAGGGTCCACATCGCCAAGGCGACGTGCGCCAGCCAGGCAGGATTGACCTCACAGCAGAGGGCCCACATCATGAAAGTGTGAGCAACCCAGCCGTTAGGACCTCAGAACAGAAGGCCCACACGCTCATGAGGATGGGAACCTGGCAGGAGTGCCCTCGTACCACTTAGCACGTATCAGAAAATGTGGGAACCCCGCCATTAGGGTCTGACGCCAGAGGGCCTCATCACCGCGGGAAGGAGGCTCCCAGCAGGCTCCAACTGCCACCAGGGTGCCGAAGTCAACAAGGCGGGTTGTGCCAGCCAGGCAGGAGTGACCTCAGAGAAGAGGGCTCACCTCACGGATGTGTGAGGAACCCAACCAGGATCAGAGTCTCACCAGAGGGCCCACATCACCAAGGGGATGGGAACCAGGCAGGAGTGTCCACACACCAGTGGGGCCACATCATCAAAAGATGAGGAACCCATCACATATGGCCTCAAACCTGAGGACATACATCACCATGTGGCTGGGAGTGAGGCAGGTATCTGGAGGGGCACATTTAACTCTAATTTCCCACCAGGAAGAGGAATTAACCAAAGGCTCAGAGTGCCGTGCTGGACCCTGATTATGGCCTGAAGCAAACCTGCAGTTTTGTGGCCAGCTTACAAGGAAGCGAGTTAAGAAAGGAGCTCAGGGGCACTGTAATTCACAAACCTGCAGAGATAAATGACAGCTATTGGCAAAAATATATCGAAGTAAGTCTGCAAAGAGGACTTGAAAACGAGGCAGAATTGCAGGAATCATATTTCAAGAGGTAGATTGGAATTGCATTTAAAGCATATGAAAAGCGGCAGATCTTTGACAGTGATGCACATGGACAAAAAGTGCGTATACATTTTTCCTGAATGTATTCAGGAAAAAACGCATATGAACATTTTGGCCAACCAAGCACTCCAGCAATGGAAATCCACACTACAATGAAGTCACATTTCCCATTCGTCAAAAAGGCCATCTGAATAAAGTGTAAAAACCAGAAACACAGGACAGGCCATGGAGAACAGGGAGCCGTGTTATGCTGATGGGCGGGATGTAAATTGCCAACAGACACTCTGGAGATGTTCATGGTGTATCCTGAAACATCTAAAAAACAAAGCTACAGAGCCTAGGGCACTTCCACTTTTGGCCCTATAGCTTAGGAAAATTAAAATCAACAAGACACAGCCAACACAAAATTTAGGGCTGCTGTGTTTACAAGAACCTCGAGTCCAGTACAAATTAAATATCCCAGAAAGAAAAAAATGGATAAAGAAGTTGTGCTACTTATGTACAACGGAATATCACTCAGCAGTGAAATCAATGTCATCAGGCCTGTAGCAGCAAATTGAGTGGATTTAATTATGATGATTCTAAGAGAAATATATCACACAAAGAAAGATAATTATCATAAGATATCACTAATAGAGGGAGTGTAAACTTGGCTACACATAAACTGAATTACAAAACCGAACAGAGTCTCACATTTAGATAAAAACCTTATGCTTGCTTAAGGGGAAAGTTGAGTTGGGCTGCTGTATAAAAACAGATTGAAATTAGCACACATACCATTCCATAAGCCAAATACGTAATAAACAAGACCTACTCTTTGCTCAACGAAATAGACTCATCCATGGTGTATCACCTCACACCTATTAGAATGGGCATCATCAGAAAATCTACAAACAACAAATGCTGGAAACGGTGTGGAGATAAGGAATCCTCTTCCACTATTGTTGGGAACGTAAATTGATACAGTCACTGTGGAGAACATTATGGAGTTTCTTATAAAACTAAGAATAGAATTACCATATGATACAGCAATCCCTCTACTGGGCATATACCCAGACAAAACCATAAATCAAAAAGAGACATTCACCACAATGTTCATTGCATCACTATTTACACTATCCAGGAAATGGAAGCAACCTAAATGCCCACAGACAGACGAATGCATAAAGATGTGGTACATATATAAAATGGAATATTACTAAGCCATAAAAAGGAATGAAATTGGGACATTTGTAGAGACGTTGATGGATCTAGAGACTGTCATACAGAGTGAAGTAAGTCAGAAAGAGAAAAACAAATCTTGTATATTAATGCATATATGTGGAACCTAGAAAAATTGTACAGATGAACCGTTTTGCAAGGCAGAAATAGAGCAATACATGTATACAACAAACGTATGGACAACAAGGGGGGAAAGCTGTTGGGGATGGTAGTAGGAGGAGTTGAGATATTGGGATTGGTATGTATACATTTATATGTATAAAGTAGATAACCAAAAACAACCTGCTGTATAAAAATATAAAATTAAATTCAAAATAAAAAAATAAAATTAAAAAAAGTAAAACAGAAAAATATTCTTCCCTTCACATACATGTATTTATATGAATAAATTATTTCCATGCTTATATCTGTAAATACACAAAAGAGGAATAAAATCTACCTTGAACCAAAAACGAAAAAAAGATAAAAAAGAACAGAACCCACCAGTTACACAGAGGAAAACCGTTTCAGGGCACTTGCTCCAATTGCAAACAATTCTGAAGTTGGTCAGTGGTGGGGAATCATCTCCCATTCAGCCAGCATGCTCCTCGCAACAAGCGTCCTCACTGCAAAGCTGGTGGACCGTGCCGAGGTATCTGTGAGTAAACGTGGGCCGAGCCCCAGGCCAGCTGCTGCTGAAATGTTCCCACCCTTCCAAGGCTAAACACCTGAATATGTACAAGGACTTGAAAACCTAGAGGAAGGGCCATGGAGCCACATGAGGGACAGCATGCCAGCCGACTTGGTGCCTGCAGGCCAGCCAGGATGGTCCTGGCCCTGGGTGCTCTTCTGGAAGCTCTCCATTTCCCTGCCTGAGATACCCCTGCTGTCCCGGCCCCCACTGCTTTCTTCCTTCCTCACCTGTGCCCAGGGAGAAATTCCAGCGGCAGGTGTGGGTGACACATCCTCTTCTTTAGCAGGTAGCATCTTGGCAACTGCTGCAGAAAGTCCAGCAGAGCCCCACTCACACTGGGACACCCACAAAGCCGTGGCCTCTCACTCCCTCCCACCAGCCCAGCCCCGAGACTGCTGACAGGGCAGAGAAAATGGCGTCAGGCACAGCTGCAGGGGCTCTTGCTGCCTGGAGCGGTGTTTATATTGATCTCAACCCAGGCACACCTGGGGAGGGCTGGCCGGCACGGTCAGGCTTCCCAAGCCAGCCAATAATCACCCCTCAGGGGCTCACAGTTGCTGAAAATGGAACTTGCTGAATTGGCCAGGTCCAAGGAACAGGTGTGGGCTCCTGAGAGTCAGGATAGACAAGGGGCTGCAGCTCTGGCTTGTTTTCTAATTATATTATCTGGCCCATGAGTGGGAGACAACTTCAAGAAAACCCTCTCCTAATGAGAGGAACCCAGGAGTCAGGGAGAGGAGGGGTGGGTGGTGGTTGGAGACAGAGGCCTGGTGCCCCGGGTGCAGTGGAAGTCTCTGGAAGACCAGGTGGAGGAGGCCGCACAGAGTGATGCCCAGGGTCACAGACCTGTCAGAGCTGCTGTTTGTTAGTTCAAGTCCTGCTCTGAGGTGCTCTGTGTCAGATCTGAGCGACAGGTGAGCTGGGAGTGCTCTGCAATGAGGGCTATGTGCACGGTTCCTGTGTTCCCAGCCCTGCCAAGGTACCTGCAAGGGTAGCTCTGTATCCTGGGAGGGGCCTGACCACGGGAGCCCCATGGACTGCAGAGGACCTGCCCAGGGAATCCCATATCCTGGGAGGGGCCTGAACACGAGAGCCCCGTGGGCTGGGGTGGGGGTAGGGTACCTGCCCAGGTGAGCTCCATATCCTGGGATTGGCCTGACCTCGAGAGCCCCATGGGCTGCTGGAGTCCTGGTAAAGGATGTCAGGACAGTCAGTGAAGCCACTGAGGATATACCTCCAGTAGTTCCTAAATCCTACACCCTGCTGGTCATTCTACCAACCACCAGGACTTGGTATTCTGTATTAGTCTTCACTGATGCCTTCTTTTGTATTCCATTAGTCCCAGAGTCACAAGAAATTTTGGCTTGTGAGTGACAGGACTCAACATACAACTAAAACAATACTTCCAGGCTGTCTTGCCCCAAGGGTTCAAAAATTCCCACACCATCTTTGGGGAAAGCTCAGCTAAAGACCTAAAAGTTCTACCTCTGGAAAAGGAAACACTCCTTCAATATTCAGACGACATTCTGATCGCCAGCCCTACTAAGGAGGCCTCAGAACTACCAAGCCAATAAAGGATAGAAGTTGTCCACGAAAAAGCTCAAGTATCACAGACTACGGTGACCTGCCTGGGCTTCATTCTCACAGAAGGTCGGAGAAGCCCATCCCAGGAAAGGGAAGAAACAATTTACAGCCTTACCCCTTTCTGAAACTAGAAGACAGCTTAGGGGTTCCTGGGGAAGCCAGGGTTTCCTGCCTCTGGATCCCTAACTACAGTCTACTAGCTGGGCCTCTATATGAAACACTGAAAGGAAAAGATGATGATCCTTTTGAATAGAATCCAGAAGTGGCCTTTCAAGAATGGAAAGAGCAGTCAATTCACACCCTTGCCCTGGAACTCCCTAATTTAGCTAAACCCTTTGACCTTTACATTCCTGGTGAAAGGTGAATCGCCATTGGAGTATTAGTGCAAAAACTGGGACCACTTGAAATGGAACAATGCAAGAATGCCATCCAGGTAGGATAAACTATGGTCACCAAGGGGCTTGGCCCACCGCCACATCTGGCCAAGATACTGGTGGTATCTGAAAACCTGGAAATCAGCAGCCCAAAAGGCCACCTCCCTTCTAAGGGAAACGGACCCCACGTGGTGATCCTAACCCCCAACCATGCCCTGAAGTTGCAGGGTTTGCTCCGTGGGCACACTGACCTCGATTGAGGAGGCCCTCCAACTCCAACCTCCAGAGAGATAACCGGGGGCAACGGGGCACCATGACGACCCGTGTGACCATCACTTGACCTGGAGTTTCTCTCATAAAACAACAAGAGTGTGTCCCAAAAGAGTAGACTACTGCTTGCAGTACTTACTGTACCCAGAGGGGAGCTAATAATCTTGGCGGGGGAACCGTATATCATGCTGTCACCATAGAAAAGCCTACAGACACCCTGATGATGGTGGCCAATAAGACCGGCTGGACTCCTGTTTACTTCCAAAGGCTCTTGACTCAGTGACCATCATGATCCTTCATCACCACTGACCCTGGACTGTCTGGGAGCTGAGCGGGCAGGATCCTGACACCTGGTGCTGTTTTTACGTTAATTCAGGGGCCTAATGGAAGAAAGCGCAGACTGTTGGTCAGAGCATCTAGGCTGGCAGAAACGGTCAGTCAGAGCATCTAGGCTGGCAGAAACGGTCAGCCTAAGGTGGCCGAACAAATGTGGGGCGGAGTGAAACTGGACCTCACAGCACCACTGCACATCTCCTTTCTGGACCCTTAAAGGTCATTAGAATCTATAACACTTCCAATACTGGTGCTCAGGTGGACGAGCAGGGAGGCAGGAGGCCTGGGGACAATCAACGTCACCTGGAGGCTGCTGGGGAGAAGTTCTGACCCTCGCCCACGGGTATGAAGCCTCCTAACTCAGCACTCAGCAGTTACAGAAGAAGGGTCTGCACCCGCAGCACTCCAAGAATGAGGAAAGGGACAAAAGGCAGAAGAGAAGTTTGTCCCAGGCAAAGCCCCTTAAAAATGCCTGGGAGATAAAAATAGAATCTGGGCAATAAAATAAAGTCTAACCATTTTTATCCTTTGTGCTTTGTCTAATTTCAGGTGCTCCTAGTGTCCCGCATACAGAGGTTCCACACCCGGCACTTCAGACCAGATTTCCTAGAGCAGAATGGCTCGATGACACTTCAGCTCCTGGGGCCCAGTTCAGACTCCGTGACATAGAGCCTGAGCTGCAGCCAACCAGGTCCTCGAGAGCTCAGCCCCCTCCCTCCCAGTGACTCTGACAGGATCTCTACACAGCAGCCCAGCCCACAGCCCACAGGGTAGCACCTCTCCATTCTCTGATCAAAATATAAAGTTTCCTTTGCTTTTGAACCAAACTCAGTCTCGATCTATTGGCTCCAATGACACTGGGCAGGGGGACACTTGTTGGCGTCCACTCTGGAGGATCAGTAACAGAAATTGAGAACATTGTAACTTCAATGAACAGATGTGTGAGCCAAACTGTAATTAACGTAGAACAGTGTATAAGGCTCGGGTAAAATAAGATGTTTCTAACACTTCCATTTGATATTTCCATCACTTTCTTATAAGCAAGTTCAGTGAAAAGGTTTGTCTTCTTTGTCAGGTCAATATTAGAGAAACAAAGTGATTTCTTTCCAAGGATGTACATCTAATAATCTTGGTTAAAGCTTCAATCTTGTTTTAAATGCTTTTGCATTGAAAATGATACCTCTCTTTCAGCTCCCCCATTTCTGAGAAGCATAAAATCTTATAATTTATTATTACCAAAGGGAAATGGTAGGAGGAGGGATAAATTAACAGTTTGGGATTAACACATACACACTGCTATGTATGAAATCATCAGCAAGGAACTACTGTATAGCACAGGGAACTACACTCAATATTTTGCAATAACCTATAAGGGGAAATGATCTGAAAAAGAATAGATATTTTTATTGACATCATCCATCAATGACAGTAAAAATGGAATCTAAGGGAAGACAGTGGTGAGTGCTTCTGACCCTGAAGACTTCAATCATCTAAAGTTTGGACTCTGCCTACTTCCCAAGGCCCTTAATGAACATATGTGTAGCCGTAGCTTAAAAAATTCCCCAGTTTGGGTTGCGGAGAGACACTGATATTTAAAATCCCCTGGTGTTCTCCTCACATGAATGGGACCCTTCCTACACCTAAAACATGCCTGTCACACCCAGAGGATGGTATACCGTCTGATCGGGAAAAGTTTGGAAAAGGCATCTCATCTCCTCATCTCTTGGTGCTAGGGTTCACCACTCCAGCGTCTTTACTAACAGTCTCCCCACTTGGAGATGTCAGCACTGTCAACATCCTGTTGCATACAGTTTGGAATTTGTCCAGAGGATGAAGCAGAAGGAGGAGGAACAATGAGAGACAAGTCCTAGGTGTTCGGACAGGCACATGCCACTCTAATTTCCAATCAGGAAGACGAATTGACCAAAGGCTAGGGTTGCCCATGGAAACAGAATAGGGCTTGAGGAATCCTGATGCTTTGTGGCCAGTTCCCATAAACACAAGTTGGAAAATGGAACTCAGGGGCACTAAAATTCACGAAACTGCAGAATTGAAAATATCTATCACTGAAAAATGTCTTGAGGAAAGTCAGAGAAAAGGACTTGTAAGCAACGGAGAATGGCAGGAAAGGGATTGGAAGAGGTAGAAAGGACTCGCCATTAAGCACAAGAAAAGGGGCTGAACATTGCCAACATTGCAGTTGGCCAAAAAGGGTGTATGCGTCTTTTTCTGTATATATTCAAGAAAAGGGCATACACTTTTTTAGCCAACCAAACAGGTGGGCACTGGAAATCAATACTACAAAACATATCACTTTGCATCAGTCAGAAGAGCCGTCCTCATAAAGTGTAAACACCAGAAATGCAGGACAGGGCAAGGAGAAAAGGGAGCCCTGTGAGTCTTATAGTGGAAATGTATATTGCCAACGGTCACTCTGGATAAGTCTATTGTGTTTACTAAAGCATCTAAAAAATGAGCTACCGAGCACAGGGCACTTGCACTCATGGACGTATATCTTGGGAAAAACAAAAATCGAGAGGACACAGGCACCCCAATGTTTACCACCTCTCTGTTTAAAAGATCCTCGACTAGGATATAACTTAAAGTATCTGCAGAGAAAAAACGGACAGAGATGTGGTGCTTATGTAGAGTAGAATATTACTCAGCCTGGAAATCAATGAAATACGGCCAGTTATAACAACTCAAGAGGAGTTACGTGTGATCATTCGAAGTCACATAATTCAAAAAGAAAAAGACATAAGATATCACTAATACATGGAATGTTAACATGGCTACACATGAACTGAATTACAAAAGAGAAGAGGGTTTCAAATTAAGAAAACCAACTTATGCTTCCTTAAGGGGAAAGGTGAGTTGGGGTGCTGCATAAAACCAGAGATTGAAATTAGCACAGATACCATTCCATAAGCCAAATATGTAATAGTCAAGACCTACTCCTTGCTCAACGAAATGGACTCCACACGCCATATTCAAGGCCTAAGAATATACCGGATTAGTAAGAATCTTAAAACCCATGGACTTATATGTCTCCGTAACAGAATCAAGCGCGTGTACAGCGGCATAAACGAAGCAGTGAAAATCCGATAAATCCCATTATTAAAATAAATTTCAAAAACAAAACACAATGACAGTGAAATAGGAAGCAATTCTTAAATAATTCACTCAGGGCATGTGATGCAACCTGGATTTACCACATCTACAACCAGAGCTGGTTGAGACATAAGGCTGGACACTTCAGGCTGAGAGCATTGGTGAGTTTCGGTGAACAAATGCAGATCCTTTGAAGTCATACTGCATGGTACCCATTCCAAGGGTCCCAACTCTCCAGTTTCAAGGGATTCTTTCTTCAGCTAAAACATGCGTGGGAAACGGCGAGTATGGTCCACCGTGTGATTAGGAAACGATTTAAAATGCATCTCAGTTTTCGTATCCTGGTCCTCGGGTTCACCATTCCAGACGGTTTACTAACACTCTCCCCGCTTGGAGAGTCAGTGCCTTTAACCTCCTGTTTGGCACAGCTTGCAATTTCTGCGCAAGATGAACAGGAATAGGGAGAACCAATGAGAGACTAGCTATAGGTGTCTGCACGGGCAAATGTAAGGCTCATTTCCCACCAGGAAGAGGAATTAACCAAAGGCTCAGCGTGCCCTGCCGGAAACAGATTAGGGCCTGAAGCAATCCTGCGGTTTTGTGCCCAGCTCACAAGAAAGCGAGTTGAAGAAAGGAGCTCAGGGGCACTGTAATTCACAAACCTGCAGAGTTATAAATGACAGCTATCCTCCAAAAATATATTGAAGTAAGCCTGCGAAGGGGACTTGAAAGAGGGACAGAATTTCAGGAAAACGATTGCAGGGGGTAGACTGGAATTGCCCAGAAAGCATAGGAAAAGAGGCAGAACGTCGACAATGGTGCACTTGGCCAAAAAGTGCGTATGCATTATTTCCTGAATATATTCAGGAAATAAGGCATACGCCCTTTTTCGCAAACCAAGCAAGCCTGTAAATGGAATCTGCACTACAATGAAGTCTAACTGCCCCCTGGGCAAAAGGGCCATCTGAAAAAAGTGTAAAATCCAGAAAGGTAGGACAGGATATGGAGAACAGGGAGCCTTGTTATGCTGATGGGCAGGATGTAAATTGCCAACAGCCACCCTGGAGAAGTGTATGGTGTTTCCTGAAACCCATAAGAAACAAAGCAACACAGCCTATGGCACTTCCACTTATGGTCCCAAAGATTACGGAAATTAAAATCAAAAACAGACAGCCACCCCAATGTTTGGGACGGCTGTGTTCCCAAGAAGCTCGTCTACAGTACCAGGTAAATATCCTAGAAAGCAAAAAATGGATAAAGAAGTTGTGGCACGTACATGCAATGCAATATCACTCAGCAATGAAATCTGTGTCATCAGGCCCGTAGCGGCATAGTGAGTGGATGCAGGTACGGTGATTCTACGTGAACTACGTCACACAGAAAAAGAAACATCATAAGATATCACTAATACACGGAATGTAAACTTGACTACACATGAACTGAATTACAAAAAAGAACAGGGTCTCAAATTTAGAAAACCAACTAGTTCTTGCTTATGGGGAAAGGTGCCTTGGGGTGCTGCATAAAACCAGAGACTGAAATTAGCACAGATAACTTTCCATAAGCCAAATATGTAATAGACAAGACCTACTCCTTGCTCAACGAAATGGACCCAACACCACATATTCAACGCCTAGGAATATACCTGACTAGGAAGAATCTTAAAACCCATGGATATATATGTCTCCGTAAGAGAATCAAGCGTGTGTACAGCCGCCGAAACACAGCAGTGAAAATCCGATAAATCCCATTATCAAAATAAATTTCGAAAACAAAACACAAAGACAGTGAATTAGAGAGCAATTCTTAAATAATTCACTCAGGGCATGTGATGCAACCGGGATTTACCACATCTACACCCAGAGCTGGTTGAGACATAAGGCTGGACACTTCAGGCTGATAGCATTGGTGAGTTTCGGTGAGCAAATGTGGACCCTTTGAAGTCATACTGCATGGTACCCATTCCATGGGTCCCAACTCTCCAGGTTCAAGGGATTCTTCCTCCAGCTAAAACATGCATGGGTAACCCAGTGTATCGTCCACCGTGTGATTGGGAAACGATTTAAAATGCATCTCAGTTTTCGTATCCTGGTCCTCGGGTTCACCATTCCATATGCTTTACTAACACTCTCCCCGCTTGGAGAGTCAGTGCCTTTAACCTCCTGTTTGGCACAGCTTGCAATTTCTGTGCAAGATGAACAGGAATAGGGAGAACCAATGAGAGACTAGCTGTAGGTGTCTGCACCGGCAAATGTAACGCTCATTGCCGACCAGGAAGAGGAATTAAACAAAGGCTCAGCGTGCCCTGCCGAAAACAGATTAGGGCCTGAAGCAAGCCTGCGGTTTTGTGCCCAGCTCACAAGAAAGCGAGTTGAAGAAAGGAGCTCAGGGGCACTGTAATTCACAAACCTGCAGAGTTATAAATGACAGGTATCCTCCAAAAATAAATTGAAGTAAGCCTGCGAAGGGGACTGGAAAGCGGGGCAGAATTTCAGGAAAACGATTGCAGGGGGTAGACTGGAATTGCCCTGAAAGCATAGGAAAAGAGGCACAACGTCGACAATGATGCACTTTGCCAAAAAGGGCGTATGCGTTTTTTCCTGAATATATTCAGGAAAAAACGCATACGCAGTTTTTGGTCAACCAAGCAAGCCTGTAAAGGAAATCTGCACTACAATGAAGTCTCACTGCCCCCCGGGCAAATGGGCCATCTGAAAAAAGTGTAAAATCCAGAAATGTAGGACAGGATATGGAGAACAGGGAGCCTTGTTATGCTGATTGGCAGGATGTAAATTGCCGGCAGCCACCCTGGAGTAGTGTATGGTGTTTCCTGAAACACGTAAGAAACAGAGCAACACAGCCTATGGCACTTCCACTTATGGTCCTATAGCTTACGGAAATTAAAATCAAAAACAGACAGCAACCCCAATATTTGGAACGGCTCTGTTCACAAGAAGCTCGTCTACAGTATCAGGTAAATACCCCAGAAAGTAAAAAATGGATAAAGAAGTTGTGGCACGTACGTACAATGCAATATCACTCAGCAATGAAATCTGTGTCATCAGGCCCGTAGCGGCATAGTGAGTGGATGCAGGTACGGTGATTCTACGTGAACTACGTCACACAGAAAAAGAAACATCATAAGATATCACTAATACACGGAATGTAAACTTGACTACACATGAACTGAGTTACAAAAGAGAGCAAGGTCTCAAATTAAACAACCAACTAGTGCTTGCTTATGGGGAAAGGTGCCTTGGGGTGCTGCATAAAACCAGAGACTGAAATTAGCACAGATAACTTTCCATAAGCCAAATATGTAATAGACAAGTCCTACTCCTTGCTCAACGAAATGGACTCAACACCACATATTCAACGCCTAGGAATATACCTGACTAGGAAGAATCTTAAAACCCATGGATTTATATGTCTCCGTAAGAGAATCAAGCGTGTGTACAGCGGCATAAACGCAGCAGTGAAAATCCGATAAATCCCATTATCAAAATAAATTTCAAAAACAAAACACAAAGACAGTGAAATACAGAGCAATTCTTAAACAATTCACTCAGGGCATGTGATGCAACCGGGATTGACCACATCTACACCCACAGCTGGTTGAGACATAAGGCTGGACACTTCAGGCTGATAGCATTGGTGAGTTTTGGTGAGCAAATGCAGACCCTTTGAAGTCATACTGCATGGTACCCATTCCATGGGTCCCAACTCTCCAGGTTCAAGGGATTCTTCCTCCAGCTAAAACATGCATGGGAAACCCAGAGTATCGTCCACCGTGTGATTGGGAAACAATTTAAAATGCATCTCAGTTTTCGTATCCTGGTCCTCGGGTTCACCATTCCAGATGCTTTACTAACACTCTCCCCGCTTGGAGAGTCAGTGCCTTTAACCTCCTGTTTGGCACAGCTTGCAATTTCTGTGCAAGATGAACAGGAATAGGGAGAACCAATGAGAGACTAGCTGTAGGTGTCTGCACGGGCAAATGTAATGCTCATTTCCCACCAGGAAGAGGAATTAACCAAACGCTCAGCGTGCCCTGCTGGAAAGAGATTAGTGCCTGAAGCAATCCTGCGGTTTTGTGCCCAGCTCACAAGAAAGCGAGTTGAAGAAAGGAGCTCAGGGGCACTGTAATTCACAAACCTGCAGAGTTATAAATGACAGCTATCCTCCAAAAATATATTGAAGTAAGCCTGCAAAGGGGACTTGAAAGCGGGGCAGAAATTCAGGAAAACGATTGAAGGGTTAAACTGGAATTGCACTTAAAGAATAGGAAAAGAGGCAGAACGTCGATAATGATGCACTTGTCCAAAAAGTGCGGATGCTTTTTTCCCTAAATATATTCAGGAAAAAACGCATACGCACTTTTTGGCCAACCAAGAAGCTGGTAAATAAACCTGCACTACAATGAAATCTCAGTGCCCCCCAGGGCAAAAGGGCCATTTAAAAAAATTGTAAAATCCAGAAACGGAGGACAAGCAATGGAAAACAGGGATCCTTATTATGCTGATGCATATGATGTAAATTGCCGACAGCCATTCTGGAGAAGTGTTATGTGTTTCCTGAAACACGTAAGAAACAAAGCAACACAGCCTATGGCACTTCCACTTATGGTCCTACAGCTTAGGGAAATTAAAATCAAAAACACCCAGCCACCTCAAAGTTTGGGACCTCTCTGTTCACAAGAACCTCGTTTACAGTACCAGGTAAATATCTCAGAGAGCAAACAATGGATAAAGAAGTTGTGGTACGTACGTACAATGGAATATCACTCAGCAATGAAATCTGTGTCATCAGGCCCGTAGTGGCATAGTGAGTGGATACAGGTATGGTGATTCTACGTGAAATAAGTCACACATAAAAAGAAACATCATAAAATATCACTAATACACAGTATGTAAACTTGACTACACATGAACTGAATTACAAAACAGAACAGTCTCAAATTTAGAAAACCAACTTGTGCTTTCTTATGGAGAAAGGTGCGTTGGAGTGCTGCATAAAACCAGAGACTGAAATTAGCACAGATACCGTTCCATAAGCCAAATATGTAATAGACAAGACCTACTCCTTGCTCAACGAAATGGACTCAACACCACATATTCAACGCCTAGGAATATACCTGACTAGGAAGAATCTTAAAACCCGTGGATATTTATGTCTCCGTAAGAGAATCAAGAGTGTGTACAGCGGCATTAACGCAGCAGTGAAAATCCGATAAATCCCAGTGTCAAAAAAAATTTCAAAAACAAAACACAATGACAGTGAAATAGAGAGCAATTCTTAAATAACTCACACAGGGCATGTGATGCAACCTGGTTTACCACATCTACACCCAGAGCTGGGTGAGAGATAAGGCTTGACCCTTTGGGCTGATAGCATTGGTGAGGTTCAGTGAGCAAATGCAGACCCTTTGATGTCATACTGCCTGGTACCCATTCCATGGTTCCCAACTCTCCAGGTTCAAGGGATTCTTCCTTCTGCTAAAATTTGCATGGGAAACCCAGAGTATGCTCCACCGTGTGACTGGGAAACCTTTTTACATGCATGTCTGTTTTCGTCCCCTGGTACTCAGGTTCACCATTCCAGACCCTTTTCTTACACTCTCCCCATTTGGAGAGTCAGTGCCTTTAACCTCCTGTTTGGCACTGTTTGCAATTTCTGCGCAAGATGAACAGGAATAAGGAGAACCAATGGGAGACTATCTGTAGGTGTGTGCACGGGCAAATATTTTTTTTAACATCTTTATTGGGGTATAATTGCTTTACAATGGTGTGTTAGTTTTTGCTTTATAACAAAGTGAATCAGCTATACATATACATATGCTCCCTGTGTCTTCCCTCTTGTGTCTCCCTCCCTCCCTCTCTCCCCCTTCCACCCCTCCAGGCTGTCCCAACGCCCCGAGCTAATATCCCTGTGCCTTGCGGCTGCTTCCCCCTTGCTATCTACCTTACTACATTTGTTAGTGTGTATATGTCCATGACTCTCTCTCGCCCTGTCAAAACTCACCATTCCCCCTCCCCATATCCTCAATTCCGTTCTCCAGTAGGTCTGCGCCTCTATTCCTGTCTTATCCCTAGGTTCTTCATGACATTTTTTTCCTTTAAATTCCATATATATGTGTTAGCATACGCTATTTGTCTTTTTCTTTCTGACTTACTTCACTCTGTATGACAGACTCTAGGTCTATCCATCTCATTACAAATAACTCAGTTTCATTTCTTTTTAAGGCTGAGTAATATTCCATTGTGTATATGTGCCACATCTTCTTTATCCATTCGTCCGATGATGGGCGCTTAGGTTCTTTCCATCTCCGGGCTATTGTAAATAGAGCTGCAATGAACATTTTGGTACATGACTCTTTTTGAATTTTGGTTTCCTCAGGGTATATGCCCAGTATGCACGGGCAATTTTAACACTCATTTCCCAACAGGAAAAGGAATTAACCAAAGGCTCAGCATGCCGTGCTGGAACAAGATTAGGGCCTGAAGCAATCCTGCGGTTTTGTGGCCAGCTCACAAGAAAGCGAGTTGAGGAAAGGAGCTCAGGGGCACTGTCATTCACATACCTGCAGACTTATAAATGACAGAAATCGTACAAAAATATATTGAATTAAGGCTGCGAAGAGGACTTGAAAGTGGGGCAGAATTGCTGGAATCCGATTTCAGGAGGTAGACGTGAATTGCTCTGAAAGCATAAGAGAAGTGGCAGAACCTCGTCAATGAAGCACTTGGCCAAAAAGGGCATATGCATTTTTTCCAGGGCCATCATTCACGGGAGTAGGAGGCTCCCAGCATGCTCCAGTGGCCAACAGAGGGCCCACGTCGCCAAGGCGATGTGAGCTAGCCAGGCAGGAGTGACCTGACATCAGAGGGCCCACCTCACAGAATGGTAGGGAACCCAGCCAGGATCAGACTCTCCCCAGAGGGCCCACATCACCAAGGTGATGGGAACCAGGCAGGAGTGTCCTCACACCCGTGGGGCCACATCATCAAAAGTTGAGGTACCCAGCACATGTGGCCTCAAACCAGAGGACCCACATCACCATGGGTTTCGGAGTGAGGCAGGCAGGATTAACCTCACAACACATGTCCCATTGTATACAAAAGGTGTGGAAACCAGCAGTTGGATCTTCCTAGCAGGCGGCCCAGAGCACTGAGGCTATGAGATCCAGGCCGGCATGAACTCACAACAGAGGGCCCTCATTGTGATTCTGTAAGCAACCCAGCCGTTGTGACCTCAGAGCAGAAGGCCCACATCCCCATGGGGGAGGGAAACAAGCAGGAGTGTCATCGCAAGAGTGGGCACACATGAAAAAATGTGGGGAGCCCAGCAATTAGTGCCTGATGCCAGAGGGCCCTCATCACCGAGGGGCGGTGGCTCCCAGCCAGCTCCGACTGCTACCAGAGGGGCGACGTCGCCAATGCAGAGTGCGACAACCAGGCAGGAGTGACCTCAGAGCAGAGGGTCAACCTCACAGAAGTGTGAAGAACTAAAGAGGATCAGATTCTCACCAGAGGGCCCACATCACCAAGGGAATGGGAACCAGGCAGGAGTGTCCTCACACTAGTGGGGCCACATCACCGAAAAGTGAGGGACCCAGCACACGTGGCCTCAAACCAGAGGACACACATCACAAGGGAGCTGGGATTGAGGCAGGCAGGAGGAGCCTCAAAACAGAGGGACCATAGAATTAAAGAGGTGAAGAATCCCAGAGTTGGAACCTCCCAGCAGGCGGCCAGGAGCAGCGAGACTATGGGATCCAGGCCGGAGTGATCTCACACCAGAGGGCCGTCATCATGAAACTGTGAGCAACCTAGGCGTTGGGATCTCAGAGCAGAAGGCCCACATTCCCATGGGGTTGGGAACCTGTCAGAAGTGTACTCGCACCACAGGGCACACATCAGAGAATTTAGGGAACCCAGGAGTTAGGGCCTGACGCCAGAGGGCCCTCATTACCAAGGGGAGGAGACTCCAATCAGGCACCAACACCCAACTGAGGTCCCACGTCGCCAAGGTGACGTGTGACAGCCAGGTAGGAGTGACCTCACCGCAGAGGGCCTACCTCACAGAAGGGTGAGGAACACAGCCAGGATAAGACTCTCACCAGAGGGCCCACATCACCAAGGTGATCAGAACCAGGCAGGAGAGTCTTCACACCAGTGTGGCCACATCATAGAAAGGTGAGGAACCCAGCACATGTGGCCTAAACCAGAAGACCCACATCTCCAAGGGGCTCGGAATGAGGCAGGCAGGAGTAGCCTCACAACACAGGGCCCATAGAATAAAAAAGCTGAGGAATCCAGCAATGGGAACCTCCCAGCAGGCGGCCAAGAGCACCAAGTCTATGCGATTCAGGCCGCAGTAAACTCACAGCAGAGGGTCCACATCATGAAACTGTGAGCAACCCAGCCATTTGGACCTCAGAGCAGAAGGTCCACATCCCCAAGGTGTTGGGAGCATGGCAGGAGTGTCCTCGCACCACTTAGCACATATCAGAAAATGTGGGTACCCAGCAGTTAGGGCCTGACGCCAGAGGGCCCTCATCACTGAGGGGAGGAGGCTCCCAGCATGTTCCAACTACCACAAGAGGGCCCACGTTGCCAAGGCGGGGTGTGCCAGCCAGGCAGGAGTGACCTCACAGCAGACGGCCCACCTCAAAGAAGTGTGAGGAACCCAACCAGGATCAGACTCTCACCAGAGGGCCCATATCACCAAGGGGACGGGAACCAGGCACGAGTGTCCTCACACCAGTGGGGCCACATCACTAAAAGATGAGGAAACTGGCACATGTGGCCACAAACCAGAGGACCTACATCACCAAGGGGCTGGGAGTGACACAGGCAGGAGGAGCCTCCCAACACAGGGCCCAAAGAATAAAAAAGGTGAGGAACCCAGCAGTTGGAACTTCCCAGCAGGCGGCCCAGAGTACAGAGGCTATGGGATCTAGGAATGAGTGAACTAACACCAGAGAGCTAACATCAGGAAACTGTGAGCAACCCAGTCGTTGGAACCTCAGAGCAGAAGGCCCATATCGCCATGGGGATGGGAACATTTCACGAGTGTCCTGGCATCACTGGGCTCACATCAGAAAACCTGGGGAGCCCAGCAGTTAGAGCCTGACGCCAGAGGGACCTCATCACCGAGGACAGGAGTCTCCAAAAGGATCCAACTGCCACCAGAGGGCCGACGTCACCAAGGCAATGGGAGCAAGCCAGGCAGGAGTTACCTCAGAGCACAGGGCCCACCTCACAGAACGGTAAGGAACCCAGCCAGGATCAGACTCTCACCAGAGGGGCCACATCACCAAGGGGCTGGGAAACAGGCACGAGTGTCCTCACACCATTGGGGCCACATCATCGAAAGGTGAGGGACCCAGCACACGTGGCCTCACACCAGAGGACACACATCACAACGGGGCTGGGATTGAGGCAGGCAGGAGGAGCCTCAAAACAGAGGGCCCATAGAATAAAAAAGGTGAGGAATCCCGCAGTTGGAACCTCCCAGCAGGCGCCCAGGAGCAGCAAGCCTATGGGATCTAGGCCGGAATGAACGCACATCAGAGGGCCCTCATCATGAAACTGTGAGCACCCCAGCCGTTGGGACCTCAGAGCAGAAGGCCCAAATTCCCATGGGGTTGGGAACCTGACAGGAGTGTACTCGCACCACAGGTCGCACATCTGCAAATTTTGGGAGCCCAGGAGTTAGGGTCTGACGCAAGAGGGCCCTCATTACCGAGGGACGGAGACTCGCAGCAGACACCAACTCCCAACTGAGGGCCCACGTCACCAAGGTGATGTGTGCCAGCCAGGCAGGAGTGACCTCACCGCAGAGGGCCTACCTCACAGAAGGGTGAGGAAACCAGCCAGGATAAGACTCTCACCAGAGGGCCCACATCACCAAGGGGATCGGAACCAGGCAGGAGGGTCCTCACACCAGTGTGGCCACATTATAGAAAGGTGAGGAACCCAGAACATGTGGCCTAAAACAGGGGACCCACATCTCCAAGGGGCTAGGAGTGAGGCAAGCAGGAGTATCCTCACAAAACAGAGCCCACAGAATAAAAGTTGTGAGGAATCCAGCAGTTGGAACCGGCCAGTAGGCCGCCCAGAGCACAGAGTCTATGGGATCCAGGCCACAGCAAACTCACAGCAGAGGTCCCACATCATGAAACTGTGAGCAACCCAGCGGATGGGACCTCAGAGCAGAAGGCCCACATCCCTATGGGGATGGGAACCTGACAGGAGTGTCCTCGGCCCACTTCCACGAATCAGAAAATGTGGGAACCCAGCAGTTAGGACCTGAGGCCAGAGGACCCTCATCACCGAGGGGAGGAGGCTCCCAGCAGGCTCTAACTGCCACCATAAGGCCGATGTCACCAAGGCGGGGTGTGCCAACCAGGCAGGAGTGACCTCAGAGCAGAAAGCCCACCTCACAGAAGTGTGAGGAACCCAACAAGGATCAGACTGTCACCAGAGGACCAACATCACCAAGGGAATGGGAACCAGGCAGGAGTGTCCTCACACCAGTGGGGCTACATCATCATAATTTGAGGGACCCAGCACACGTGGCCTCAAACCTGAGGACACACATCACCAAGGGGCTGGGAGTGAGGCAGGCCAGAGGATCCTCAAAACAGAGGGACCATAGAATAAAAAAGGTGAGGAATCCCACAGTTGGAACCTCCGGCAGGCAGCCAGGAGCAGCGAGGCTATGGGATCTAGGCAGGAGTGAACTCACACCAGAGGGCCCTCATCATGAAACTGTGAGCAACACAGCCGTTGGGACCCCAGAGCAGAAGGCTCTCATCCCCATGGGGATGGGAACCTGGCAGGAGTGTCCTTGCACCACTTAGCACGAATCAGAAAATGTGGGAACCCAGCAGTTAGGGTCTGAGGCCAGAGGGCCCTCATCACTGAGGGGAGGAGGCTCCCAGCAGGCTCCAACTGCCACCATATGGCCGACGTTGCCAAGGCGGGGTGTGCCAGCCAGGCAGGAGTGAGCTCAGAGCAGAGGGCCCACCTCACAGAAGGGTGAGGAACCTAAGCAGGATCAGACTCTCACCAGAGGGCCAACATCACCAAGGTGATGGGAACCAGGCAAGAGTGTCCTAACAGCAGTGGGGCCAACATCACCAAGGGAATGGGAACCAGGCAAGAGTGTCCTCACACCAGTGTGGCCACATTATAGAAAGGTGAGGAACACAGCACATGTGGCCTCAAACAAGGGGACACACATCACGAAGGGGCTGGGAGTGAGGCATGCAGGAGGAGACGCACAACCGAGGGCCCATAGAATAAAAAAGGTGAGGAATCGAGAAGTTGGAAACTCCAAGCTGGAGGCCCAGAGCACTGACACTATGGGATACAGGCCAGAGTGAACACACAGCAAAGGGCCCACATCATGAAACTGTGAGCAACCCAGCAGTTGGGACCACAGAACAGAAGTCCCACATGCCCATGGGGATGGGAACCTGGCAGGAGTGACTCGCACCACTGGGCACACATCAGAAAATGTGTGGAGCCCAGCACTTAGGGCCTGACACCAGAAGGCCCTCATCACTGAGGGGAGGAGGCCCCAGCACACTCCAACTGCCACCAGAGGGTCCACATCGCCAAGGCGACGTGCGCCAGCCAGGCAGGATTGACCTCACAGCAGAGGGCCCACATCATGAAAGTGTGAGCAACCCAGCCGTTAGGACCTCAGAACAGAAGGCCCACACGCTCATGAGGATGGGAACCTGGCAGGAGTGCCCTCGTACCACTTAGCACGTATCAGAAAATGTGGGAACCCCGCCATTAGGGTCTGACGCCAGAGGGCCTCATCACCGCGGGAAGGAGGCTCCCAGCAGGCTCCAACTGCCACCAGGGTGCCGAAGTCAACAAGGCGGGTTGTGCCAGCCAGGCAGGAGTGACCTCAGAGAAGAGGGCTCACCTCACGGATGTGTGAGGAACCCAACCAGGATCAGAGTCTCACCAGAGGGCCCACATCACCAAGGGGATGGGAACCAGGCAGGAGTGTCCACACACCAGTGGGGCCACATCATCAAAAGATGAGGAACCCATCACATATGGCCTCAAACCTGAGGACATACATCACCATGTGGCTGGGAGTGAGGCAGGTATCTGGAGGGGCACATTTAACTCTAATTTCCCACCAGGAAGAGGAATTAACCAAAGGCTCAGAGTGCCGTGCTGGACCCTGATTATGGCCTGAAGCAAACCTGCAGTTTTGTGGCCAGCTTACAAGGAAGCGAGTTAAGAAAGGAGCTCAGGGGCACTGTAATTCACAAACCTGCAGAGATAAATGACAGCTATTGGCAAAAATATATCGAAGTAAGTCTGCAAAGAGGACTTGAAAACGAGGCAGAATTGCAGGAATCATATTTCAAGAGGTAGATTGGAATTGCATTTAAAGCATATGAAAAGCGGCAGATCTTTGACAGTGATGCACATGGACAAAAAGTGCGTATACATTTTTCCTGAATATATTCAGGAAAAAACGCATATGAACATTTTGGCCAACCAAGCACTCCAGCAATGGAAATCCACACTACAATGAAGTCACATTTCCCATTCGTCAAAAAGGCCATCTGAATAAAGTGTAAAAACCAGAAACACAGGACAGGCCATGGAGAACAGGGAGCCGTGTTATGCTGATGGGCGGGATGTAAATTGCCAACAGACACTCTGGAGATGTTCATGGTGTATCCTGAAACATCTAAAAAACAAAGCTACAGAGCCTAGGGCACTTCCACTTTTGGCCCTATAGCTTAGGAAAATTAAAATCAACAAGACACAGCCAACACAAAATTTAGGGCTGCTGTGTTTACAAGAACCTCGAGTCCAGTACAAATTAAATATCCCAGAAAGAAAAAAATGGATAAAGAAGTTGTGCTACTTACGTACAACGGAATATCACTCAGCAGTGAAATCAATGTCATCAGACCTGTAGCAGCAAATTGAGTGGATTTAATTATGATGATTCTAAGAGAAATATATCACACAAAGAAAGATAATTATCATAAGATATCACTAATAGAGGGAGTGTAAACTTGGCTACACATAAACTGAATTACAAAACCGAACAGAGTCTCACATTTAGATAAAAACCTTATGCTTGCTTAAGGGGAAAGTTGAGTTGGGCTGCTGTATAAAAACAGATTGAAATTAGCACACATACCATTCCATAAGCCAAATACGTAATAAACAAGACCTACTCTTTGCTCAACGAAATAGACTCATCCATGGTGTATCACCTCACACCTATTAGAATGGGCATCATCAGAAAATCTACAAACAACAAATGCTGGAAACGGTGTGGAGATAAGGAATCCTCTTCCACTATTGTTGGGAACGTAAATTGATACAGTCACTGTGGAGAACATTATGGAGTTTCTTATAAAACTAAGAATAGAATTACCATATGATACAGCAATCCCTCTACTGGGCATATACCCAGACAAAACCATAAATCAAAAAGAGACATTCACCACAATGTTCATTGCATCACTATTTACACTATCCAGGAAATGGAAGCAACCTAAATGCCCACAGACAGACGAATGCATAAAGATGTGGTACATATATAAAATGGAATATTACTAAGCCATAAAAAGGAATGAAATTGGGACATTTGTAGAGACGTTGATGGATCTAGAGACTGTCATACAGAGTGAAGTAAGTCAGAAAGAGAAAAACAAATCTTGTATATTAATGCATATATGTGGAACCTAGAAAAATTGTACAGATGAACCGTTTTGCAAGGCAGAAATAGAGCAATACATGTATACAACAAACGTATGGACAACAAGGGGGGAAAGCTGTTGGGGATGGTAGTAGGAGGAGTTGAGATATTGGGATTGGTATGTATACATTTATATGTATAAAGTAGATAACCAAAAACAACCTGCTGTATAAAAATATAAAATTAAATTCAAAATAAAAAAATAAATTAAAAAAAGTAAAACAGAAAAATATTCTTCCCTTCACATACATGTATTTATATGAATAAATTATTTCCATGCTTATATCTGTAAATACACAAAAGAGGAATAAAATCTACCTTGAACCAAAAACGAAAAAAAGATAAAAAAGAACAGAACCCACCAGTTACACAGAGGAAAACCGTTTCAGGGCACTTGCTCCAATTGCAAACAATTCTGAAGTTGGTCAGTGGTGGGGAATCATCTCCCATTCAGCCAGCATGCTCCTCGCAACAAGCGTCCTCACTGCAAAGCTGGTGGACCGTGCCGAGGTATCTGTGAGTAAACGTGGGCCGAGCCCCAGGCCAGCTGCTGCTGAAGTGTTCCCACCCTTCCAAGGCTAAACACCTGAATATGTACAAGGACTTGAAAACCTAGAGGAAGGGCCATGGAGCCACATGAGGGACAGCATGCCAGCCGACTTGGTGCCTGCAGGCCAGCCAGGATGGTCCTGGCCCTGGGTGCTCTTCTGGAAGCTCTCCATTTCCCTGCCTGAGATACCCCTGCTGTCCCGGCCCCCACTGCTTTCTTCCTTCCTCACCTGTGCCCAGGGAGAAATTCCAGCGGCAGGTGTGGGTGACACATCCTCTTCTTTAGCAGGTAGCATCTTGGCAACTGCTGCAGAAAGTCCAGCAGAGCCCCACTCACACTGGGACACCCACAAAGCCGTGGCCTCTCACTCCCTCCCACCAGCCCAGCCCCGAGACTGCTGACAGGGCAGAGAAAATGGCGTCAGGCACAGCTGCAGGGGCTCTTGCTGCCTGGAGCGGTGTTTATATTGATCTCAACCCAGGCACACCTGGGGAGGGCTGGCCGGCACGGTCAGGCTTCCCAAGCCAGCCAATAATCACCCCTCAGGGGCTCACAGTTGCTGAAAATGGAACTTGCTGAATTGGCCAGGTCCAAGGAACAGGTGTGGGCTCCTGAGAGTCAGGATAGACAAGGGGCTGCAGCTCTGGCTTGTTTTCTAATTATATTATCTGGCCCATGAGTGGGAGACAACTTCAAGAAAACCCTCTCCTAATGAGAGGAACCCAGGAGTCAGGGAGAGGAGGGGTGGGTGGTGGTTGGAGACAGAGGCCTGGTGCCCCAGGTGCAGTGGAAGTCTCTGGAAGACCAGGTGGAGGAGGCCGCACAGAGTGATGCCCAGGGTCACAGACCTGTCAGAGCTGCTGTTTGTTAGTTCAAGTCCTGCTCTGAGGTGCTCTGTGTCAGATCTGAGCGACAGGTGAGCTGGGAGTGCTCTGCAATGAGGGCTATGTGCACGGTTCCTGTGTGCCCAGCCCTGCCAAGGTACCTGCAAGGGTAGCTCTGTATCCTGGGAGGGGCCTGACCACGGGAGCCCCATGGACTGCAGAGGACCTGCCCAGGGAATCCCATATCCTGGGAGGGGCCTGAACACGAGAGCCCCGTGGGCTGGGGTGGGGGTAGGGTACCTGCCCAGGTGAGCTCCATATCCTGGGATTGGCCTGACCTCGAGAGCCCCATGGGCTGCTGGAGTCCTGGTAAAGGATGTCAGGACAGTCAGTGAAGCCACTGAGGATATACCTCCAGTAGTTCCTAAATCCTACACCCTGCTGGTCATTCTACCAACCACCAGGACTTGGTATTCTGTATTAGTCTTCACTGATGCCTTCTTTTGTATTCCATTAGTCCCAGAGTCACAAGAAATTTTGGCTTGTGAGTGACAGGACTCAACATACAACTAAAACAATACTTCCAGGCTGTCTTGCCCCAAGGGTTCAAAAACTCCCACACCATCTTTGGGGAAAGCTCAGCTAAAGACCTAAAAGTTCTACCTCTGGAAAAGGAAACACTCCTTCAATATTCAGACGACATTCTGATCGCCAGCCCTACTAAGGAGGCCTCAGAACTACCAAGCCAATAAAGGATAGAAGTTGTCCACGAAAAAGCTCAAGTATCACAGACTACGGTGACCTGCCTGGGCTTCATTCTCACAGAAGGTCGGAGAAGCCCATCCCAGGAAAGGGAAGAAACAATTTACAGCCTTACCCCTTTCTGAAACTAGAAGACAGCTTAGGGGTTCCTGGGGAAGCCAGGGTTTCCTGCCTCTGGATCCCTAACTACAGTCTACTAGCTGGGCCTCTATATGAAACACTGAAAGGAAAAGATGATGATCCTTTTGAATAGAATCCAGAAGTGGCCTTTCAAGAATGGAAAGAGCAGTCAATTCAGACCCTTGCCCTGGAACTCCCTAATTTAGCTAAACCCTTTGACCTTTACATTCCTGGTGAAAGGTGAATCGCCATTGGAGTATTAGTGCAAAAACTGGGACCACTTGAAATGGAACAATGCAAGAATGCCATCCAGGTAGGATAAACTATGGTCACCAAGGGGCTTGGCCCACCGCCACATCTGGCCAAGATACTGGTGGTATCTGAAAACCTGGAAATCAGCAGCCCAAAAGGCCACCTCCCTTCTAAGGGAAACGGACCCCACGTGGTGATCCTAACCCCCAACCATGCCCTGAAGTTGCAGGGTTTGCTCCGTGGGCACACTGACCTCGATTGAGGAGGCCCTCCAACTCCAACCTCCAGAGAGATAACCGGGGGCAACGGGGCACCATGACGACCCGTGTGACCATCACTTGACCTGGAGTTTCTCTCATAAAACAACAAGAGTGTGTCCCAAAAGAGTAGACTACTGCTTGCAGTACTTACTGTACCCAGAGGGGAGCTAATAATCTTGGCGGGGGAACCGTATATCATGCTGTCACCATAGAAAAGCCTACAGACACCCTGATGATGGTGGCCAATAAGACCGGCTGGACTCCTGTTTACTTCCAAAGGCTCTTGACTCAGTGACCATCATGATCCTTCATCACCACTGACCCTGGACTGTCTGGGAGCTGAGCGGGCAGGATCCTGACACCTGGTGCTGTTTTTACGTTAATTCAGGGGCCTAATGGAAGAAAGCGCAGACTGTTGGTCAGAGCATCTAGGCTGGCAGAAACGGTCAGTCAGAGCATCTAGGCTGGCAGAAACGGTCAGCCTAAGGTGGCCGAACAAATGTGGGGCGGAGTGAAACTGGACCTCACAGCACCACTGCACATCTCCTTTCTGGACCCTTAAAGGTCATTAGAATCTATAACACTTCCAATACTGGTGCTCAGGTGGACGAGCAGGGAGGCAGGAGGCCTGGGGACAATCAACGTCACCTGGAGGCTGCTGGGGAGAAGTTCTGACCCTCGCCCACGGGTATGAAGCCTCCTAACTCAGCACTCAGCAGTTACAGAAGAAGGGTCTGCACCCGCAGCACTCCAAGAATGAGGAAAGGGACAAAAGGCAGAAGAGAAGTTTGTCCCAGGCAAAGCCCCTTAAAAATGCCTGGGAGATAAAAATAGAATCTGGGCAATAAAATAAAGTCTAACCATTTTTATCCTTTGTGCTTTGTCTAATTTCAGGTGCTCCTAGTGTCCCGCATACAGAGGTTCCACACCCGGCACTTCAGACCAGATTTCCTAGAGCAGAATGGCTCGACGACACTTCAGCTCCTGGGGCCCAGTTCAGACTCCGTGACATAGAGCCTGAGCTGCAGCCAACCAGGTCCTCGAGAGCTCAGCCCCCTCCCTCCCAGTGACTCTGACAGGATCTCTACACAGCAGCCCAGCCCACAGCCCACAGGGTAGCACCTCTCCATTCTCTGATCAAAATATAAAGTTTCCTTTGCTTTTGAACCAAACTCAGTCTCGATCTATTGGCTCCAATGACACTGGGCAGGGGGACACTTGTTGGCGTCCACTCTGGAGGATCAGTAACAGAAATTGAGAACATTGTAACTTCAATGAACAGATGTGTGAGCCAAACTGTAATTAACATAGAACAGTGTATAAGGCTCGGGTAAAATAAGATGTTTCTAACACTTCCATTTGATATTTCCATCACTTTCTTATAAGCAAGTTCAGTGAAAAGGTTTGTCTTCTTTGTCAGGTCAATATTAGAGAAACAAAGTGATTTCTTTCCAAGGATGTACATCTAATAATCTTGGTTAAAGCTTCAATCTTGTTTTAAATGCTTTTGCATTGAAAATGATACCTCTCTTTCAGCTCCCCCATTTCTGAGAAGCATAAAATCTTATAATTTATTATTACCAAAGGGAAATGGTAGGAGGAGGGATAAATTAACAGTTTGGGATTAACACATACACACTGCTATGTATGAAATCATCAGCAAGGAACTACTGTATAGCACAGGGAACTACACTCAATATTTTGCAATAACCTATAAGGGGAAATGATCTGAAAAAGAATAGATATTTTTATTGACATCATCCATCAATGACAGTAAAAATGGAATCTAAGGGAAGACAGTGGTGAGTGCTTCTGACCCTGAAGACTTCAATCATCTAAAGTTTGGACTCTGCCTACTTCCCAAGGCCCTTAATGAACATATGTGTAGCCGTAGCTTAAAAAATTCCCCAGTTTGGGTTGCGGAGAGACACTGATATTTAAAATCCCCTGGTGTTCTCCTCACATGAATGGGACGCTTCCTACACCTAAAACATGCCTGTCACACCCAGAGGATGGTATACCGTCTGATCGGGAAAAGTTTGGAAAAGGCATCTCATCTCCTCATCTCTTGGTGCTAGGGTTCACCACTCCAGCGTCTTTACTAACAGTCTCCCCACTTGGAGATGTCAGCACTGTCAACATCCTGTTGCATACAGTTTGGAATTTGTCCAGAGGATGAAGCAGAAGGAGGAGGAACAATGAGAGACAAGTCCTAGGTGTTCGGACAGGCACATGCCACTCTAATTTCCAATCAGGAAGACGAATTGACCAAAGGCTAGGGTTGCCCATGGAAACAGAATAGGGCTTGAGGAATCCTGATGCTTTGTGGCCAGTTCCCATAAACACAAGTTGGAAAATGGAACTCAGGGGCACTAAAATTCACGAAACTGCAGAATTGAAAATATCTATCACTGAAAAATGTCTTGAGGAAAGTCAGAGAAAAGGACTTGTAAGCAACGGAGAATGGCAGGAAAGGGATTGGAAGAGGTAGAAAGGACTCGCCATTAAGCACAAGAAAAGGGGCTGAACATTGCCAACATTGCAGTTGGCCAAAAAGGGTGTATGCGTCTTTTTCTGTATATATTCAAGAAAAGGGCATACACTTTTTTAGCCAACCAAACAGGTGGGCACTGGAAATCAATACTACAAAACATATCACTTTGCATCAGTCAGAAGAGCCGTCCTCATAAAGTGTAAACACCAGAAATGCAGGACAGGGCAAGGAGAAAAGGGAGCCCTGTGAGTCTTATAGTGGAAATGTATATTGCCAACGGTCACTCTGGATAAGTCTATTGTGTTTACTAAAGCATCTAAAAAATGAGCTACCGAGCACAGGGCACTTGCACTCATGGACGTATATCTTGGGAAAAACAAAAATCGAGAGGACACAGGCACCCCAATATTTACCACCTCTCTGTTTAAAAGATCCTCGACTAGGATATAACTTAAAGTATCTGCAGAGAAAAAACGGACAGAGATGTGGTGCTTATGTAGAGTAGAATATTACTCAGCCTGGAAATCAATGAAATACGGCCAGTTATAAAAACTCAAGAGGAGTTACGTGTGATCATTCGAAGTCACATAATTCAAAAAGAAAAAGACATAAGATATCACTAATACATGGAATGTTAACATGGCTACACATGAACTGAATTACAAAAGAGAAGAGGGTTTCAAATTAAGAAAACCAACTTATGCTTCCTTAAGGGGAAAGGTGAGTTGGGGTGCTGCATAAAACCAGAGATTGAAATTAGCACAGATACCATTCCATAAGCCAAATATGTAATAGTCAAGACCTACTCCTTGCTCAATGAAATGGACTCCACACGCCATATTCAAGGCCTAAGAATATACCGGATTAGTAAGAATCTTAAAACCCATGGACTTATATGTCTCCGTAACAGAATCAAGCGCGTGTACAGCGGCATAAACGAAGCAGTGAAAATCCGATAAATCCCATTATTAAAATAAATTTCAAAAACAAAACACAATGACAGTGAAATAGGAAGCAATTCTTAAATAATTCACTCAGGGCATGTGATGCAACCTGGATTTACCACATCTACACCCAGAGCTGGTTGAGACATAAGGCTGGACACTTCAGGCTGATAGCATTGGTGAGTTTCGGTGAACAAATGCAGATCCTTTGAAGTCATACTGCATGGTACCCATTCCAAGGGTCCCAACTCTCCAGTTTCAAGGGATTCTTTCTTCAGCTAAAACATGCGTGGGAAACGGCGAGTATGGTCCACCGTGTGATTAGGAAACGATTTAAAATGCATCTCAGTTTTCGTATCCTGGTCCTCGGGTTCACCATTCCAGACGGTTTACTAACACTCTCCCCGCTTGGAGAGTCAGTGCCTTTAACCTCCTCTTTGGCACAGCTTGCAATTTCTGCGCAAGATGAACAGGAATAGGGAGAACCAATGAGAGACTAGCTATAGGTGTCTGCACGGGCAAATGTAAGGCTCATTTCCCACCAGGAAGAGGAATTAACCAAAGGCTCAGCGTGCCCTGCCGGAAACAGATTAGGGCCTGAAGCAATCCTGCGGTTTTGTGCCCAGCTCACAAGAAAGCGAGTTGAAGAAAGGAGCTCAGGGGCACTGTAATTCACAAACCTGCAGAGTTATAAATGACAGCTATCCTCCAAAAATATATTGAAGTAAGCCTGCGAAGGGGACTTGAAAGAGGGACAGAATTTCAGGAAAACGATTGCAGGGGGTAGACTGGAATTGCCCAGAAAGCATAGGAAAAGAGGCAGAACGTCGACAATGGTGCACTTGGCCAAAAAGTGCGTATGCATTATTTCCTGAATATATTCAGGAAAAAACGCATACGCCCTTTTTCGCAAACCAAGCAAGCCTGTAAAGGGAATCTGCACTACAATGAAGTCTAACTGCCCCCTGGGCAAAAGGGCCATCTGAAAAAAGTGTAAAATCCAGAAAGGTAGGACAGGATATGGAGAACAGGGAGCCTTGTTATGCTGATTGGCAGGATGTAAATTGCCAACAGCCACCCTGGAGAAGTGTATGGTGTTTCCTGAAACCCATAAGAAACAAAGCAACACAGCCTATGGCACTTCCACTTATGGTCCCAAAGATTACGGAAATTAAAATCAAAAACAGACAGCCACCCCAATGTTTGGGACGGCTGTGTTCCCAAGAAGCTCGTCTACAGTACCAGGTAAATATCCCAGAAAGCAAAAAATGGATAAAGAAGTTGTGGCACGTACGTGCAATGCAATATCACTCAGCAATGAAATCTGTGTCATCAGGCCCGTAGCGGCATAGTGAGTGGATGCAGGTACGGTGATTCTACGTGAACTACGTCACACAGAAAAAGAAACATCATAAGATATCACTAATACACGGAATGTAAACTTGACTACACATGAACTGAATTACAAAACAGAACAGGGTCTCAAATTTAGAAAACCAACTAGTGCTTGCTTATGGGGAAAGGTGCCTTTGGGTGCTGCATAAAACCAGAGACTGAAATTAGCACAGATAACTTTCCATAAGCCAAATATGTAATAGACAAGACCTACTCCTTGCTCAACGAAATGGACCCAACACCACATATTCAACGCCTAGGAATATACCTGACTAGGAAGAATCTTAAAACCCATGGATATATATGTCTCCGTAAGAGAATCAAGCGTGTGTACAGCGGCAGAAACGCAGCAGTGAAAATCCGATAAATCCCATTATCAAAATAAATTTCGAAAACAAAACACAAAGACAGTGAAATAGAGAGCAATTCTTAAATAATTCACTCAGGGCATGTGATGCAACCGGGATTTACCACATCTACACCCAGAGCTGGTTGAGACATAAGGCTGGACACTTCAGGCTGATAGCATTGGTGAGTTTCGGTGAGCAAATGCAGACCCTTTGAAGTCATACTGCATGGTACCCATTCCATGGGTCCCAACTCTCCAGGTTCAAGGGATTCTTCCTCCAGCTAAAACATGCATGGGAAACCCAGAGTATCGTCCACCGTGTGATTGGGAAACGATTTAAAATGCATCTCAGTTTTCGTTTCCTGGTCCTCGGGTTCACCATTCCAGATGCTTTACTAACACTCTCCCCGCTTGGAGAGTCAGTGCCTTTAACCTCCTGTTTGGCACAGCTTGCAATTTCTGTGCAAGATGAACAGGAATAGGGAGAACCAATGAGAGACTAGCTGTAGGTGTCTGCACCGGCAAATGTAACGCTCATTGCCGACCAGGAAGAGGATTTAAACAAAGGCTCAGCGTGCCCTGCCGAAAACAGATTAGGGCCTGAATCAAGCCTGCGGTTTTGTGCCCAGCTCACAAGAAAGCGAGTTGAAGAAAGGAGCTCAGGGGCACTGTAATTCACAAACCTGCAGAGTTATAAATGACAGCTATCCTCCAAAAATAAATTGAAGTAAGCCTGCGAAGGGGACTGGAAAGCGGGGCAGAATTTCAGGAAAACGATTGCAGGGGGTAGACTGGAATTGCCCTGAAAGCATAGGAAAAGAGGCACAACGTCGACAATGATGCACTTGGCCAAAAAGGGCGTATGCGTTTTTTCCTGAATATATTCAGGAAAAAACGCATAAGCACTTTTTGGCCAACCAAGCAGGCCTGTAATGGAAATCTGCACTACAATGAAGTCTCACTGCCCCCCGGGCAAATGGGCCATCTGAAAAAAGTGTAAAATCCAGAAATGTAGGACAGGATATGGAGAACAGGGAGCCTTGTTATGCTGATTGGCAGGATGTAAGTTGCCGGCAGCCACCCTGGAGTAGTGTATGGTGTTTCCTGAAACACGTAAGAAACAGAGCAACACAGCCTATGGCACTTCCACTTATGGTCCTATAGCTTACGGAAATTAAAATCAAAAACAGACAGCCACCCCAATATTTGGGACGGCTGTGTTCACAAGAAGCTCGTCTACAGTATCAGGTAAATACCCCAGAAAGTAAAAAATGGATAAAGAAGTTGTGGCACGTACGTACAATGCAATATCACTCAGCAATGAAATCTGTGTCATCAGGCCCGTAGCGGCATAGTGAGTGGATGCAGGTACGGTGATTCTACGTGAACTACGTCACACAGAAAAAGAAACATCATAAGATATCACTAATACACGGAATGTAAACTTGACTACACATGAACTGAGTTACAAAACAGAGCAGGGTCTCAAATTAAAAAACCAACTAGTGCTTGCTTATGGGGAAAGGTGCCTTGGGGTGCTGCATAAAACCGGAGACTGAAATTAGCACAGATAACTTTCCATAAGCCAAATATGTAATAGACAAGTCCTACTCCTTGCTCAACGAAATGGACTCAACACCACATATTCAACGCCTAGGAATATACCTGACTAGGAAGAATCTTAAAACCCATGGATTTATATGTCTCCGTAAGAGAATCAAGTGTGTGTACAGCGGCATAAACGCAGCAGTGAAAATCCGATAAATCCCATTATCAAAATAAATTTCAAAAACAAAACACAAAGACAGTGAAATAGAGAGCAATTCTTAAACAATTCACTCAGGGCATGTGATGCAACCGGGATTGACCACATCTACACCTACAGCTGGTTGAGACATAAGGCTGGACACTTCAGGCTGATAGCATTGGTGAGTTTTGGTGAGCAAATGCAGACCCTTTGAAGTCATACTGCATGGTACCCATTCCATGGGTCCCAACTCTCCAGGTTCAAGGGATTCTTCCTCCAGCTAAAACATGCATGGGAAACCCAGAGTATCGTCCACCGTGTGATTGGGAAACAATTTAAAATGCATCTCAGTTTTCGTATCCTGGTCCTCGGGTTCACCATTCCAGATGCTTTACTAACACTCTCCCCGCTTGGAGAGTCAGTGCCTTTAACCTCCTCTTTGGCACAGCTTGCAATTTCTGTGCAAGATGAACAGGAATAGGGAGAACCAATGAGAGACTAGCTGTAGGTGTCTGCACGGGCAAATGTAATGCTCATTTCCCACCAGGAAGAGGAATTAACCAAACGCTCAGCGTGCCCTCCTGGAAAGAGATTAGGGCCTGAAGCAATCCTGCGGTTTTGTGCCCAGCTCACAAGAAAGCGAGTTGAAGAAAGGAGCTCAGGGGCACTGTAATTCACAAACCTGCAGAGTTATAAATGACAGCTATCCTCCAAAAATATATTGAAGTAAGCCTGCAAAGGGGACTTGAAAGCGGGGCAGAAATTCAGGAAAACGATTGAAGGGTTAAACTGGAATTGCACTTAAAGAATAGGAAAAGAGGCAGAACGTCGATAATGATGCACTTGTCCAAAAAGTGCGGATGCTTTTTTCCCTAAATATATTCAGGAAAAAACGCATACGCACTTTTTGGCCAACCAAGAAGCTTGTAAATAAACCTGCACTACAATGAAATCTCAGTGCCCCCCAGGGCAAAAGGGCCATTTAAAAAAATTGTAAAATCCAGAAACGGAGGACAGGCAATGGAAAACAGGGATCCTTATTATGCTGATGCATATGATGTAAATTGCCGACAGCCATTCTGGAGAAGTGTTATGTGTTTCCTGAAACACGTAAGAAACAAAGCAACACAGCCTATGGCACTTCCACTTATGGTCCTACAGCTTAGGGAAATTAAAATCAAAAACACCCAGCCACCTCAAAGTTTGGGACCTCTCTGTTCACAAGAACCTCGTTTACAGTACCAGGTAAATATCTCAGAGAGCAAACAATGGATAAAGAAGTTGTGGTACGTACGTACAATGGAATATCACTCAGCAATGAAATCTGTGTCATCAGGCCCATAGTGGCATAGTGAGTGGATACAGGTATGGTGATTCTACGTGAAATAAGTCACACAGAAAAAGAAACATCATAAAATATCACTAATACACAGTATGTAAACTTGACTACACATGAACTGAATTACAAAAGAGAACAGTCTCAAATTTAGAAAACCAACTTGTGCTTTCTTATGGAGAAAGGTGCGTTGGAGTGCTGCATAAAACCAGAGACTGAAATTAGCACAGATACCGTTCCATAAGCCAAATATGTAATAGACAAGACCTACTCCTTGCTCAACGAAATGGACTCAACACCACATATTCAACGCCTAGGAATATACCTGACTAGGAAGAATCTTAAAACCCGTGGATATTTATGTCTCCGTAAGAGAATCAAGAGTGTGTACAGTGGCATTAACGCAGCAGTGAAAATCCGATAAATCCCAGTGTCAAAAAAAATTTCAAAAACAAAACACAATGACAGTGAAATAGAGAGCAATTCTTAAATAACTCACACAGGGCATGTGATGCAACCTGGTTTACCACATCTACACCCAGAGCTGGGTGAGAGATAAGGCTTGACCCTTTGGGCTGATAGCATTGGTGAGGTTCAGTGAGCAAATGCAGACCCTTTGATGTCATACTGCCTGGTACCCATTCCATGGTTCCCAACTCTCCAGGTTCAAGGGATTCTTCCTTCTGCTAAAATTTGCATGGGAAACCTAGAGTATGCTCCACCGTGTGACTGGGAAACCTTTTTACATGCATGTCTGTTTTCGTCCCCTGGTACTCAGGTTCACCATTCCAGACCCTTTTCTTACACTCTCCCCATTTGGAGAGTCAGTGCCTTTAACCTCCTGTTTGGCACTGTTTGCAATTTCTGCGCAAGATGAACAGGAATAAGGAGAACCAATGGGAGACTATCTGTAGGTGTGTGCACGGGCAAATATTTTTTTTAACATCTTTATTGGGGTATAATTGCTTTACAATGGTGTGTTAGTTTTTGCTTTATAACAAAGTGAATCAGCTATACATATACATATGCTCCCTGTGTCTTCCCTCTTGTGTCTCCCTCCCTCCCTCTCTCCCCCTTCCACCCCTCCAGGCTGTCCCAACGCCCCGAGCTAATATCCCTGTGCCTTGCGGCTGCTTCCCCCTTGCTATCTACCTTACTACATTTGTTAGTGTGTATATGTCCATGACTCTCTCGCCCTGTCAAAACTCACCATTCCCCCTCCCCATATCCTCAATTCCGTTCTCCAGTAGGTCTGCGCCTCTATTCCTGTCTTATCCCTAGGTTCTTCATGACATTTTTTTCCTTTAAATTCCATATATATGTGTTAGCATACGCTATTTGTCTTTTTCTTTCTGACTTACTTCACTCTGTATGACAGACTCTAGGTCTATCCATCTCATTACAAATAACTCAGTTTCATTTCTTTTTAAGGCTGAGTAATATTCCATTGTGTATATGTGCCACATCTTCTTTATCCATTCGTCTGATGATGGGCGCTTAGGTTCTTTCCATCTCCGGGCTATTGTAAATAGAGCTGCAATGAACATTTTGGTACATGACTCTTTTTGAATTTTGGTTTTCTCAGGGTATATGCCCAGTATGCACGGGCAATTTTAACACTCATTTCCCAACAGGAAAAGGAATTAACCAAAGGCTCAGCATGCCGTGCTGGAACAAGATTAGGGCCTGAAGCAATCCTGCGGTTTTGTGGCCAGCTCACAAGAAAGCGAGTTGAGGAAAGGAGCTCAGGGGCACTGTCATTCACATACCTGCAGACTTATAAATGACAGAAATCGTACAAAAATATATTGAATTAAGGCTGCGAAGAGGACTTGAAAGTGGGGCAGAATTGCTGGAATCCGATTTCAGGAGGTAGACGTGAATTGCTCTGAAAGCATAAGAGAAGTGGCAGAACCTCGTCAATGAAGCACTTGGCCAAAAAGGGCATATGCATTTTTTCCAGGGCCATCATTCACGGGAGTAGGAGGCTCCCAGCATGCTCCAGTGGCCAACAGAGGGCCCACGTCGCCAAGGCGATGTGAGCTAGCCAGGCAGGAGTGACCTGACATCAGAGGGCCCACCTCACAGAATGGTAGGGAACCCAGCCAGGATCAGACTCTCCCCAGAGGGCCCACATCACCAAGGTGATGGGAACCAGGCAGGAGTGTCCTCACACCCGTGGGGCCACATCATCAAAAGTTGAGGTACCCAGCACATGTGGCCTCAAACCAGAGGACCCACATCACCATGGGTTTCAGAGTGAGGCAGGCAGGATTAACCTCACAACACATGTCCCATTGTATACAAAAGGTGTGGAAACCAGCAGTTGGATCTTCCTAGCAGGCGGCCCAGAGCACTGAGGCTATGAGATCCAGGCCGGCATGAACTCACAACAGAGGGCCCTCATTGTGATTCTGTAAGCAACCCAGCCGTTGTGACCTCAGAGCAGAAGGCCCACATCCCCATGGGGAAGGGAAACAAGCAGGAGTGTCATCGCAAGAGTGGGCACACATGAAAAAATGTGGGGAGCCCAGCAATTAGTGCCTGATGCCAGAGGGCCCTCATCACCGAGGGGCGGTGGCTCCCAGCCAGCTCCGACTGCTACCAGAGGGGCGACGTCGCCAATGCAGAGCACGACAACCAGGCAGGAGTGACCTCAGAGCAGAGGGTCAACCTCACAGAAGTGTGAAGAACTAAAGAGGATCAGATTCTCACCAGAGGGCCCACATCACCAAGGGAATGGGAACCAGGCAGGAGTGTCCTCACACTAGTGGGGCCACATCACCGAAAAGTGAGGGACCCAGCACACGTGGCCTCAAACCAGAGGACACACATCACAAGGGAGCTGGGATTGAGGCAGGCAGGAGGAGCCTCAAAACAGAGGGACCATAGAATTAAAGAGGTGAAGAATCCCGCAGTTGGAACCTCCCAGCAGGCGGCCAGGAGCAGCGAGACTATGGGATCCAGGCCGGAGTGATCTCACACCAGAGGGCCGTCATCATGAAACTGTGAGCAACCTAGGCGTTGGGATCTCAGAGCAGAAGGCCCACATTCCCATGGGGTTGGGAACCTGTCAGAAGTGTACTCGCACCACAGGGCACACATCAGAGAATTTAGGGAACCCAGGAGTTAGGGCCTGACGCCAGAGGGCCCTCATTACCAAGGGGAGGAGACTCCAATCAGGCACCAACACCCAACTGAGGTCCCACGTCGCCAAGGTGACGTGTGACAGCCAGGTAGGAGTGACCTCACCGCAGAGGGCCTACCTCACAGAAGGGTGAGGAACACAGCCAGGATAAGACTCTCACCAGAGGTCCCACATCACCAAGGTGATCAGAACCAGGCAGGAGAGTCTTCACACCAGTGTGGCCACATCATAGAAAGGTGAGGAACCCAGCACATGTGGCCTAAACCAGAAGACCCACATCTCCAAGGGGCTCGGAATGAGGCAGGCAGGAGTAGCCTCACAACACAGGGCCCATAGAATAAAAAAGCTGAGGAATCCAGCAATGGGAACCTCCCAGCAGGCGGCCAAGAGCACCAAGTCTATGCGATTCAGGCCGCAGTAAACTCACAGCAGAGGGTCCACATCATGAAACTGCGAGCAACCCAGCCATTTGGACCTCAGAGCAGAAGGTCCACATCCCCAAGGTGTTGGGAGCATGGCAGGAGTGTCCTCGCACCACTTAGCACATATCAGAAAATGTGGGTACCCAGCAGTTAGGGCCTGACGCCAGAGGGCCCTCATCACTGAGGGGAGGAGGCTCCCAGCATGTTCCAACTACCACAAGAGGGCCCACGTTGCCAAGGCGGGGTGTGCCAGCCAGGCAGGAGTGACCTCACAGCAGACGGCCCACCTCAAAGAAGTGTGAGGAACCCAACCAGGATCAGACTCTCACCAGAGGGCCCATATCACCAAGGGGACGGGAACCAGGCACGAGTGTCCTCACACCAGTGGGGCCACATCACTAAAAGATGAGGAAACTGGCACATGTGGCCACAAACCAGAGGACCTACATCACCAAGGGGCTGGGAGTGACACAGGCAGGAGGAGCCTCCCAACACAGGGCCCAAAGAATAAAAAAGGTGAGGAACCCAGCAGTTGGAACTTCCCAGCAGGCGGCCCAGAGTACAGAGGCTATGGGATCTAGGAATGAGTGAACTAACACCAGAGAGCTAACATCAGGAAACTGTGAGCAACCCAGTCGTTGGAACCTCAGAGCAGAAGGCCCATATCGCCATGGGGATGGGAACATTTCACGAGTGTCCTGGCATCACTGGGCTCACATCAGAAAACCTGGGGAGCCCAGCAGTTAGAGCCTGACGCCAGAGGGACCTCATCACCGAGGACAGGAGTCTCCAAAAGGATCCAACTGCCACCAGAGGGCCGACGTCACCAAGGCAATGGGAGCAAGCCAGGCAGGAGTTACCTCAGAGCACAGGGCCCACCTCACAGAACGGTAAGGAACCCAGCCAGGATCAGACTCTCACCAGAGGGGCCACATCACCAAGGGGCTGGGAAACAGGCACGAGTGTCCTCACACCATTGGGGCCACATCATCGAAAGGTGAGGGACCCAGCACACGTGGCCTCACACCAGAGGACACACATCACAACGGGGCTGGGATTGAGGCAGGCAGGAGGAGCCTCAAAACAGAGGGCCCATAGAATAAAAAAGGTGAGGAATCCCGCAGTTGGAACCTCCCAGCAGGCGCCCAGGAGCAGCAAGCCTATGGGATCTAGGCCGGAATGAACGCACATCAGAGGGCCCTCATCATGAAACTGTGAGCACCCCAGCCGTTGGGACCTCAGAGCAGAAGGCCCAAATTCCCATGGGGTTGGGAACCTGACAGGAGTGTACTCGCACCACAGGTCGCACATCTGCAAATTTTGGGAGCCCAGGAGTTAGGGTCTGACGCAAGAGGGCCCTCATTACCGAGGGACGGAGACTCGCAGCAGACACCAACTCCCAACTGAGGGCCCACGTCACCAAGGTGATGTGTGCCAGCCAGGCAGGAGTGACCTCACCGCAGAGGGCCTACCTCACAGAAGGGTGAGGAAACCAGCCAGGATAAGACTCTCACCAGAGGGCCCACATCACCAAGGGGATCGGAACCAGGCAGGAGGGTCCTCACACCAGTGTGGCCACATTATAGAAAGGTGAGGAACCCAGAACATGTGGCCTAAAACAGGGGACCCACATCTCCAAGGGGCTAGGAGTGAGGCAAGCAGGAGTATCCTCACAAAACAGAGCCCACAGAATAAAAGTTGTGAGGAATCCAGCAGTTGGAACCGGCCAGTAGGCCGCCCAGAGCACAGAGTCTATGGGATCCAGGCCACAGCAAACTCACAGCAGAGGTCCCACATCATGAAACTGTGAGCAACCCAGCGGATGGGACCTCAGAGCAGAAGGCCCACATCCCTATGGGGATGGGAACCTGACAGGAGTGTCCTCGGCCCACTTCCACGAATCAGAAAATGTGGGAACCCAGCAGTTAGGACCTGAGGCCAGAGGACCCTCATCACCGAGGGGAGGAGGCTCCCAGCAGGCTCTAACTGCCACCATAAGGCCGATGTCACCAAGGCGGGGTGTGCCAACCAGGCAGGAGTGACCTCAGAGCAGAAAGCCCACCTCACAGAAGTGTGAGGAACCCAACAAGGATCAGACTGTCACCAGAGGGCCAACATCACCAAGGGAATGGGAACCAGGCAGGAGTGTCCTCACACCAGTGGGGCTACATCACCATAATTTGAGGGACCCAGCACACGTGGCCTCAAACCTGAGGACACACATCACCAAGGGGCTGGGAGTGAGGCAGGCCAGAGGATCCTCAAAACAGAGGGACCATAGAATAAAAAAGGTGAGGAATCCCACAGTTGGAACCTCCGGCAGGCAGCCAGGAGCAGCGAGGCTATGGGATCTAGGCAGGAGTGAACTCACACCAGAGGGCCCTCATCATGAAACTGTGAGCAACACAGCCGTTGGGACCTCAGAGCAGAAGGCTCACATCCCCATGGGGATGGGAACCTGGCAGGAGTGTCCTTGCACCACTTAGCACGAATCAGAAAATGTGGGAACCCAGCAGTTAGGGCCTGAGGCCAGAGGGCCCTCATCACTGAGGGGAGGAGGCTCCCAGCAGGCTCCAACTGCCACCATATGGCCGACGTTGCCAAGGCGGGGTGTGCCAGCCAGGCAGGAGTGAGCTCAGAGCAGAGGGCCCACCTCACAGAAGGGTGAGGAACCTAACCAGGATCAGACTCTCACCAGAGGGCCAACATCACCAAGGTGATGGGAACCAGGCAAGAGTGTCCTAACAGCAGTGGGGCCAACATCACCAAGGGAATGGGAACCAGGCAAGAGTGTCCTCACACCAGTGTGGCCACATTATAGAAAGGTGAGGAACACAGCACATGTGGCCTCAAACAAGGGGACACACATCACGAAGGGGCTGGGAGTGAGGCATGCAGGAGGAGACGCACAACCGAGGGCCCATAGAATAAAAAAGGTGAGGAATCGAGAAGTTGGAAACTCCAAGCTGGAGGCCCAGAGCACTGACACTATGGGATACAGGCCAGAGTGAACACACAGCAAAGGGCCCACATCATGAAACTGTGAGCAACCCAGCAGTTGGGACCACAGAACAGAAGTCCCACATGCCCATGGGGATGGGAACCTGGCAGGAGTGACTCGCACCACTGGGCACACATCAGAAAATGTGTGGAGCCCAGCACTTAGGGCCTGACACCAGAAGGCCCTCATCACTGAGGGGAGGAGGCCCCAGCACACTCCAACTGCCACCAGAGGGTCCACATCGCCAAGGCGACGTGCACCAGCCAGGCAGGATTGACCTCACAGCAGAGGGCCCACATCATGAAAGTGTGAGCAACCCAGCCGTTAGGACCTCAGAACAGAAGGCCCACACGCTCATGAGGATGGGAACCTGGCAGGAGTGCCCTCGTACCACTTAGCACGTATCAGAAAATGTGGGAACCCCGCCATTAGGGTCTGACGCCAGAGGGCCTCATCACCGCAGGAAGGAGGCTCCCAGCAGGCTCCAACTGCCACCAGGGTGCCGAAGTCAACAAGGCGGGTTGTGCCAGCCAGGCAGGAGTGACCTCAGAGAAGAGGGCTCACCTCACGGATGTGTGAGGAACCCAACCAGGATCAGAGTCTCACCAGAGGGCTCACATCACCAAGGGGATGGGAACCAGGCAGGAGTGTCCACACACCAGTGGGGCCACATCATCAAAAGATGAGGAACCCATCACATATGGCCTCAAACCTGAGGACATACATCACCATGTGGCTGGGAGTGAGGCAGGTATCTGGAGGGGCACATTTAACTCTAATTTCCCACCAGGAAGAGGAATTAACCAAAGGCTCAGAGTGCCGTGCTGGACCCTGATTATGGCCTGAAGCAAACCTGCAGTTTTGTGGCCAGCTTACAAGGAAGCGAGTTAAGAAAGGAGCTCAGGGGCACTGTAATTCACAAACCTGCAGAGATAAATGACAGCTATTGGCAAAAATATATCGAAGTAAGTCTGCAAAGAGGACTTGAAAACGAGGCAGAATTGCAGGAATCATATTTCAAGAGGTAGATTGGAATTGCATTTAAAGCATATGAAAAGCGGCAGATCTTTGACAGTGATGCACATGGACAAAAAGTGCGTATACATTTTTCCTGAATATATTCAGGAAAAAACGCATATGAACATTTTGGCCAACCAAGCACTCCAGCAATGGAAATCCACACTACAATGAAGTCACATTTCCCATTCGTCAAAAAGGCCATCTGAATAAAGTGTAAAAACCAGAAACACAGGACAGGCCATGGAGAACAGGGAGCCGTGTTATGCTGATGGGCGGGATGTAAATTGCCAACAGACACTCTGGAGATGTTCATGGTGTATCCTGAAACATCTAAAAAACAAAGCTACAGAGCCTAGGGCACTTCCACTTTTGGCCCTATAGCTTAGGAAAATTAAAATCAACAAGACACAGCCAACACAAAATTTAGGGCTGCTGTGTTTACAAGAACCTCGAGTCCAGTACAAATTAAATATCCCAGAAAGAAAAAAATGGATAAAGAAGTTGTGCTACTTACGTACAACGGAATATCACTCAGCAGTGAAATCAATGTCATCAGGCCTGTAGCAGCAAATTGAGTGGATTTAATTATGATGATTCTAAGAGAAATATATCACACAAAGAAAGATAATTATCATAAGATATCACTAATAGAGGGAGTGTAAACTTGGCTACACATAAACTGAATTACAAAACCGAACAGAGTCTCACATTTAGATAAAAACCTTATGCTTGCTTAAGGGGAAAGTTGAGTTGGGCTGCTGTATAAAAACAGATTGAAATTAGCACACATACCATTCCATAAGCCAAATACGTAATAAACAAGACCTACTCTTTGCTCAACGAAATAGACTCATCCATGGTGTATCACCTCACACCTATTAGAATGGGCATCATCAGAAAATCTACAAACAACAAATGCTGGAAACGGTGTGGAGATAAGGAATCCTCTTCCACTATTGTTGGGAACGTAAATTGATACAGTCACTGTGGAGAACATTATGGAGTTTCTTATAAAACTAAGAATAGAATTACCATATGATACAGCAATCCCTCTACTGGGCATATACCCAGACAAAACCATAAATCAAAAAGAGACATTCACCACAATGTTCATTGCATCACTATTTACACTATCCAGGAAATGGAAGCAACCTAAATGCCCACAGACAGACGAATGCATAAAGATGTGGTACATATATAAAATGGAATATTACTAAGCCATAAAAAGGAATGAAATTGGGACATTTGTAGAGACGTTGATGGATCTAGAGACTGTCATACAGAGTGAAGTAAGTCAGAAAGAGAAAAACAAATCTTGTATATTAATGCATATATGTGGAACCTAGAAAAATTGTACAGATGAACCGTTTTGCAAGGCAGAAATAGAGCAATACATGTATACAACAAACGTATGGACAACAAGGGGGGAAAGCTGTTGGGGATGGTAGTAGGAGGAGTTGAGATATTGGGATTGGTATGTATACATTTATATGTATAAAGTAGATAACCAAAAACAACCTGCTGTATAAAAATATAAAATTAAATTCAAAATAAAAAAATAAAATTAAAAAAAGTAAAACAGAAAAATATTCTTCCCTTCACATACATGTATTTATATGAATAAATTATTTCCATGCTTATATCTGTAAATACACAAAAGAGGAATAAAATCTACCTTGAACCAAAAACGAAAAAAAGATAAAAAAGAACAGAACCCACCAGTTACACAGAGGAAAACCGTTTCAGGGCACTTGCTCCAATTGCAAACAATTCTGAAGTTGGTCAGTGGTGGGGAATCATCTCCCATTCAGTCAGCATGCTCCTCGCAACAAGCGTCCTCACTGCAAAGCTGGTGGACCGTGCCGAGGTATCTGTGAGTAAACGTGGGCCGAGCCCCAGGCCAGCTGCTGCTGAAATGTTCCCACCCTTCCAAGGCTAAACACCTGAATATGTACAAGGACTTGAAAACCTAGAGGAAGGGCCATGGAGCCACATGAGGGACAGCATGCCAGCCGACTTGGTGCCTGCAGGCCAGCCAGGATGGTCCTGGCCCTGGGTGCTCTTCTGGAAGCTCTCCATTTCCCTGCCTGAGATACCCCTGCTGTCCCGGCCCCCACTGCTTTCTTCCTTCCTCACCTGTGCCCAGGGAGAAATTCCAGCGGCAGGTGTGGGTGACACATCCTCTTCTTTAGCAGGTAGCATCTTGGCAACTGCTGCAGAAAGTCCAGCAGAGCCCCACTCACACTGGGACACCCACAAAGCCGTGGCCTCTCACTCCCTCCCACCAGCCCAGCCCCGAGACTGCTGACAGGGCAGAGAAAATGGCGTCAGGCACAGCTGCAGGGGCTCTTGCTGCCTGGAGCGGTGTTTATATTGATCTCAACCCAGGCACACCTGGGGAGGGCTGGCCGGCACGGTCAGGCTTCCCAAGCCAGCCAATAATCACCCCTCAGGGGCTCACAGTTGCTGAAAATGGAACTTGCTGAATTGGCCAGGTCCAAGGAACAGGTGTGGGCTCCTGAGAGTCAGGATAGACAAGGGGCTGCAGCTCTGGCTTGTTTTCTAATTATATTATCTGGCCCATGAGTGGGAGACAACTTCAAGAAAACCCTCTCCTAATGAGAGGAACCCAGGAGTCAGGGAGAGGAGGGGTGGGTGGTGGTTGGAGACAGAGGCCTGGTGCCCCGGGTGCAGTGGAAGTCTCTGGAAGACCAGGTGGAGGAGGCCGCACAGAGTGATGCCCAGGGTCACAGACCTGTCAGAGCTGCTGTTTGTTAGTTCAAGTCCTGCTCTGAGGTGCTCTGTGTCAGATCTGAGCGACAGGTGAGCTGGGAGTGCTCTGCAATGAGGGCTATGTGCACGGTTCCTGTGTGCCCAGCCCTGCCAAGGTACCTGCAAGGGTAGCTCTGTATCCTGGGAGGGGCCTGACCACGGGAGCCCCATGGACTGCAGAGGACCTGCCCAGGGAATCCCATATCCTGGGAGGGGCCTGAACACGAGAGCCCCGTGGGCTGGGGTGGGGGTAGGGTACCTGCCCAGGTGAGCTCCATATCCTGGGATTGGCCTGACCTCGAGAGCCCCATGGGCTGCTGGAGTCCTGGTAAAGGATGTCAGGACAGTCAGTGAAGCCACTGAGGATATACCTCCAGTAGTTCCTAAATCCTACACCCTGCTGGTCATTCTACCAACCACCAGGACTTGGTATTCTGTATTAGTCTTCACTGATGCCTTCTTTTGTATTCCATTAGTCCCAGAGTCACAAGAAATTTTGGCTTGTGAGTGACAGGACTCAACATACAACTAAAACAATACTTCCAGGCTGTCTTGCCCCAAGGGTTCAAAAACTCCCACACCATCTTTGGGGAAAGCTCAGCTAAAGACCTAAAAGTTCTACCTCTGGAAAAGGAAACACTCCTTCAATATTCAGACGACATTCTGATCGCCAGCCCTACTAAGGAGGCCTCAGAACTACCAAGCCAATAAAGGATAGAAGTTGTCCACGAAAAAGCTCAAGTATCACAGACTACGGTGACCTGCCTGGGCTTCATTCTCACAGAAGGTCGGAGAAGCCCATCCCAGGAAAGGGAAGAAACAATTTACAGCCTTACCCCTTTCTGAAACTAGAAGACAGCTTAGGGGTTCCTGGGGAAGCCAGGGTTTCCTGCCTCTGGATCCCTAACTACAGTCTACTAGCTGGGCCTCTATATGAAACACTGAAAGGAAAAGATGATGATCCTTTTGAATAGAATCCAGAAGTGGCCTTTCAAGAATGGAAAGAGCAGTCAATTCAGACCCTTGCCCTGGAACTCCCTAATTTAGCTAAACCCTTTGACCTTTACATTCCTGGTGAAAGGTGAATCGCCATTGGAGTATTAGTGCAAAAACTGGGACCACTTGAAATGGAACAATGCAAGAATGCCATCCAGGTAGGATAAACTATGGTCACCAAGGGGCTTGGCCCACCGCCACATCTGGCCAAGATACTGGTGGTATCTGAAAACCTGGAAATCAGCAGCCCAAAAGGCCACCTCCCTTCTAAGGGAAACGGACCCCACGTGGTGATCCTAACCCCCAACCATGCCCTGAAGTTGCAGGGTTTGCTCCGTGGGCACACTGACCTCGATTGAGGAGGCCCTCCAACTCCAACCTCCAGAGAGATAACCGGGGGCAACGGGGCACCATGACGACCCGTGTGACCATCACTTGACCTGGAGTTTCTCTCATAAAACAACAAGAGTGTGTCCCAAAAGAGTAGACTACTGCTTGCAGTACTTACTGTACCCAGAGGGGAGCTAATAATCTTGGCGGGGGAACCGTATATCATGCTGTCACCATAGAAAAGCCTACAGACACCCTGATGATGGTGGCCAATAAGACCGGCTGGACTCCTGTTTACTTCCAAAGGCTCTTGACTCAGTGACCATCATGATCCTTCATCACCACTGACCCTGGACTGTCTGGGAGCTGAGCGGGCAGGATCCTGACACCTGGTGCTGTTTTTACGTTAATTCAGGGGCCTAATGGAAGAAAGCGCAGACTGTTGGTCAGAGCATCTAGGCTGGCAGAAACGGTCAGTCAGAGCATCTAGGCTGGCAGAAACGGTCAGCCTAAGGTGGCCGAACAAATGTGGGGCGGAGTGAAACTGGACCTCACAGCGCCACTGCACATCTCCTTTCTGGACCCTTAAAGGTCATTAGAATCTATAACACTTCCAATACTGGTGCTCAGGTGGACGAGCAGGGAGGCAGGAGGCCTGGGGACAATCAACGTCACCTGGAGGCTGCTGGGGAGAAGTTCTGACCCTCGCCCACGGGTATGAAGCCTCCTAACTCAGCACTCAGCAGTTACAGAAGAAGGGTCTGCACCCGCAGCACTCCAAGAATGAGGAAAGGGACAAAAGGCAGAAGAGAAGTTTGTCCCAGGCAAAGCCCCTTAAAAATGCCTGGGAGATAAAAATAGAATCTGGGCAATAAAATAAAGTCTAACCATTTTTATCCTTTGTGCTTTGTCTAATTTCAGGTGCTCCTAGTGTCCCGCATACAGAGGTTCCACACCCGGCACTTCAGACCAGATTTCCTAGAGCAGAATGTCTCGATGACACTTCAGCTCCTGGGGCCCAGTTCAGACTCCGTGACATAGAGCCTGAGCTGCAGCCAACCAGGTCCTCGAGAGCTCAGCCCCCTCCCTCCCAGTGACTCTGACAGGATCTCTACACAGCAGCCCAGCCCACAGCCCACAGGGTAGCACCTCTCCATTCTCTGATCAAAATATAAAGTTTCCTTTGCTTTTGAACCAAACTCAGTCTCGATCTATTGGCTCCAATGACACTGGGCAGGGGGACACTTGTTGGCGTCCACTCTGGAGGATCAGTAACAGAAATTGAGAACATTGTAACTTCAATGAACAGATGTGTGAGCCAAACTGTAATTAACATAGAACAGTGTATAAGGCTCGGGTAAAATAAGATGTTTCTAACACTTCCATTTGATATTTCCATCACTTTCTTATAAGCAAGTTCAGTGAAAAGGTTTGTCTTCTTTGTCAGGTCAATATTAGAGAAACAAAGTGATTTCTTTCCAAGGATGTACATCTAATAATCTTGGTTAAAGCTTCAATCTTGTTTTAAATGCTTTTGCATTGAAAATGATACCTCTCTTTCAGCTCCCCCATTTCTGAGAAGCATAAAATCTTATAATTTATTATTACCAAAGGGAAATGGTAGGAGGAGGGATAAATTAACAGTTTGGGATTAACACATACACACTGCTATGTATGAAATCATCAGCAAGGAACTACTGTATAGCACAGGGAACTACACTCAATATTTTGCAATAACCTATAAGGGGAAATGATCTGAAAAAGAATAGATATTTTTATTGACATCATCCATCAATGACAGTAAAAATGGAATCTAAGGGAAGACAGTGGTGAGTGCTTCTGACCCTGAAGACTTCAATCATCTAAAGTTTGGACTCTGCCTACTTCCCAAGGCCCTTAATGAACATATGTGTAGCCGTAGCTTAAAAAATTCCCCAGTTTGGGTTGCGGAGAGACACTGATATTTAAAATCCCCTGGTGTTCTCCTCACATGAATGGGACCCTTCCTACACCTAAAACATGCCTGTCACACCCAGAGGATGGTATACCATCTGATCGGGAAAAGTTTGGAAAAGGCATCTCATCTCCTCATCTCTTGGTGCTAGGGTTCACCACTCCAGCGTCTTTACTAACAGTCTCCCCACTTGGAGATGTCAGCACTGTCAACATCCTGTTGCATACAGTTTGGAATTTGTCCAGAGGATGAAGCAGAAGGAGGAGGAACAATGAGAGACAAGTCCTAGGTGTTCGGACAGGCACATGCCACTCTAATTTCCAATCAGGAAGACGAATTGACCAAAGGCTAGGGTTGCCCATGGAAACAGAATAGGGCTTGAGGAATCCTGATGCTTTGTGGCCAGTTCCCATAAACACAAGTTGGAAAATGGAACTCAGGGGCACTAAAATTCACGAAACTGCAGAATTGAAAATATCTATCACTGAAAAATGTCTTGAGGAAAGTCAGAGAAAAGGACTTGTAAGCAACGGAGAATGGCAGGAAAGGGATTGGAAGAGGTAGAAAGGACTCGCCATTAAGCACAAGAAAAGGGGCTGAACATTGCCAACATTGCAGTTGGCCAAAAAGGGTGTATGCGTCTTTTTCTGTATATATTCAAGAAAAGGGCATACACTTTTTTAGCCTACCAAACAGGTGGGCACTGGAAATCAATACTACAAAACATATCACTTTGCATCAGTCAGAAGAGCCGTCCTCATAAAGTGTAAACACCAGAAATGCAGGACAGGGCAAGGAGAAAAGGGAGCCCTGTGAGTCTTATAGTGGAAATGTATATTGCCAACGGTCACTCTGGATAAGTCTATTGTGTTTACTAAAGCATCTAAAAAATGAGCTACCGAGCACAGGGCACTTGCACTCATGGACGTATATCTTGGGAAAAACAAAAATCGAGAGGACACAGGCACCCCAATGTTTACCACCTCTCTGTTTAAAAGATCCTCGACTAGGATATAACTTAAAGTATCTGCAGAGAAAAAACGGACAGAGATGTGGTGCTTATGGAGAGTGGAATATTACTCAGCCTGGAAATCAATGAAATACGGCCAGTTATAACAACTCAAGAGGAGTTACGTGTGATCATTCGAAGTCACATAATTCAAAAAGAAAAAGACATAAGATATCACTAATACATGGAATGTTAACATGGCTACACATGAACTGAATTACAAAAGAGAAGAGGGTTTCAAATTAAGAAAACCAACTTATGCTTCCTTAAGGGGAAAGGTGAGTTGGGGTGCTGCATAAAACCAGAGATTGAAATTAGCACAGATACCATTCCATAAGCCAAATATGTAATAGTCAAGACCTACTCCTTGCTCAATGAAATGGACTCCACACGCCATATTCAAGGCCTAAGAATATACCGGATTAGTAAGAATCTTAAAACCCATGGACTTATATGTCTCCGTAACAGAATCAAGCGCGTGTACAGGGGCATAAACGAAGCAGTGAAAATCCGATAAATCCCATTATTAAAATAAATTACAAAAACAAAACACAATGACAGTGAAATAGGAAGCAATTCTTAAATAATTCACTCAGGGCATGTGATGCAACCTGGATTTACCACATCTACACCCAGAGCTGGTTGAGACATAAGGCTGGACACTTCAGGCTGATAGCATTGGTGAGTTTCGGTGAACAAATGCAGATCCTTTGAAGTCATACTGCATGGTACCCATTCCAAGGGTCCCAACTCTCCAGTTTCAAGGGATTCTTTCTTCAGCTAAAACATGCGTGGGAAACGGCGAGTATGGTCCACCGTGTGATTAGGAAACGACTTAAAATGCATCTCAGTTTTCGTATCCTGGTCCTCGGGTTCACCATTCCAGACGGTTTACTAACACTCTCCCCGCTTGGAGAGTCAGTGCCTTTAACCTCCTCTTTGGCACAGCTTGCAATTTCTGTGCAAGATGAACAGGAATAGGGAGAACCAATGAGAGACTAGCTATAGGTGTCTGCACGGGCAAATGTAACGCTCATTGCCCACCAGGAAGAACAATTAAACAAAGGCTCAGTGTGCCCTGCTGGAAACAGATTAGGGCCTGAAGCAATCCTGCGGTTTTGTGCCCAGCTCACAAGAAAGCGAGTTGAAGAAAGGAGCTCAGGGGCACTGTAATTCACAAACCTGCAGAGTTATAAATGACAGCTATCTTCCAAAAGTATATTGAAGTAAGCCTGCGAAGGGGACTTGAAAGCAGGGCAGAATTTCAGGAAAACGATTGCAGGGGGTAGACTGGAATTGCCCAGAAAGCATAGGAAAAGAGGCACAAGGTCGACAATGATGCACTTGGCCAAAAAGGGCTTGAGCGTTTTTTCCTGAATATATTCAGGAAAAAACGCATACGCCCTTTTTGGCCAACAGAGCAAGCCTGTAAAGGAAATCTGCACTACAATGAAATCTCACTGCCCCCCGGGCAAAAGGGCCATCTGAAAAAAGTGTAAAATCCAGAAAGGTAGGACAGGATATGGAGAACAGGGAGCCTTGTTATGCTGATTGGCAGGATGTAAATTGTGAACAGCCACCCTGGAGAAGTGTATGGTGTTTCCTGAAACACGTAAGAAATAAAGCAACACAGCCTATGGCAATTGCACTTATGGTCCTATTCCTTAGGGAAATTAAAATGAAAAACAGAGAGCCACCCCAAAGTTTGGGACGGCTGTGTTCCCAAGAAGCTCGTCTACAGTACCAGGTAAATATCCCAGAAAGCAAAAAATGGATAAAGAAGTTGTGGCACGTACGTGCAATGCAGTATCACTCAGCAATGAAATCTGTGTCATCAGGACCGTAGCGGCATAGTGAGTGGATGCAGGTACGGTGATTCTACGTGAACTACGTCACACAGAAAAAGAAACATCATAAGATATCACTAATACACGGAATGTAAACTTGACTACACATGTACTGAATTACAAAACAGAACAGGGTCTCAAATTTAGAAAACCAACTAGTGCTTGCTTATGGGGAAAGGTGCCTTGGGCTGTTGCATAAACCAGAGACTGAAATTAGCATAGATAACTTTCCATAAGCCAAATATGTAATAGACAAGACCTACTCCTTGCTCAACGAAATGGACCCAACACCACATATTCAACGCCTAGGAATATACCTGACTAGGAAGAATCTTAAAACCCATGGATATATATGTCTCCGTAAGAGAATCAAGCGTGTGTACAGCGGCCGAAACGCAGCAGTGAAAATCCGATAAATCCCATTATCAAAATAACTTTCGAAAACAAAACACAAAGACAGTGAAATAGAGAGCAATTCTTAAATAATTCACTCAGGGCATGTGATGCAACCGGGATTGACCACATCTACACCCAGAGCTGGTTGAGTCATAAGGCTGGACACTTCAGGCTGATAGCATTGGTGAGTTTCGGTGAGCAAATGTAGACCCTTTGAAGTCATACTGCATGGTACCCATTCCATGGGTCCCAACTCTCCAGGTTCAAGGGATTCTTCCTCCAGCTAAAACATGCATGGGAAACCCAGAGTATTGTCCACCGTGTGATTGGGAAACGATTTAAAATGCATCTCAGTTTTCGTATCCTGGTCCTCGGGTTCACCATTCCAGATGCTTTACTAACACTCTCCCCGCTTGGAGAGTCAGTGGCTTTAACCTCCTCTTTGGCACAGCTTGCAATTTCTGTGCAAGATGAACAGGAATAGGGAGAACCAATGAGAGACTAGCTGTAGGTGTCTGCACGGGCAAATGTAACGCTCATTGCCCACCAGGAAGAGGAATTAAACAAAGGCTCAGTGTGCCCTGCTGGAAACAGATTAGGGCCTGAAGCAATCCTGCGGTTTTGTGCCCAGCTCACAAGAAAGCGAGTTGAAGAAAGGAGCTCAGGGGCACTGTAATTCACAAACGTGCAGAGATATAAATGACAGCTATCCTCCAAAAATATATTGAAGTAAGCCTGCGAAGGGGACTTGAAAACGGGGCAGAATTTCAGGAAAACGATTGCAGGGGGTAGAATGGAATTGCCCTGAAAGCATAGGAAAAGAGGCAGAACGTCGACCATGATGCACTTGGCCAAAAAGAGCGTATGCGTTTTTTCCTGAATATATTCAGGAAAAAACGCATACGCCCTTTTTGGCCAACCAAGCAAGCCTGTAAGGAAATCTGCCCTACAATGAAATCTCACTGCCCCCCCCCCCGGGCAAAAGGGCCATCTGAAAAAAGTGTAAAATCCAGAAAGGTAGGACAGGATATGGAGAACAGGAAGCCTTGTTATGCTGATTGGCAGGATGTAAATTGCCAGCAGCCACCCTGGAGAAGTGTATGGTGTTTCCTGAAACACGTAAGAAACAAAGCAACACAGCCTATGGCACTTCCACTTATGGTCCTATAGCTTACGGAAATTAAAATCAAAAACAGACAGCCACCCCAATATTTGGGATGGCTGTGTTCACAAGAAGCTCTTCTACAGTACCAGGTAAATATCCCAGAATGCAAAAAATGGATAAAGAAGTTGTGGCACGTACGTACAATGCAATATCACTCAGCAATGAAATCTGTGTCATCAGGCCCGTAGCGGCATAGTGAGTGGATGCAGGTACGGTGATTCTACGTGAACTACGTCACACAGAAAAAGAAAATCATAAGATATCACTAATACACGGAATGTAAACTTGACTACACATGAACTGAATTACAAAACAGAACAGGGTCTCAAATTTAGAAAACCAACTAGTGCTTGCTTATGGGGAAAGGTGCTTTGGGGCGCTGCATAAAACCAGAGACTGAAATTAGCACAGATAACTTTCCATAAGCCAAATATGTAATAGACAAGACCTACTCCTTGCTCAACGAAATGGACTCAACACCACATATTCAACGCCTTGGAATATACCTGACTAGGAAGAATCTTAAAACCCATGGATATATATGTCTCCGTAAGAGAATCAAGGGTGTGTACAGCGGCCGAAACGCAGCAGTGAAAATCGGATAAATCCCATTATCAAAATAAATTTCGAAAACAAAACAGAAAGACAGTGAAATAGAGAGCAATTCTTAAATAATTCACTCAGGGCATGTGATGCAACCGGGATTGACCACATCTACACCCACAGCTGGTTGAGACATAAGGCTGGACACTTCAGGCTGATAGCATTGGTGAGTTTCGGTGAGCAAATGTAGACCCTTTGAAGTCATACTGCATGGTACCCATTCCATGGGTCCCAACTCTCCAGGTTCAAGGGATTCTTCCTCCAGCTAAAACGTGCATGGGAAACCCAGAGTATCGTCCACCGTGTGATTGGGAAACGATTTAAAATGCATCTCAGTTTTCGTATCCTGGTCCTCGGGTTCACCATTCCAGATGCTTTACTAACACTCTCCCCGCTTGGAGAGTCAGTGCCTTTAACCTCCTCTTTGGCACAGCTTGCAATTTCTGTGCAAGATGAACAGGAATAGGGAGAACCAATGAGAGACTAGCTGTAGGTGTCTGCAAGGGCAAATGTAACGCACATTGCCCACCAGGAAGAGGAATTAAACAAAGGCTCAGTGTGCCCTGCTGGAAACAGATTAGGGCCTGAAGCAATCCTGCGGTTTTGTGCCCAGCTCACAAGAAAGCGAGTTGAAGAAAGGAGCTCAGGGGCACTGTAATTCACAAACGTGCAGAGTTATAAATGACAGCTATCCTCCAAAAGTATATTGAAGTAAGCCTGCGAAGGGGACTTGAAAGCGGGGCAGAATTTCAGGAAAACGATTGCAGGGGGTAGAGTGGAATTGCCCTGAAAGCATAGGAAAACAGGCAGAACGTCGACAATGATGCACTTGGCCAAAAAGGGCGTATGCGTTTTTTCCTGAATATATTCAGGAAAAAACGCATACGCCCTTTTTGGCCAACCAAGCAAGCCTGTAAAGGAAATCTGCCCTACAATGAAATCTCACTGCCCCCCCGCCCCGGGCAAAAGGTCCATCTGAAAGAAGTGTAAAATCCAGAAAAGTAGGACAGGATATGGAGAACAGGGAGCCTTGTTATGCTAATTGGCAGGATGTAAATTGTGAACAGCCACCCTGGAGAAGTGTAGGGTGTTTCCTGAAACACATAAGAAATAAAGCAACACAGCCTATGGCAATTGCACTTATGTTCCTATTGCTTAGGGAAATTAAAATCAAAAACAGAGATCCACCCCAAAGTTTGGGACGGCTCTGTTCCCAAGAAGCTCGTCTACAGGACCAGGTAAATATCCCAGAAAGCAAAAAATGGATAAAGAAGTTGTGGCACGTACGTGCAATGCAATATTATTCAGCAATGAAATCTGTGTCATCAGGCCCGTAGCGGCATAGTGAGTGGATGCAGGTACGGTGATTCTACGTGAACTACGTCACACAGAAAAACAAACATCATAAGATATCACTAATACACGGAATGTAAACTTGACTACACATGAACTGAATTACAAAACAGAACAGGGTCTCAAATTTAGAAAACCAACTAGTGCTTGCTTATGGGGAAAGATGTTTTGGGGTGCTGCATAAAACCAGAGACTGAAATTAGCACAGATAACTTTCCATAAGCCAAATATGTAAAAGACAAGACCTACTCCTTGCTCAACGAAATGGACCCAACACCACATATTCAACGCCTAGGAATATACCTGACTAGGAAGAATCTTAAAACCCATGGATATATATGTCTCCGTAAGAGAATCAAGGGTGTGTACAGCGGCCGAAACGCATCAGTGAAAATCCGATAAATCCCATTATCAAAATAAATTTCGAAAACAAAACACAAAGATAGTGAAATAGAGAGCAATTCTTAAATAATTCACTCAGGGCATGTGATGCAACAGGGATTGACCACATCTACACCCAGAGCTGGTTGAGACATAAGGCTGGACACTTCAGGCTGATAGCATTGGTGAGTTTCGGTGAGCAAATGCAGACCCTTTGAAGTCATACTGCATGGTACCCATTCCATGGGTCCCAACTCTCCAAGTTCTAGGGATTTTTCCTTCAGCAAAAACATGAATGGGAATCACAGATTATACTACACCGTGAGATTGGGAAACGATTTCAATTGGATCTCAGTTTTCGTTTCCTTGTCCTCGGGTTCACCATTCCAGACGCATTACTAACACTCTCCCCGCTTGGAGAGTCAGTGCCTTTAACCTCCTGTTTGGCACAGTTTGCAATTTCTGTGCAAGATGAACAGGAATAGGGAGAACAAATGAGAGACTAGCTGTAGGTGTCTGCACGGGCAAATGTAACACTCTTTGCCCACCAGGAAGAGGAATTAAACAAAGGCTCAGTGTGCCCTGTTGGAAACAGATTAGGGCCTGAAGCAATCCTGCGGTTTTGTGCCCAGCTCACAAGAAAGCGAGTTGAAGAAAGGAGCTCAGGGGCACTGTAATTCACAAACCTGCAGAGTTATAAATGACAGCTATCTTCCAAAAGTATATTGAAGTAAGCCTGCAAAGGGGACTTGAAAGCGGGGCAGAATTTCAGTAAAACGATTGCAGGGGGTAGACTGGAATTGCCCTGAAAGCATAGGAAAAGAGGCACAACGTCGACAATGATGCACTTGGCCAAAAAGGGCGTATGCGTTTTTTCCTGAATATATTCAGGAAAAAACGCATATGCACTTTTTGGCCAAACAAGCAAGCCTGTAAAGGAAATCTGCACTACAATGAAGTCTCACTGCCCCCCTGGCAAAAGGGCCATCTGAAAAAAGTGTAAAATCCAGAAAGGTAGGAAGGGATATGGAGAACAGGGAGCCTTGTTATGCTGATTGGGAGGATGTAAATTGCCAACAGCCACCCTGGAGAAGTGTATGGTGTTTCCTGAAACACGTAAGAAATAAAGGAACACAGCCTTTGGCAATTGCACTTATGGTCCTCTTGCTTAGGGAAATTAAAATCAAAAACAGAGATCCACCCCAAAGTTTGGGACAGCTGTGTTCCCAAGAAGCTCGTCTACAGTACCAGGTAAATATCCCAGAAATCAAAAAATGGATAAAGAATTTGTGGCACGTACGTGCAATGCAATATCACTCAGCAATTAAATCTGTGTCATCAGGCCCGTAGCGGCATAATGAGTGGATGCAGGTACGGTGATTCTACGTGAACTACGTCACACAGAAAAAGAAACATCATAAGATATCACTAATAAACGGAATGTAAATTTAACTACAAATGAACTGAATTACAAAACAGAACAGGGTCTCAAAGTTTTAAAACCAACTAGTGCTTGCTTATAGGGAAATGTGCATTGGGATGCTGCATAAAACCAGAGACTGAAATTAGCACACATAACTTTCCATCAGCCAAATATGTAATAGACATGACCTACTCCTTGCTCAACGAAATGGACTCAACACCACATATTCAAGGCCTAGGAATATACCTGACTAGGAAGAATCTTAAAACCCATGGATTTATATGCCTCCGTAAGAGAATCAAGCGTGTGTACAGCGGCATAAACACAGCAGTGAAAATCCGATAAATCCCATTATCAAAATACATTTCAAAAACAAAACACAAAGACAGTGAAATAGAGAGCAATTCTTAAACAATTCACTCAGGGCATGTGATGCAACCGGGATTGACCACATCTACACCCACAGCTGTTTGAGACATAAGGCTGGACACTTCAGGCTGATAGCATTGGTGAGTTTCGGTGAGCAAATGCAGACCCTTTGAAGTCATACTGCATGGTACCCATTCCATGGGTCCCAACTCTCCAGGTTCCAGGGATTCTTCCTCCAGCTAAAACATGCATGGGAAACCCAGAGTATCGTCCACCGTGTGATTGGGAAACGATTTAAAATGCATCTCATTTTTTGTATCCTGGTCCTCGGGTTCACCATTCCAGATGCTTTACTAACACTCTCCCCGCTTGGAGAGTCAGTGCCTTTAACCTCCTCTTTGGCACAGCTTGCAATTTCTGTGCAAGATGAACAAGAATAGGGAGAACCAATGAGAGACTAGCTGTAGGAGTCTGCACGGGCAAATGTAACGCTCATTGCCCACCAGGAAGAGGAATTAAACAAAGGCTCAGCGTGCCCTGCTGGAAACAGATTAGGGCCTGAAGCAATCCTGCGGTTTTGTGCCCAGCTCACAAGAAAGCGAGTTGAAGAAAGGAGCTCAGGGGCACTGTAATTCACACCCTGCAGAGTTATAAATGACAGCTATCTTCCAAAAGTATATTGAAGTAAGCCTGCGAAGGGGACTTGAAAGCGGGGCAGAATTTCAGGAAAACGATTGAAGGGGGTAGACTGGAATTGCCCTGAAAGCATAGGAAAAGAGGCACAACGTCGACAATGATGCACTTGGCCAAAAAGGGCGTATGCGTTTTTTCCTGAATATTTCCTGAATATATTCAGGAAAAAACGCATATGCCCTTTTTGGCCAACCAAGCAAGCCTGTAAAGGAAATCTGCACTACAATGAAGTCTCACTGCCCCCCGGGCAAAAGGGCCATCTGAAAAAAGTGTAAAATCCAGAAAGGTAGGACAGGATATGGAGAACAGGGAGCCTTGTTATGCTGATTGGCAGGATGTAAATTGCCAGCAGCCACCCTGGAGAAGTGTATGGTGTTTCCTGAAACACGTAAGAAACAAAGCAACACAGCCTATGGCACTTCCACTTATGGTCCTATAGCTTACGGAAATTAAAATCAAAAACGGACAGCCACCCCAATATTTGGGACGGCTGTGTTCACAAGAAGCTCGTCTACAGTATCAGGTAAATATCCCAGAAAGCAAAAAAATGGATAAAGAAGTTGTGGCACGTACGTACAATGCAATATCACTCAGCAATGAAATCTGTGTCATCAGGCCCGTAGCGGCATAGTGAGTGGATGCAGGTACGGTGATTCTACGTGAACTACGTCACACAGAAAAGGAAACATCATAAGATATCACTAATACACGGAATGTAAACTTGACTACACATGAACTGAATTACAAAACAGAACAGGGTCTCAAATTTAGAAAACCAACTAGTGCTTGCTTATGGGGAAAGGTGCCTTGGGGTGCTGCATAAAACCAGAGACTGAAATTAGCACAGATAACTTTCCATAAGCCAAATATGTAATAGACAAGACCTACTCCTTGCTCAACGAAATGGACCCAACACCACATATTCAACGCCTAGGAATATTCCTGACTAGCAAGAATCTTCAAACCCATGGATATATATGTCTCCATAAGAGAATCAAGCGTGTGTACAGCGGCCGAAACGCAGCAGTGAAAATCCGATAAATCCCATTATCAAAATAAATTTCGAAAACAAAACACAAAGACAGTGAAATAGAGAGCAATTCTTAAATAATTCACTCAGGGCATGTGATGCAACCGGGATTGACCACATCTACACCCAGACCTGGTTGAGACATAAGGCTGGACACTTCAGGCTGATAGCATTGGTGAGTTTCGGTGAGCAAATGCAGACCCTTTGAAGTCATACTGCATGGTACCCATTCCATGGGTCCCAACTCTCCAGGTTCAAGGGATTCTTCCTCCAGCTAAAACATGCATGGGAAACCCAGAGTATCGTCCACCGTGTGATTGGGAAACGATTTAAAATGCATCTCAGTTTTCGTATCCTGGTCCTCGGGTTCACCATTCCAGATGCTTTACTAACACTCTCCCCGCTTGGAGAGTCACTGCCTTTAACTTCCTGTTTGGCACAGCTTGCAATTTCTGTGCAAGATGAACAGGAATAGGGAGAAGCAATGAGAGACTAGCTGTAGGTGTCTGCACGGGCAAATGAAATGCTCATTGCCGACCAGGAAGAGGAATTAAACAAAGGCTCAGTGTGCCCTGCTGGAAACAGATTAGGGCCTGAAGCAATCCTGCGGTTTTGTGCCCAGCTCACAAGAAAGCGAGTTGAAGAAAGGAGCTCAGGGGCACTGTAATTCACAAACCTGCAGAGTTATAAATGACAGCTATCTTCCAAAAGTATATTGAAGTAAGCCTGCGAAGGGGACTTGAAACCGGGGCAGAATTTCAGAAAAACGACTGCAGGGGGTAGACTGGAATTGCCCTGAAAGCATAGGAAAAGAGGTAGAACGTCGACAATGATGCACTTGGATAAAAAGGGCGTATGCGTTTTTTCCTGAATATATTAAGGAAAAAACGCATACACCCTTTTTGGCCAACCAAGCAAGCCTGTAAAGGAAATCTGCACTACAATGAAGTCTCACTGCCCCCCGGGCAAAAGGGCCATCTGAAAAAAGTGTAAAATCCAGAAAAGTAGGACAGGATATGGAGAACAGGGAGCCTTGTTATGCTAATTGGCAGGATGTAAATTGCCAGCAGCCACCCTGGAGAAGTGTATGGTGTTTCCTGAAACACGTAAGAAACAAAGCAACACAGCCTATGGCACTTCCACTTATGGTCCAATAGCTTACGGAAATTAAAATCAAAAACAGAGAGCCACCCCAATATTTGGGACGGCTGTGTTCACAAGAAGCTCGTCTACAGTATCAGGTAAATATCCCAGAAAGCAAAAATGGATAAAGAAGTTGTGGCACGTACGTGCAATGCAATATCACTCAGCAATGAAATCTGTGTCATCAGGCCGGTAGCGGCATAGTAAGTGGATGCAGGTACAGTGATTCTACGTGAACTACGTCACACAGAAAAAGAAACATCATAAGATATCACTAATACACGGAATGTAAACTTGACTACACATGAACTGAATTACAAAACAGAACAGGGTCTCAAATTTAGAAAATCAACTAGTGCTTGCTTATGGGGAAAGGTGCCTTGGGGTGCTGCATAAAACCAGAGACTGAAATTAGCACAGATACCGTTCCATAAGCCAAATATGTAATAGACAAGACCTACTCCTTGCTCAACGAAATGGACCCAACACCACATATTCAACGCCTAGGAATATACCTGACTAGGAAGAATCTTAAAACCCATGGATATATATGTCTCCGTAAGAGAATCAAGCGTGTGTACAGCAGCCGAAACGCAGCCGCGAAAATCCGATAAATCCCATTATCAAAATAAATTTCGAAAACAAAACACAAAGACAGTGAAATCGAGAGCAATTCTTAACTAATTCACTCAGGGCATGTGATGCAACCGGGATTGACCACATCTACACCCAGAGCTGGTTGAGACATAAGGCTGGACACTTCAGGCTGATAGCATTGGTGAGTTTCGGTGAGCAAATGCAGACCCTTTGAAGTCATACTGCATGGTACCCATTCCATGGGTCCCAACTCTCCAGGTTCAAGGCATTCTTCCTCCAGTTAAAACATGCATGGGAAACCCAGAGTATCGTCCACCGTGTGATTGGGAAACGATTTAAAATGCATCTCAGTTTTCGTATCCTGGTCCTCGGGTTCACCATTCCAGATGCTTTACTAACACTCTCCCCGCTTGGAGAGTCAGTGCCTTTAACCTCCTGTTTGGCACAGCTTGCAATTTCTGTGCAAGATGAACAGGAATAGGGAGAACCAATGAGAGACTAGCTGTAGGTGTCTGCACGGGCAATTGTAACGCTCATTGCCGACCAGGAAGAGGAATTAAACAAAGGCTCAGCGTGCCCTGCTGAAAACAGATTAGGGCCTGAAGCAATCCTGCGGTTTTGTGCCCAGCTCACAAGAAAGCGAGTTGAAGAAAGGAGCTCCAGGGCACTGTAATTAACAAACCTGCAGAGTTATAAATGTCAGCTATCCTCCAAAAATATATTGAAGTAAGCCTGCGAAGGGGACTTGAAAGCGGGGCAGAATTTCAGGAAAACGATTGCAGGGGGTAGAGTGGAATTGCCCTGAAAGCATAGGAAAAGAGGCAGAACGTCAACAATGATGCACTTGGCCAAAAAGGGCGTATGCGTTTTTTCCTGAATATATTCATGAAAGAACGCATACGCCCTTTTTGGCCAACCAAGCAAGCCTGTAAAGGAAATCTGTACTACAATGAAGTCTCACTGCCCCCCGGGCAAAAGGGCCATCTGAAAAAAGTGTAAAATCCAGAAACTTAGGACAGGATATGGAGAACAGGGAGCCTTGTTATGCTGATTGGCAGGATGTAAATTGCCAGCAGCCACCCTGGAGAAGTGTATGGTGTTTCCTGAAACACGTAAGAAACAAAGCAACACATCCTATGGCACTTCCACTTATGGTCCTATAGCTTACCGAAATTAAAATAAAAAACAGACAGCCACCCCAATATTTGGGACGGCTGTTGTCGGGAGCCATATAGGAAGTGCCTTTGAGTCTCAGCACGGAAGAGACCCATAGTGCCAAGCAAAGCTGGTACTGTCAGGTACAAAAATGGAGAAGCAAAGCTCTCCCCTGCGTGGTTCCCCTTGGTCTCCCCTGCTTTTGCCTAAGGTAATTTTTGCAGGATTGCTATTAGTGTTAGGAATTATTCCCAGTTCCGATGGAGGGTTTAGGGAAAGACCCCAACTTAGGGTAAATCCGGCTCCCCCAATGACTACACCCGAAATCCCCACTCCCAGGCCAGGACATTGGGTGCAGGGAAACACAACAGGAGCATTTGTGTGGCAAGAGCTTACGTTAGAAGAAAAGCTAGATGAACTATGGCCCCCCTGGGGAGTAGTAGATATGCTGGGAAATATTTGGGTAAGGTGGCGAGGAGGACTTATGCTACGTTGGGTGTATTCAAAGCTGGATGAAGTAGGCTACATGGCAAGCTTATACAAGTTACATTGCTCTTTGTACAGAAATGCTTATAAAGGACAAATTATATATTGTAAGTATTTTGCAAAGGAATTTGCTAATAGGTTTAAGGTAGAATGTCCACCCCCAAAGCCTCCCAAATAATTATAAGGAAAAATGTGCGATGTCTGAAGGATAACGGTGAACGTGTAAAGCCTGTGGGAGAGAATTTTTATTACTGTATGGGTTTGTAATTGTTAAGAGAAGAATGTGCTTAAGTTTTGGGTTTGTAATTGTTAAGAGAAGAATGTGCTTAAGTTTTGGGTTTGTAATTGTTAAGAGAAGAATGTGCTTAAGTTTTGGGTTTGTAATTGTTAAGAGAAGAATGTGCTTAAGTTTTGGGTTTGTAATTGTTAAGAGAAGAATGTGCTTAAGTTCTGGGTTTGTAATTGTTAAGAGAAGAATATGCTTAAGTTTGTACCTTGATTAATGGCCTGATTGAGTAGAATGTGCAAATACAAGAACATCTGCTTTTAAGAAAGGTGAAGAAACCGCAAACAGAATTCCAGACCTAGATGTGACCAAGATATACCTAACCACAGGGGACGAAAGAGACCACAGGAAATAAGAAGATTACCTGATCATAAAACCTGCCTAACCTGCTGATATAATCTTTTGATGTAAATGACCTTTGGTTTTACTGTTGTGTACCTTTATTTTGTGGCTTTGGTATGAGAACTAGAATGTTAAGATTGAAAGTGAGATTGCCTCACAGTATAAAAAGCTTCGGAATTATAACAATAAATTGGCAGATCCTCGCATCCTCTGAGGTGTCTTGCGTTCTGTCCACGCCGACTCCGTCTCCCCTTTGGGTGAAACCTGTCCGGCTGGGGCTGGTCCCCGGCAAGTGGCGCCCGAACAGGGACCTGAAGGGGTAAGTGTATATATATTTTTCAGACGGATAGGAGTCTCACCATAGGGTGCTGCAGACCCCCAGTTAGAGAAGGACTGGTAAGAGAGGTGAGTAATCGGTGTCAAAATGGGACACGCTGAGTCCAAGGAGAGGCTCTTGTTTATAGATATAGTTAAACATATGATAAATGGAAGAGGAATTAAAGTAACTAATAAACAATTAACTCAGTTTTTTCAGTTTGTACAGGAACAATGTCCTTGGTTTCCAGAACAAGGAACGGTTAATATAGAAACCTGGCAAAAGGTAGGACAAACTTTGCAGGTTTATTATAATCATTTTGGGCCAGAAAAGGTCCCTGTAGATACTTTTACTTTGTGGAATTTAATAAGAGAAAGTTTGGCCCCGTTACCAGAAGGTCAAAAAAATCCATATAAATATCCTCCGGACGTCAGTGAAACTACACCCTTACTTTCTCCAAAGTCATTTGCGGAGGAAGCTGAGGTTGTAGGGGCAGCTATGAAGGATTGTAATATTTATGATTCTGACTCAGAGGAGGAGGTAAATAAGTCAAAAGGTAAATCTAAGCCTATTTTGTTAAAAGATTCAACCCATGATGAAGAATTAACACCTGCTGATCAAGATGATTTAGATGCAGCAGCTTATGATTATGAGAGAAGAAAGTATGATCTTGGGGCTTTCCCTGTACGAGAAGAAAATTTAACTAAACCACAGTCAAGAAGTTTTAGGGCGTTGGGGCTTCCCCCATTAGCCTCTCAAAATTCTTCTTCTCAATCTAAAATGTTAGGAAAAGGAGTGACTAACATAAAGGGGCCTCCTCCACCGCCCCCACCTTTTAATAAAATACAAAAAGAAATTATAAAATCCTTTTAACAATTGTGCCAGAGGTTTGGCATTATTCATAATACTGGAATTCCTTATAATCCATAAGGACAGGCAATTGTAGAAAGAGCAAATCAAATTTAAAAAAATATGATTTATAAATTACAAAATGGAGATTTAAAATATTTTTCTCCTCATCATATTGTAAGTCATTCTTTATTTGTAATCAATTGTATAAATATGAATAATGAAGGAAAAACTCCAATGATGATACATTGGGAGGCTAATAACGATAAACCAAAGCCAATGGTTCTTTGGAAAGATGTGTTAACTGGAAAATGGAATGGACCAGACATACTACTAACCAATGGTAGAGGATATGCTTGTGTTTTTCCACAGACCTTTGACTCACCCATCTGGATACCAGATTGTTTAATTAGACATCCGGTGGTAGGGAATTTACCGAAGCGTCTGTCAGGAAATGAGTCTGACACCCGAAATGTCAGAGAAAGAGAAACCGAAGGACTCAATGACAGAAACGCTGGTTCCCCCGCTGCAACAATTATCATTTAAGTCCACATGTCATAGAGAGACTCAAACTTCTCCTGAGCATTTAGAGCCTAAGCTTCTTGGGACCCAACGCCGGGGAAAAAAGAGGAGATATGCTGCTTCTACTTTAGATGCGCAACGAGTAACGTGGGGAGCTATAAAAAGGCTTTGCCAGGATGCTGAAAATGCTGTAAACACTCAAAAAATACCTTTGACTACCGCTAACTTTTTTGTGGCCATGTTAAGTCTTTTATCAGTACAGGTAAATGCTAACGATACGTACTGGGCTTATTTTCCTGATTTTCCTATACTACATGCTTGTACATGGAAAGATGCTATTATTCCGGTAACTTCCTCATTTCCTGAACTAACTGATGGTGTTCGTGATGTACAAGGCTACGAACAATTTGTTATAAATAATAATTTTTCTTTTAAGGGGCAATCGGATTTTCCTCCGATTTGTTTCTTTTTAAATTCTGAGAGGTTAGGAAAATCAGATCGTGTAAAAAATGGATGTTTACCGATAGTAAATTCAGCCTTTTTAACTGATTCTCCTAAAGAGGATAATAATGTTAAAAGAAACTTATGGGTGTTATTAGGAAGATTTATGGGACAAAATAAGGTAGATAATAAAGTACAATTTGTTAGCACAAAACATCCTCAAAGATACCCAGATTGTGATAATGCTTTAAGTAAGGCAACAGAGGAATGGAAATGGATTGATGATGGTGGTGGATATCCTTATTGGATATACTGTATGAATAATAAAGAAATTCGTATTAATATTCCTGGAACTAAGTATTATGTATCAGATTGGAGTATTAATACCCCTGAAAGTAATTACCGGCAATATCTAAAATATGCTGCAAATTATGCTTGGAATGAATCTATGATTCCCTCACAAATAAAAGTAAATAGATGGAACAGTCATGGATGGGTAGCACCTATATATACATTTACTAATAACAATGAGACTTCCTTTCAACCACAATTATGGAGATTGCCCTTAGCTACAACTTCAATTATATTAAGAAGGCCTAATATTCAAGAGAGTGAGTATTTTATCCAGGCTTGTGTGACTTCCCCATATTCTATATTATTGACTAATAAAACTGAAAAATTACAAATTATAAAAAACAATGGAAGGTTTTTTATAACTTGTGATGAATGTGCATTAACAACCTGTGTGAACTCCAATATGAATATAAAAACAATTATGTTATTAAAAAGACCAGCTTATATTATGTTGCCAGTATCTTTATCAGAACCATGGTATACAGATACAGGAGCTGAAATTATAAAACAGGTTAGAGAACTTATGAGGCCAAAAAGATTTGTAGCTACTTTAATTTTGGGGATTTCCGCATTGATAGGAATATTGAGCTCTTTTACTGTTGCAACGTATGCCTTAGTGAAAGAGGTACAGACAGCACAATATGCTAATGATTTATCAAAAAATATATCCTTGGCTTTAGCTACTCAAGAAGCTATAGATAGAAAATTAGAAACTAAGGTTGATGCCCTTGAGGAAGCAGTTTTACATATTGGTCAAGAACTTACTGCTTTAAAAATTCGCTTATCCTTAACTTGCCATAAAAAATACTCCTGGATATGTGTCACTCCCTTAAAAGTAAATCATTCTGAGTATTCCTGGGAAAAAATTCAAATGCATATTTTAAATGTATGGAATTCTAATGATTTGGGAATTGATTTGGAACATTTGCATAAACAGATTCATGATATTGCAGCCTCACAATATGATATGAATCCCTCTAAGGCTGCTGCAGAATTTTTACAAAATTTACAAAGTTATTTTAATGGTAATTCATTTATGCATATTTTAATAAATTATGGGGCTGCCGGAGTAGTTATAATTTTACTTCTTATTTCTTTTCTAGTCATCATCCGATTAATTCAAGCTGCTCTTCAGAGTATACACAGAACCAAAGTGGAATTGCATACTGCCTTTTTAAAAAATAAAAAAGGGGGAGATGTCGGGAGCCATATAGGAAGTGCCTTTGAGTCTCAGCACGGAAGAGACCCATAGTGCCAAGCAAAGCTGGTACTGTCAGGTACAAAAATGGAGAAGCAAAGCTCTCCCCTGCGTGGTTCCCCTTGGTCTCCCCTGCTTTTGCCTAAGGTAATTTTTGCAGGATTGCTATTAGTGTTAGGAATTATTCCCAGTTCCGATGGAGGGTTTAGGGAAAGACCCCAACTTAGGGTAAATCCGGCTCCCCCAATGACTACACCCGAAATCCCCACTCCCAGGCCAGGACATTGGGTGCAGGGAAACACAACAGGAGCATTTGTGTGGCAAGAGCTTACGTTAGAAGAAAAGCTAGATGAACTATGGCCCCCCTGGGGAGTAGTAGATATGCTGGGAAATATTTGGGTAAGGTGGCGAGGAGGACTTATGCTACGTTGGGTGTATTCAAAGCTGGATGAAGTAGGCTACATGGCAAGCTTATACAAGTTACATTGCTCTTTGTACAGAAATGCTTATAAAGGACAAATTATATATTGTAAGTATTTTGCAAAGGAATTTGCTAATAGGTTTAAGGTAGAATGTCCACCCCCAAAGCCTCCCAAATAATTATAAGGAAAAATGTGCGATGTCTGAAGGATAACGGTGAACGTGTAAAGCCTGTGGGAGAGAATTTTTATTACTGTATGGGTTTGTAATTGTTAAGAGAAGAATGTGCTTAAGTTTTGGGTTTGTAATTGTTAAGAGAAGAATGTGCTTAAGTTTTGGGTTTGTAATTGTTAAGAGAAGAATGTGCTTAAGTTTTGGGTTTGTAATTGTTAAGAGAAGAATGTGCTTAAGTTTTGGGTTTGTAATTGTTAAGAGAAGAATGTGCTTAAGTTCTGGGTTTGTAATTGTTAAGAGAAGAATATGCTTAAGTTTGTACCTTGATTAATGGCCTGATTGAGTAGAATGTGCAAATACAAGAACATCTGCTTTTAAGAAAGGTGAAGAAACCGCAAACAGAATTCCAGACCTAGATGTGACCAAGATATACCTAACCACAGGGGACGAAAGAGACCACAGGAAATAAGAAGATTACCTGATCATAAAACCTGCCTAACCTGCTGATATAATCTTTTGATGTAAATGACCTTTGGTTTTACTGTTGTGTACCTTTATTTTGTGGCTTTGGTATGAGAACTAGAATGTTAAGATTGAAAGTGAGATTGCCTCACAGTATAAAAAGCTTCGGAATTATAACAATAAATTGGCAGATCCTCGCATCCTCTGAGGTGTCTTGCGTTCTGTCCACGCCGACTCCGTCTCCCCTTTGGGTGAAACCTGTCCGGCTGGGGCTGGTCCCCGGCAGGCTGTGTTCACAAGAAGCTCGTCTACAGTATCAGGTAAATATCCCAGAAAGCAAAAAATGGATAAAGAAGTTGTTCACGTACGTACAATGCAATATCACTCAGCAATGAAATCTGTGTCATCAGGCCCGTAGCGGCATAGTGAGTGGATGCAGGTACGGTGATTCTACGTGAACTACGTCACACAGAAAAAGAAACATCATAAGATATCACTAATACACGGAATGTAACTTTGACTACACATGAACTGAATTACAAAACAGAACAGGGTCTCAAATTTAGAAAACCAACTAGTGCTTGCTTATGGGGAAAGGTGCCTTTGGGTGCTGCATAAAACCAGAGACTGAAATTAGCACAGATAACTTTCCATAAGCCAAATATGTAATAGACAAGACCTACTCCTTGCTCAACGAAATGGACCCAACACCACATAATCAACGCCTAGGAATATACCTGACTAGGAAGAATCTTAAAACCCATGGATATATATGTCTCCATAAGAGAACCAAGCGTGTGTACAGCGGCCGAAACGCAGCAGTGAAAATCCGATAAATCCCATTATCAAAATAAATTTCGAAAACAAAACACAGAGACAGTGAAATAGAGAGCAATTCTTAAATAATTCACTCAGGGCATGTGATGCAACCGGGATTGACCACATCTACACCCAGAGCTGGTTGAGACATAAGGCTGGACACTTCAGGCTGATAGCATTGGTGAGTTTCAGTGAGCAAATGCAGACCCTTTGAAGTCATACTGCATGGTACCCATTCCATGGGTGCCAACTCTCCGGGTTCAAGGCATTCTTCCTCCAGCTAAAACATGCATGGGAAACCCAGAGTATCGTCCACCGTGTGATTGGGAAACGATTTAAAATGCATCTCAGTTTTCGTATCCTGGTCCTCGGGTTCACCATTCCAGATGCTTTACTAACACTCTCCCCGCTTGGAGAGTCAGTGCCTTTAACCTCCTGTTTGGCACAGCTTGCAATTTCTGTGCAAGATGAACAGGAATAGGGAGAACCAATGAGAGACTAGCTGTAGGTGTCTGCACGGGCAATTGTAACGCTCATTGCCGACCAGGAAGAGGAATTAAACAAAGGCTCAGCGTGCCCTGCTGAAAACAGATTAGGGCCTGAAGCAATCCTGCGGTTTTGTGCCCAGCTCACAAGAAAGCGAGTTGAAGAAAGGAGCTCCAGGGCACTGTAATTAACAAACCTGCAGAGTTATAAATGTCAGCTATCCTCCAAAAATATATTGAAGTAAGCCTGCGAAGGGGACTTGAAAGCGGGGCAGAATTTCAGGAAAACGATTGCAGGGGGTAGAGTGGAATTGCCCTGAAAGCATAGGAAAAGAGGCAGAACGTCAACAATGATGCACTTGGCCAAAAAGGGCGTATGCGTTTTTTCCTGAATATATTCATGAAAGAACGCATACGCCCTTTTTGGCCAACCAAGCAAGCCTGTAAAGGAAATCTGTACTACAATGAAGTCTCACTGCCCCCCGGGCAAAAGGGCCATCTGAAAAAAGTGTAAAATCCAGAAACTTAGGACAGGATATGGAGAACAGGGAGCCTTGTTATGCTGATTGGCAGGATGTAAATTGCCAGCAGCCACCCTGGAGAAGTGTATGGTGTTTCCTGAAACACGTAAGAAACAAAGCAACACATCCTATGGCACTTCCACTTATGGTCCTATAGCTTACGGAAATTAAAATCAAAAACAGACAGCCACCCCAATATTTGGGACGGCTGTGTTCACAAGAAGCTCGTCTACAATATCAGGTAAATATCCCAGAAGGCAAAAAATGGATAAAGAAGTTGTGGTACGTACGTGCAATGCAGTATCACTCAGCAATGAAATCTGTGTCATCAGGCCCGTAGCGGCATAGTGAGAGGATGCAGATAAGGTGATTCTACGTGAACTACGTCACACAGAAAAAGAAACATCATAAGATATCACTAATACACGGAATGTAAACTTGACTACACATGAACTGATTTACAAAACAGAACAGGGTCTCAAATTTAGAAAACCAACTAGTGCTTGCTTATGGGGAAAGGTGCCTTGGGGTGCTGCATAAAACCAGAGACTGAAATTAGCACAGATAACATTCCATAAGCCAAATATGTAATAGACAAGACCTACTCCTTGCTCAACGAAATGGACTCAACACCACATATTCAACGCCTAGGAATATACCTGACTAGGAAGAATCTTAAAACCCATGGATATATATGTCTCCGTAAGAGAATCAAGCGTGTGTACAGTGGCCGAAACGCAGCAGTGAAAATCCGATAAATCCCATTATCAAAATAAATTTCGAAACAAAACACAAAGACAGTGAAATAGAGAGCAATTCTTAAATAATTCACTCAGGGCATGTGATGCAACCGGGATTGACCACATCTACACCCAGAGCTGGTTGACACATAAGGCTGGACACTTCAGGCTGATAGCATTGTTGAGTTTCGGTGAGCAAATGCAGACCCTTTGAAGTCATACTGCATGGTACCCATTCCATGGGTCCCACCTCTCCAGGTTCAAGGGATTCTTCCTCCAGCTAAAACATGCATGGGAAACCCAGAGTATCGTCCACCGTGTGATTGGGAAACGATTTAAAATGCATCTCAGTTTTCGTATCCTGGTCCTCGGGTTCACCATTCCAGATGCTTTACTAACACTCTCCCCGCTTGGAGAGTCAGTGCCTTTAACCTCCTCTTTGGCACAGCTTGCAATTTCTGTGCAAGATGAACAGGAATAGGGAGAACCAATGAGAGACTAGCTGTAGGTGTCTGCACGGGCAAATGTAATGCTCATTGCCCACCAGGAAGAGGAATTAACCAAACGCTCAGCGTGCCCTGCTGGAAAGAGATTAGTGCCTGAAGCAATCCTGCGGTTTTGTGCCCAGCTCACAAGAAAGCGAGTTGAAGAAAGGAGCTCAGGGGCACTGTAATTCACAAACCTGCAGAGTTATAAATGACAGCTATCCTCCAAAAATATATTGAAGTAAGCCTGCAAAGGGGACTTGAAAGCGGGGCAGAAATTCAGGAAAACGATTGAAGGGTTAAACTGGAATTGCACTTAAAGAATAGGAAAAGAGGCAGAACGTCGATAATGATGCACTTGTCCAAAAAGTGCGGATGCTTTTTTCCCTAAATATATTCAGGAAAAAACGCATACGCACTTTTTGGCCAACCAAGAAGCTTGTAAATAAACCTGCACTACAATGAAATCTCAGTGCCCCCCAGGGCAAAAGGGCCATTTAAAAAAATTGTAAAATCCAGAAACGGAGGACAGGCAATGGAAAACAGGGATCCTTATTATGCTGCTGCATATGATGTAAATTGCCGACAGCCATTCTGGAGAAGTGTTATGTGTTTCCTGAAACACGTAAGAAACAAAGCAACACAGCCTATGGCACTTCCACTTATGGTCCTACAGCTTAGGGAAATTAAAATCAAAAACACCCAGCCACCCCAAAGTTTGGGACCTCTCTGTTCACAAGAACCTCGTTTACAGTACCAGGTAAATATCTCAGAGAGCAAACAATGGATAAAGAAGTTGTGGTACGTACGTACAATGGAATATCACTCAGCAATGAAATCTGTGTCATCAGGCCCGTAGTGGCATAGTGAGTGGATACAGGTATGGTGATTCTACGTGAAATAAGTCACACAGAAAAAGAAACATCATAAAATATCACTAATACACAGTATGTAAACTTGACTACACATGAACTGAATTACAAAAGAGAACAGTCTCAAATTTAGAAAACCAACTTGTGCTTTCTTATGGAGAAAGGTGCGTTGGAGTGCTGCATAAAACCAGAGACTGAAATTAGCACAGATACCGTTCCATAAGCCAAATATGTAATAGACAAGACCTACTCCTTGCTCAACGAAATGGACTCAACACCACATATTCAACGCCTAGGAATATACCTGACTAGGAAGAATCTTAAAACCCGTGGATATTTATGTCTCCGTAAGAGAATCAAGAGTGTGTACAGTGGCATTAACGCAGCAGTGAAAATCCGATAAATCCCAGTGTCAAAAAAAATTTCAAAAACAAAACACAATGACAGTGAAATAGAGAGCAATTCTTAAATAACTCACACAGGGCATGTGATGCAACCTGGTTTACCACATCTACACCCAGAGCTGGGTGAGAGATAAGGCTTGACCCTTTGGGCTGATAGCATTGGTGAGGTTCAGTGAGCAAATGCAGACCCTTTGATGTCATACTGCCTGGTACCCATTCCATGGTTCCCAACTCTCCAGGTTCAAGGGATTCTTCCTTCTGCTAAAATTTGCATGGGAAACCCAGAGTATGCTCCACCGTGTGACTGGGAAACCTTTTTACATGCATGTCTGTTTTCGTCCCCTGGTACTCAGGTTCACCATTCCAGACCCTTTTCTTACACTCTCCCCATTTGGAGAGTCAGTGCCTTTAACCTCCTGTTTGGCACTGTTTGCAATTTCTGCGCAAGATGAACAGGAATAAGGAGAACCAATGGGAGACTATCTGTAGGTGTGTGCACGGGCAAATATTTTTTTTAACATCTTTATTGTGGTATAATTGCTTTACAATGGTGTGTTAGTTTTTGCTTTATAACAAAGTGAATCAGCTATACATATACATATGCTCCCTGTGTCTTCCCTCTTGTGTCTCCCTCCCTCCCTCTCTCCCCCTTCCACCCCTCCAGGCTGTCCCAACGCCCCGAGCTAATATCCCTGTGCCTTGCGGCTGCTTCCCCCTTGCTATCTACCTTACTACATTTGTTAGTGTGTATATGTCCATGACTCTCTCTCGCCCTGTCAAAACTCACCATTCCCCCTCCCCATATCCTCAATTCCGTTCTCCAGTAGGTCTGCGCCTCTATTCCTGTCTTATCCCTAGGTTCTTCATGACATTTTTTTCCTTTAAATTCCATATATATGTGTTAGCATACGCTATTTGTCTTTTTCTTTCTGACTTACTTCACTCTGTATGACAGACTCTAGGTCTATCCATCTCATTACAAATAACTCAGTTTCATTTCTTTTTAAGGCTGAGTAATATTCCATTGTGTATATGTGCCACATCTTCTTTATCCATTCGTCCGATGATGGGCGCTTAGGTTCTTTCCATCTCCGGGCTATTGTAAATAGAGCTGCAATGAACATTTTGGTACATGACTCTTTTTGAATTTTGGTTTTCTCAGGGTATATGCCCAGTATGCACGGGCAATTTTAACACTCATTTCCCAACAGGAAAAGGAATTAACCAAAGGCTCAGCATGCCGTGCTGGAACAAGATTAGGGCCTGAAGCAATCCTGCGGTTTTGTGGCCAGCTCACAAGAAAGCGAGTTGAGGAAAGGAGCTCAGGGGCACTGTCATTCACATACCTGCAGACTTATAAATGACAGAAATCGTACAAAAATATATTGAATTAAGGCTGCGAAGAGGACTTGAAAGTGGGGCAGAATTGCTGGAATCCGATTTCAGGAGGTAGACGTGAATTGCTCTGAAAGCATAAGAGAAGTGGCAGAACCTCGTCAATGAAGCACTTGGCCAAAAAGGGCATATGCATTTTTTCCAGGGCCATCATTCACGGGAGTAGGAGGCTCCCAGCATGCTCCAGTGGCCAACAGAGGGCCCACGTCGCCAAGGCGATGTGAGCTAGCCAGGCAGGAGTGACCTGACATCAGAGGGCCCACCTCACAGAATGGTAGGGAACCCAGCCAGGATCAGACTCTCCCCAGAGGGCCCACATCACCAAGGTGATGGGAACCAGGCAGGAGTGTCCTCACACCCGTGGGGCCACATCATCAAAAGTTGAGGTACCCAGCACATGTGGCCTCAAACCAGAGGACCCACATCACCATGGGTTTCGGAGTGAGGCAGGCAGGATTAACCTCACAACACATGTCCCATTGTATACAAAAGGTGTGGAAACCAGCAGTTGGATCTTCCTAGCAGGCGGCCCAGAGCACTGAGGCTATGAGATCCAGGCCGGCATGAACTCACAACAGAGGGCCCTCATTGTGATTCTGTAAGCAACCCAGCCGTTGTGACCTCAGAGCAGAAGGCCCACATCCCCATGGGGAAGGGAAACAAGCAGGAGTGTCATCGCAAGAGTGGGCACACATGAAAAAATGTGGGGAGCCCAGCAATTAGTGCCTGATGCCAGAGGGCCCTCATCACCGAGGGGCGGTGGCTCCCAGCCAGCTCCGACTGCTACCAGAGGGGCGACGTCGCCAATGCAGAGTGCGACAACCAGGCAGGAGTGACCTCAGAGCAGAGGGTCAACCTCACAGAAGTGTGAAGAACTAAAGAGGATCAGATTCTCACCAGAGGGCCCACATCACCAAGGGAATGGGAACCAGGCAGGAGTGTCCTCACACTAGTGGGGCCACATCACCGAAAAGTGAGGGACCCAGCACACGTGGCCTCAAACCAGAGGACACACATCACAAGGGAGCTGGGATTGAGGCAGGCAGGAGGAGCCTCAAAACAGAGGGACCATAGAATTAAAGAGGTGAAGAATCCCGCAGTTGGAACCTCCCAGCAGGCGGCCAGGAGCAGCGAGACTATGGGATCCAGGCCGGAGTGATCTCACACCAGAGGGCCGTCATCATGAAACTGTGAGCAACCTAGGCGTTGGGATCTCAGAGCAGAAGGCCCACATTCCCATGGGGTTGGGAACCTGTCAGAAGTGTACTCGCACCACAGGGCACACATCAGAGAATTTAGGGAACCCAGGAGTTAGGGCCTGACGCCAGAGGGCCCTCATTACCAAGGGGAGGAGACTCCAATCAGGCACCAACACCCAACTGAGGTCCCACGTCGCCAAGGTGACGTGTGACAGCCAGGTAGGAGTGACCTCACCGCAGAGGGCCTACCTCACAGAAGGGTGAGGAACACAGCCAGGATAAGACTCTCACCAGAGGGCCCACATCACCAAGGTGATCAGAACCAGGCAGGAGAGTCTTCACACCAGTGTGGCCACATCATAGAAAGGTGAGGAACCCAGCACATGTGGCCTAAACCAGAAGACCCACATCTCCAAGGGGCTCGGAATGAGGCAGGCAGGAGTAGCCTCACAACACAGGGCACATAGAATAAAAAAGCTGAGGAATCCAGCAATGGGAACCTCCCAGCAGGCGGCCAAGAGCACCAAGTCTATGCGATTCAGGCCGCAGTAAACTCACAGCAGAGGGTCCACATCATGAAACTGCGAGCAACCCAGCCATTTGGACCTCAGAGCAGAAGGTCCACATCCCCAAGGTGTTGGGAGCATGGCAGGAGTGTCCTCGCACCACTTAGCACATATCAGAAAATGTGGGTACCCAGCAGTTAGGGCCTGACGCCAGAGGGCCCTCATCACTGAGGGGAGGAGGCTCCCAGCATGTTCCAACTACCACAAGAGGGCCCACGTCACCAAGGCGGGGTGTGCCAGCCAGGCAGGAGTGACCTCACAGCAGACGGCCCACCTCAAAGAAGTGTGAGGAACCCAACCAAGGTCAGACTCTCACCAGAGGGCCCATATCACCAAGGGGACGGGAACCAGGCACGAGTGTCCTCACACCAGTGGGGCCACATCACTAAAAGATGAGGAAACTGGCACATGTGGCCACAAACCAGAGGACCTACATCACCAAGGGGCTGGGAGTGACACAGGCAGGAGGAGCCTCCCAACACAGGGCCCAAAGAATAAAAAAGGTGAGGAACCCAGCAGTTGGAACTTCCCAGCAGGCGGCCCAGAGTACAGAGGCTATGGGATCTAGGAATGAGTGAACTAACACCAGAGAGCTAACATCAGGAAACTGTGAGCAACCCAGTCGTTGGAACCTCAGAGCAGAAGGCCCATATCGCCATGGGGATGGGAACATTTCACGAGTGTCCTGGCATCACTGGGCTCACATCAGAAAACCTGGGGAGCCCAGCAGTTAGAGCCTGACGCCAGAGGGACCTCATCACCGAGGACAGGAGTCTCCAAAAGGATCCAACTGCCACCAGAGGGCCGACGTCACCAAGGCAATGGGAGCAAGCCAGGCAGGAGTTACCTCAGAGCACAGGGCCCACCTCACAGAACGGTAAGGAACCCAGCAGGATCAGACTCTCACCAGAGGGGCCACATCACCAAGGGGCTGGGAAACAGGCACGAGTGTCCTCACACCATTGGGGCCACATCATCGAAAGGTGAGGGACCCAGCACACGTGGCCTCACACCAGAGGACACACATCACAACGGGGCTGGGATTGAGGCAGGCAGGAGGAGCCTCAAAACAGAGGGCCCATAGAATAAAAAAGGTGAGGAATCCCGCAGTTGGAACCTCCCAGCAGGCGCCCAGGAGCAGCAAGCCTATGGGATCTAGGCCGGAATGAACGCACATCAGAGGGCCCTCATCATGAAACTGTGAGCACCCCAGCCGTTGGGACCTCAGAGCAGAAGGCTCAAATTCCCATGGGGTTGGGAACCTGACAGGAGTGTACTCGCACCACAGGTCGCACATCTGCAAATTTTGGGAGCCCAGGAGTTAGGGTCTGACGCAAGAGGGCCCTCATTACCGAGGGACGGAGACTCGCAGCAGACACCAACTCCCAACTGAGGGCCCACGTCACCAAGGTGATGTGTGCCAGCCAGGCAGGAGTGACCTCACCGCAGAGGGCCTACCTCACAGAAGGGTGAGGAAACCAGCCAGGATAAGACTCTCACCAGAGGGCCCACATCACCAAGGGGATCGGAACCAGGCAGGAGGGTCCTCACACCAGTGTGGCCACATTATAGAAAGGTGAGGAACCCAGAACATGTGGCCTAAAACAGGGGACCCACATCTCCAAGGGGCTAGGAGTGAGGCAAGCAGGAGTATCCTCACAAAACAGAGCCCACAGAATAAAAGTTGTGAGGAATCCAGCAGTTGGAACCGGCCAGTAGGCCGCCCAGAGCACAGAGTCTATGGGATCCAGGCCACAGCAAACTCACAGCAGAGGTCCCACATCATGAAACTGTGAGCAACCCAGCGGATGGGACCTCAGAGCAGAAGGCCCACATCCCTATGGGGATGGGAACCTGACAGGAGTGTCCTCGGCCCACTTCCACGAATCAGAAAATGTGGGAACCCAGCAGTTAGGACCTGAGGCCAGAGGACCCTCATCACCGAGGGGAGGAGGCTCCCAGCAGGCTCTAACTGCCACCATAAGGCCGATGTCACCAAGGCGGGGTGTGCCAACCAGGCAGGAGTGACCTCAGAGCAGAAAGCCCACCTCACAGAAGTGTGAGGAACCCAACAAGGATCAGACTGTCACCAGAGGGCCAACATCACCAAGGGAATGGGAACCAGGCAGGAGTGTCCTCACACCAGTGGGGCTACATCACCATAATTTGAGGGACCCAGCACACGTGGCCTCAAACCTGAGGACACACATCACCAAGGGGCTGGGAGTGAGGCAGGCCAGAGGATCCTCAAAACAGAGGGACCATAGAATAAAAAAGGTGAGGAATCCCACAGTTGGAACCTCCGGCAGGCAGCCAGGAGCAGCGAGGCTATGGGATCTAGGCAGGAGTGAACTCACACCAGAGGGCCCTCATCATGAAACTGTGAGCAACACAGCCGTTGGGACCTCAGAGCAGAAGGCTCACATCCCCATGGGGATGGGAACCTGGCAGGAGTGTCCTTGCACCACTTAGCACGAATCAGAAAATGTGGGAACCCAGCAGTTAGGGCCTGAGGCCAGAGGGCCCTCATCACTGAGGGGAGGAGGCTCCCAGCAGGCTCCAACTGCCACCATATGGCCGACGTTGCCAAGGCGGGGTGTGCCAGCCAGGCAGGGGTGAGCTCAGAGCAGAGGGCCCACCTCACAGAAGGGTGAGGAACCTAAGCAGGATCAGACTCTCACCAGAGGGCCAACATCACCAAGGTGATGGGAACCAGGCAAGAGTGTCCTAACAGCAGTGGGGCCAACATCACCAAGGGAATGGGAACCAGGCAAGAGTGTCCTCACACCAGTGTGGCCACATTATAGAAAGGTGAGGAACACAGCACATGTGGCCTCAAACAAGGGGACACACATCACGAAGGGGCTGGGAGTGAGGCATGCAGGAGGAGACGCACAACCGAGGGCCCATAGAATAAAAAAGGTGAGGAATCGAGAAGTTGGAAACTCCAAGCTGGAGGCCCAGAGCACTGACACTATGGGATACAGGCCAGAGTGAACACACAGCAAAGGGCCCACATCATGAAACTGTGAGCAACCCAGCAGTTGGGACCACAGAACAGAAGTCCCACATGCCCATGGGGATGGGAACCTGGCAGGAGTGACTCGCACCACTGGGCACACATCAGAAAATGTGTGGAGCCCAGCACTTAGGGCCTGACACCAGAAGGCCCTCATCACTGAGGGGAGGAGGCCCCAGCACACTCCAACTGCCACCAGAGGGTCCACATCGCCAAGGCGACGTGCGCCAGCCAGGCAGGATTGACCTCACAGCAGAGGGCCCACATCATGAAAGTGTGAGCAACCCAGCCGTTAGGACCTCAGAACAGAAGGCCCACACGCTCATGAGGATGGGAACCTGGCAGGAGTGCCCTCGTACCACTTAGCACGTATCAGAAAATGTGGGAACCCCGCCATTAGGGTCTGACGCCAGAGGGCCTCATCACCGCAGGAAGGAGGCTCCCAGCAGGCTCCAACTGCCACCAGGGTGCCGAAGTCAACAAGGCGGGTTGTGCCAGCCAGGCAGGAGTGACCTCAGAGAAGAGGGCTCACCTCACGGATGTGTGAGGAACCCAACCAGGATCAGAGTCTCACCAGAGGGCTCACATCACCAAGGGGATGGGAACCAGGCAGGAGTGTCCACACACCAGTGGGGCCACATCATCAAAAGATGAGGAACCCATCACATATGGCCTCAAACCTGAGGACATACATCACCATGTGGCTGGGAGTGAGGCAGGTATCTGGAGGGGCACATTTAACTCTAATTTCCCACCAGGAAGAGGAATTAACCAAAGGCTCAGAGTGCCGTGCTGGACCCTGATTATGGCCTGAAGCAAACCTGCAGTTTTGTGGCCAGCTTACAAGGAAGCGAGTTAAGAAAGGAGCTCAGGGGCACTGTAATTCACAAACCTGCAGAGATAAATGACAGCTATTGGCAAAAATATATCGAAGTAAGTCTGCAAAGAGGACTTGAAAACGAGGCAGAATTGCAGGAATCATATTTCAAGAGGTAGATTGGAATTGCATTTAAAGCATATGAAAAGCGGCAGATCTTTGACAGTGATGCACATGGACAAAAAGTGCGTATACATTTTTCCTGAATATATTCAGGAAAAAACGCATATGAACATTTTGGCCAACCAAGCACTCCAGCAATGGAAATCCACACTACAATGAAGTCACATTTCCCATTCGTCAAAAAGGCCATCTGAATAAAGTGTAAAAACCAGAAACACAGGACAGGCCATGGAGAACAGGGAGCCGTGTTATGCTGATGGGCGGGATGTAAATTGCCAACAGACACTCTGGAGATGTTCATGGTGTATCCTGAAACATCTAAAAAACAAAGCTACAGAGCCTAGGGCACTTCCACTTTTGGCCCTATAGCTTAGGAAAATTAAAATCAACAAGACACAGCCAACACAAAATTTAGGGCTGCTGTGTTTACAAGAACCTCGAGTCCAGTACAAATTAAATATCCCAGAAAGAAAAAAATGGATAAAGAAGTTGTGCTACTTACGTACAACGGAATATCACTCAGCAGTGAAATCAATGTCATCAGGCCTGTAGCAGCAAATTGAGTGGATTTAATTATGATGATTCTAAGAGAAATATATCACACAAAGAAAGATAATTATCATAAGATATCACTAATAGAGGGAGTGTAAACTTGGCTACACATAAACTGAATTACAAAACCGAACAGAGTCTCACATTTAGATAAAAACCTTATGCTTGCTTAAGGGGAAAGTTGAGTTGGGCTGCTGTATAAAAACAGATTGAAATTAGCACACATACCATTCCATAAGCCAAATACGTAATAAACAAGACCTACTCTTTGCTCAACGAAATAGACTCATCCATGGTGTATCACCTCACACCTATTAGAATGGGCATCATCAGAAAATCTACAAACAACAAATGCTGGAAACGGTGTGGAGATAAGGAATCCTCTTCCACTATTGTTGGGAACGTAAATTGATACAGTCACTGTGGAGAACATTATGGAGTTTCTTATAAAACTAAGAATAGAATTACCATATGATACAGCAATCCCTCTACTGGGCATATACCCAGACAAAACCATAAATCAAAAAGAGACATTCACCACAATGTTCATTGCATCACTATTTACACTATCCAGGAAATGGAAGCAACCTAAATGCCCACAGACAGACGAATGCATAAAGATGTGGTACATATATAAAATGGAATATTACTAAGCCATAAAAAGGAATGAAATTGGGACATTTGTAGAGACGTTGATGGATCTAGAGACTGTCATACAGAGTGAAGTAAGTCAGAAAGAGAAAAACAAATCTTGTATATTAATGCATATATGTGGAACCTAGAAAAATTGTACAGATGAACCGTTTTGCAAGGCAGAAATAGAGCAATACATGTATACAACAAACGTATGGACAACAAGGGGGGAAAGCTGTTGGGGATGGTAGTAGGAGGAGTTGAGATATTGGGATTGGTATGTATACATTTATATGTATAAAGTAGATAACCAAAAACAACCTGCTGTATAAAAATATAAAATTAAAGTCAAAATAAAAAAATAAAATTAAAAAAAGTAAAACAGAAAAATATTCTTCCCTTCACATACATGTATTTATATGAATAAATTATTTCCATGCTTATATCTGTAAATACACAAAAGAGGAATAAAATCTACCTTGAACCAAAAACGAAAAAAAGATAAAAAAGAACAGAACCCACCAGTTACACAGAGGAAAACCGTTTCAGGGCACTTGCTCCAATTGCAAACAATTCTGAAGTTGGTCAGTGGTGGGGAATCATCTCCCATTCAGTCAGCATGCTCCTCGCAACAAGCGTCCTCACTGCAAAGCTGGTGGACCGTGCCGAGGTATCTGTGAGTAAACGTGGGCCGAGCCCCAGGCCAGCTGCTGCTGAAATGTTCCCACCCTTCCAAGGCTAAACACCTGAATATGTACAAGGACTTGAAAACCTAGAGGAAGGGCCATGGAGCCACATGAGGGACAGCATGCCAGCCGACTTGGTGCCTGCAGGCCAGCCAGGATGGTCCTGGCCCTGGGTGCTCTTCTGGAAGCTCTCCATTTCCCTGCCTGAGATACCCCTGCTGTCCCGGCCCCCACTGCTTTCTTCCTTCCTCACCTGTGCCCAGGGAGAAATTCCAGCGGCAGGTGTGGGTGACACATCCTCTTCTTTAGCAGGTAGCATCTTGGCAACTGCTGCAGAAAGTCCAGCAGAGCCCCACTCACACTGGGACACCCACAAAGCCGTGGCCTCTCACTCCCTCCCACCAGCCCAGCCCCGAGACTGCTGACAGGGCAGAGAAAATGGCGTCAGGCACAGCTGCAGGGGCTCTTGCTGCCTGGAGCGGTGTTTATATTGATCTCAACCCAGGCACACCTGGGGAGGGCTGGCCGGCACGGTCAGGCTTCCCAAGCCAGCCAATAATCACCCCTCAGGGGCTCACAGTTGCTGAAAATGGAACTTGCTGAATTGGCCAGGTCCAAGGAACAGGTGTGGGCTCCTGAGAGTCAGGATAGACAAGGGGCTGCAGCTCTGGCTTGTTTTCTAATTATATTATCTGGCCCATGAGTGGGAGACAACTTCAAGAAAACCCTCTCCTAATGAGAGGAACCCAGGAGTCAGGGAGAGGAGGGGTGGGTGGTGGTTGGAGACAGAGGCCTGGTGCCCCGGGTGCAGTGGAAGTCTCTGGAAGACCAGGTGGAGGAGGCCGCACAGAGTGATGCCCAGGGTCACAGACCTGTCAGAGCTGCTGTTTGTTAGTTCAAGTCCTGCTCTGAGGTGCTCTGTGTCAGATCTGAGCGACAGGTGAGCTGGGAGTGCTCTGCAATGAGGGCTATGTGCACGGTTCCTGTGTGCCCAGCCCTGCCAAGGTACCTGCAAGGGTAGCTCTGTATCCTGGGAGGGGCCTGACCACGGGAGCCCCATGGACTGCAGAGGACCTGCCCAGGGAATCCCATATCCTGGGAGGGGCCTGAACACGAGAGCCCCGTGGGCTGGGGTGGGGGTAGGGTACCTGCCCAGGTGAGCTCCATATCCTGGGATTGGCCTGACCTCGAGAGCCCCATGGGCTGCTGGAGTCCTGGTAAAGGATGTCAGGACAGTCAGTGAAGCCACTGAGGATATACCTCCAGTAGTTCCTAAATCCTACACCCTGCTGGTCATTCTACCAACCACCAGGACTTGGTATTCTGTATTAGTCTTCACTGATGCCTTCTTTTGTATTCCATTAGTCCCAGAGTCACAAGAAATTTTGGCTTGTGAGTGACAGGACTCAACATACAACTAAAACAATACTTCCAGGCTGTCTTGCCCCAAGGGTTCAAAAACTCCCACACCATCTTTGGGGAAAGCTCAGCTAAAGACCTAAAAGTTCTACCTCTGGAAAAGGAAACACTCCTTCAATATTCAGACGACATTCTGATCGCCAGCCCTACTAAGGAGGCCTCAGAACTACCAAGCCAATAAAGGATAGAAGTTGTCCACGAAAAAGCTCAAGTATCACAGACTACGGTGACCTGCCTGGGCTTCATTCTCACAGAAGGTCGGAGAAGCCCATCCCAGGAAAGGGAAGAAACAATTTACAGCCTTACCCCTTTCTGAAACTAGAAGACAGCTTAGGGGTTCCTGGGGAAGCCAGGGTTTCCTGCCTCTGGATCCCTAACTACAGTCTACTAGCTGGGCCTCTATATGAAACACTGAAAGGAAAAGATGATGATCCTTTTGAATAGAATCCAGAAGTGGCCTTTCAAGAATGGAAAGAGCAGTCAATTCAGACCCTTGCCCTGGAACTCCCTAATTTAGCTAAACCCTTTGACCTTTACATTCCTGGTGAAAGGTGAATCGCCATTGGAGTATTAGTGCAAAAACTGGGACCACTTGAAATGGAACAATGCAAGAATGCCATCCAGGTAGGATAAACTATGGTCACCAAGGGGCTTGGCCCACCGCCACATCTGGCCAAGATACTGGTGGTATCTGAAAACCTGGAAATCAGCAGCCCAAAAGGCCACCTCCCTTCTAAGGGAAACGGACCCCACGTGGTGATCCTAACCCCCAACCATGCCCTGAAGTTGCAGGGTTTGCTCCGTGGGCACACTGACCTCGATTGAGGAGGCCCTCCAACTCCAACCTCCAGAGAGATAACCGGGGGCAACGGGGCACCATGACGACCCGTGTGACCATCACTTGACCTGGAGTTTCTCTCATAAAACAACAAGAGTGTGTCCCAAAAGAGTAGACTACTGCTTGCAGTACTTACTGTACCCAGAGGGGAGCTAATAATCTTGGCGGGGGAACCGTATATCATGCTGTCACCATAGAAAAGCCTACAGACACCCTGATGATGGTGGCCAATAAGACCGGCTGGACTCCTGTTTACTTCCAAAGGCTCTTGACTCAGTGACCATCATGATCCTTCATCACCACTGACCCTGGACTGTCTGGGAGCTGAGCGGGCAGGATCCTGACACCTGGTGCTGTTTTTACGTTAATTCAGGGGCCTAATGGAAGAAAGCGCAGACTGTTGGTCAGAGCATCTAGGCTGGCAGAAACGGTCAGTCAGAGCATCTAGGCTGGCAGAAACGGTCAGCCTAAGGTGGCCGAACAAATGTGGGGCGGAGTGAAACTGGACCTCACAGCGCCACTGCACATCTCCTTTCTGGACCCTTAAAGGTCATTAGAATCTATAACACTTCCAATACTGGTGCTCAGGTGGACGAGCAGGGAGGCAGGAGGCCTGGGGACAATCAACGTCACCTGGAGGCTGCTGGGGAGAAGTTCTGACCCTCGCCCACGGGTATGAAGCCTCCTAACTCAGCACTCAGCAGTTACAGAAGAAGGGTCTGCACCCGCAGCACTCCAAGAATGAGGAAAGGGACAAAAGGCAGAAGAGAAGTTTGTCCCAGGCAAAGCCCCTTAAAAATGCCTGGGAGATAAAAATAGAATCTGGGCAATAAAATAAAGTCTAACCATTTTTATCCTTTGTGCTTTGTCTAATTTCAGGTGCTCCTAGTGTCCCGCATACAGAGGTTCCACACCCGGCACTTCAGACCAGATTTCCTAGAGCAGAATGGCTCGATGACACTTCAGCTCCTGGGGCCCAGTTCAGACTCCGTGACATAGAGCCTGAGCTGCAGCCAACCAGGTCCTCGAGAGCTCAGCCCCCTCCCTCCCAGTGACTCTGACAGGATCTCTACACAGCAGCCCAGCCCACAGCCCACAGGGTAGCACCTCTCCATTCTCTGATCAAAATATAAAGTTTCCTTTGCTTTTGAACCAAACTCAGTCTCGATCTATTGGCTCCAATGACACTGGGCAGGGGGACACTTGTTGGCGTCCACTCTGGAGGATCAGTAACAGAAATTGAGAACATTGTAACTTCAATGAACAGATGTGTGAGCCAAACTGTAATTAACATAGAACAATGTATAAGGCTCGGGTAAAATAAGATGTTTCTAACACTTCCATTTGATATTTCCATCACTTTCTTATAAGCAAGTTCAGTGAAAAGGTTTGTCTTCTTTGTCAGGTCAATATTAGAGAAACAAAGTGATTTCTTTCCAAGGATGTACATCTAATAATCTTGGTTAAAGCTTCAATCTTGTTTTAAATGCTTTTGCATTGAAAATGATACCTCTCTTTCAGCTCCCCCATTTCTGAGAAGCATAAAATCTTATAATTTATTATTACCAAAGGGAAATGGTAGGAGGAGGGATAAATTAACAGTTTGGGATTAACACATACACACTGCTATGTATGAAATCATCAGCAAGGAACTACTGTATAGCACAGGGAACTACACTCAATATTTTGCAATAACCTATAAGGGGAAATGATCTGAAAAAGAATAGATATTTTTATTGACATCATCCATCAATGACAGTAAAAATGGAATCTAAGGGAAGACAGTGGTGAGTGCTTCTGACCCTGAAGACTTCAATCATCTAAAGTTTGGACTCTGCCTACTTCCCAAGGCCCTTAATGAACATATGTGTAGCCGTAGCTTAAAAAATTCCCCAGTTTGGGTTGCGGAGAGACACTGATATTTAAAATCCCCTGGTGTTCTCCTCACATGAATGGGACCCTTCCTACACCTAAAACATGCCTGTCACACCCAGAGGATGGTATACCATCTGATCGGGAAAAGTTTGGAAAAGGCATCTCATCTCCTCATCTCTTGGTGCTAGGGTTCACCACTCCAGCGTCTTTACTAACAGTCTCCCCACTTGGAGATGTCAGCACTGTCAACATCCTGTTGCATACAGTTTGGAATTTGTCCAGAGGATGAAGCAGAAGGAGGAGGAACAATGAGAGACAAGTCCTAGGTGTTCGGACAGGCACATGCCACTCTAATTTCCAATCAGGAAGACGAATTGACCAAAGGCTAGGGTTGCCCATGGAAACAGAATAGGGCTTGAGGAATCCTGATGCTTTGTGGCCAGTTCCCATAAACACAAGTTGGAAAATGGAACTCAGGGGCACTAAAATTCACGAAACTGCAGAATTGAAAATATCTATCACTGAAAAATGTCTTGAGGAAAGTCAGAGAAAAGGACTTGTAAGCAACGGAGAATGGCAGGAAAGGGATTGGAAGAGGTAGAAAGGACTCGCCATTAAGCACAAGAAAAGGGGCTGAACATTGCCAACATTGCAGTTGGCCAAAAAGGGTGTATGCGTCTTTTTCTGTATATATTCAAGAAAAGGGCATACACTTTTTTAGCCTACCAAACAGGTGGGCACTGGAAATCAATACTACAAAACATATCACTTTGCATCAGTCAGAAGAGCCGTCCTCATAAAGTGTAAACACCAGAAATGCAGGACAGGGCAAGGAGAAAAGGGAGCCCTGTGAGTCTTATAGTGGAAATGTATATTGCCAACGGTCACTCTGGATAAGTCTATTGTGTTTACTAAAGCATCTAAAAAATGAGCTACCGAGCACAGGGCACTTGCACTCATGGACGTATATCTTGGGAAAAACAAAAATCGTGAGGACACAGGCACCCCAATGTTTACCACCTCTCTGTTTAAAAGATCCTCGACTAGGATATAACTTAAAGTATCTGCAGAGAAAAAACAGACAGAGATGTGGTGCTTATGTAGAGTAGAATATTACTCAGCCTGGAAATCAATGAAATACGGCCAGTTATAACAACTCAAGAGGAGTTACGTGTGATCATTCGAAGTCACATAATTCAAAAAGAAAAAGACATAAGATATCACTAATACATGGAATGTTAACATGGCTACACATGAACTGAATTACAAAAGAGAAGAGGGTTTCAAATTAAGAAAACCAACTTATGCTTCCTTAAGGGGAAAGGTGAGTTGGGGTGCTGCATAAAACCAGAGATTGAAATTAGCTCAGATAACTTTCCATAAGCCAAATATGTAATAGACAAGACCTACTCCTTGCTCAACGAAATGGACCCAACACCACATATTCAACGCCTAGGAATATACCTGACTAGGAAGAATCTTAAAACCCATGGATATATATGTCTCCGTAAGAGAATCAAGCATGTGTACAGCGGCCGAAACGCAGCAGTGAAAATCCGATAAATCCCATTATCAAAATAAATTTCGAAAACAAAACACAAAGACAGTGAAATAGAGAGCAATTCTTAAATAATTCACTCAGGGCATGTGATGCAACCGGGATTGACCACATCTACACCCAGAGCTGGTTGAGACATAAGGCTGGACACTTCAGGCTGATAGCATTGGTGAGTTTTGGTGAGCAAACGCAGACCCTTTGAAGTCATACTGCATGGTACCCATTCCATGGGTCCCAACACTCCAGGTTCAAGGGATTCTTCCTCCAGCTAAAACATGCATGGGAAACCCAGAGTATCGTCCACCGTGTGATTGGGAAACGATTTAAAATGCATCTCAGTTTTCGTTTCCTGGTCCTCGGGTTCACCATTCCAGATGCTTTACTAACACTCTCCCCACTTAGAGAGTCAGTGCCTTTAACCTCCTGTTTGGCACAGCTTGCAATTTCTGTGCAAGATGAACAGGAATAGGGAGAACCAATGAGAGACTAGCTGTAGGTGTCTGCACGGGCAAATGTAACGCTCATTGCCCACCAGGAAGAGGAATTAAACAAAGGTTCAGTGTGCCCTGCTGGAAACAGATTAGGGCCTGAAGCAATCCTGTGGTTTTGTGCCCAGCTCACAAGAAAGCGAGTTGTAGAAAGGAGCTCAGGGGCACTGTAATTCACAAACCTGCAGAGTTATAAATGACAGCTATCTTCCAAAAGTATATTGAAGTAAGCCTGCGTAGGGGACTTGAAAGCGGGGCAGAATTTCAGGAAAACGATTGCAGGGGGTAGACTGGAATTGCCCTGAAAGCATAGGAAAAGAGGCAGAACGTCGACAATGATGCACTTGGCCAAAAAGGGCGTATCCTTTTTTTCCTGAATATATTCAGGAAAAAACGCATACGCCCTTTTTGGCCAACCAAGCAAGCCTGTAAAGGAAATGTGCACTACAATGAAGTCTCACTGCCCCCCGGGCAAGAGGGCCATCTGAAAAAAGTGTAAAACCCAGAAAGGTAGGACAGGATATGGAGAACAGGGAGCCTTGTTATGCTGATTGGCAGGATGTAAATTGTGAACAGCCACCCTGGAGAAGTGTATGGTGTTTCCTGAAACACGTAAGAAATAAAGCAACACAGCCTATGGCAATTGCACTTATGGTCCTATTCCTTAGGGAAATTAAAATCAAAAACAGAGAGCCACCCCAAAGTTTGGGACGGCTGTGTTCCCAAGAAGCTCGTCTACAGTACCAGGTAAATATCCCAGAAAGCAAAAAATGGATAAAGAAGTTGTGGCACGTACGTGCAATGCAATATCACTCAGCAATGAAATCTGTGTCATCAGGCCCGTAGCGGCATAGTGAGTGGATGCAGGTACGGTGATTCTACGTGAACTACGTCAAACAGAAAAAGAAACATCATAAGATATCACTAATACACGGAATGTAAACTTGACTACACATGAACTGAATTACAAAACAGAACAGGGTCTCAAATTTAGAAAACCAACTAGTGCTTGCTTATGGGGAAAGGTGCCTTGGGGTGCTGCATAAAACCAGAGACTGAAATTAGCACAGATAACATTCCATAAGCCAAATATGTAATAGACAAGACCTACTCCTTGCTCAACGAAATGGACTCAACACCACATATTCAACGCCTAGGAATATACCTGACTAGGAAGAATCTTAAAACCCATGGATATATATGTCTCCGTAAGAGAATCAAGCATGTGTACAGCGGCCGAAACGCAGCAGTGAAAATCCGATAAATCCCATTATCAAAATAAATTTCGAAAACAAAACACAAACACAGTGAAATAGAGAGCAATTCTTAACTAATTCACTCAGGGCATGTGATGCAACCGGGATTGACCACATCTACACCCAGAGCTGGTTGAGACATAAGGCTGGACACTTCAGGCTGATAGCATTGGTGAGTTTCGGTGAGCAAATGCAGACCCTTTGAAGTCATACTGCATGGTACCTATTCCATGGGTCCCAACTCTTCAGGTTCAAGGGATTCTTCCTCCAGCTAAAACATGCATAGGAACCCCACAGTATGGTCCACCGTGTGATTGGGAAACGATTTAAAATGCATCTCAGTTTTCGTATCCTGGTCCTCGGGTTCACCATTCCAGATGCTTTACTAACACTCTCCCCGCTTGGAGAGTCACTGCCTTTAACCTCCTCTTTGGCACAGCTTGCAATTTCTGTGCAAGATGAACAGGAATAGGGAGAACCAATGAGAGACTAGCTGTAGGTGTCTGCACGGGCAAATGTAACGCTCATTGCCGACCAGGAAGAGGAATTAAACAAAGGCTCAGCGTGCTCTGCTGAAAACATATTAGGGCCTGAAGCAATCCTGCGGTTTTGTGCCCAGCTCACAAGAAAGCGAGTTGAAGAAAGGAGCTCAGGGGCACTGTAATTCACAAACCTGCAGAGTTATAAATGACAGCTATCCTCCAAAAATATATTGAAGTAAGCCTGCGAAGGGGACTTGAAAGCGGGGCAGAATTTCAGGAAAACGATTGCAGGGGGTAGACTGGAATTGCCCTGAAAGCATAGGAAAAGAGGCAGAACGTCGACAATGATGCACTTGGCCAAAAAGTGCGTATGCGTTTTTTCCTGAATATATTCAGGAAAAAACGCATACGCCCTTTTTGGCCAACCAAGCAAGCCTGTAAAGGAAATCTGCACTACAATGAAGTCTCACTGCCCCCCGGGCAAAAGGGCCATCTGAAAAAAGTGTACAATCCAGAAAGGTAGGACAGGATATGGAGAACAGGGAGCCTTGTTATGCTGATTGGCAGGATGTAAATTGCCAGCAGCCACCCTGGAGATGTGTATGGTGTTTCCTGAAACACGTAAGAAACAAAGCAACACATCCTATGGCACTTCCACTTATGGTCCTATAGCTTACGGAAATTAAAATCAAAAACAGAGAGCCACCCCAAAGTTTGGGACGGCTGTGTTCCCAAGAAGCTCGTCTACAGTACCAGGTAAATATCCCAGAAAGCAAAAAATGGATAAAGAAGTTGTGGCACGTACGTGCAATGCAATATCACTCAGCAATGAAATCTGTGTCATCAGGCCCGTAGCGGCATAGTGAGTGGATGCAGGTACGGTGATTCTACGTGAACTACGTCACACAGAAAAAGAAACATCATAAGATATCAATAATACACGGAATGTAAACTTGACTACACATGAACTGAATTACAAAACAGAACAGGGTCTCAAATTTAGAAAACCAACTAGTGCTTGCTTATGGGGAAAGGTGCCTTGGGGTGCTGCATAAAACCAGAGACTGAAATTAGCACAGATAACATTCCATAAGCCAAATATGTAATAGACAAGACCTACTCCTTGCTCAACGAAATGGACTCAACACCACATATTCAACGCCTAGGAATATACCTGACTAGGAAGAATCTTAAAACCCATGGATATATATGTCTCCGTAAGAGAATCAAGCATGTGTACAGCGGCCAAAATGCAGCAGTGAAAATCCGATAAATCCCATTATCAAAATAAATTTCGAAAACAAAACACAAACACAGTGAAATAGAGAGCAATTCTTAACTAATTCACTCAGGGCATGTGATGCAACCGGGATTGACCACATCTACACCCAGAGCTGGTTGAGACATAAGGCTGGACACTTCAGGCTGATAGCATTGGTGAGTTTCGGTGAGCAAATGCAGACCCTTTGAAGTCATACTGCATGGTACCCATTCCATGGGTCCCAACCCTCCAGGTTCAAGGCATTCTTCCTCCAGCTAAAACATGCATGGGAAACCCACAGTATGGTCCACCGTGTGATTGGGAAACGATTTAAAATGCACCTCAGTTTTCGTATCCTGGTCCTCGGGTTCACCATTCCAGATGCTTTACTAACACTCTCCCTGCTTGGAGAGTCAGTGCCTTTAACCTCCTGTTTGGCACAGCTTGCAATTTCTGTGCAAGATGAACAGGAATAGGGAGAACCAATGAGAGACTAGCTATAGGTGTCTGCACGGGCAAATGTAACGCTCATTTCCCACCATGAAGAGGAATTAAACAAAGGCTCAGTGTGCCCTGCTGGAAACAGATTAGGGCCTGAAGCAATCCTGCGGTTTTGTGCCCAGCTCACAAGAAAGCGAGTTGAAGAAAGGAGCTCAGGGGCACTGTAATTCACAAACCTGCAGAGTTATAAATGACAGCTATCCTCCAAAAATATATTGAAGGAAGCCTGCGAAGGGGACTTGAAAGCGGGGCAGAGTTTCAGGAAAACGATTGCAGGGGGTAGACTGGAATTGCCCTGAAAGCATAGGAAAAGAGGCAGAACATCGACAATGATGCACTTGGCCAAAAAGGGCGTATGCGTTTTTTCCTGAATATATTCAGGAAAAAACGCATACGCCCTTTTTGGCCAACCAAGCAAGCCTGTAAAGGAAATCTGCACTACAATGAAATCTCACTGCCCCCCGGGCAAAAGGGCCATCTGAAAAAAATGTAAAATCCAGAAACGTAGGACAGGATATGGAGAACAGGGAGCCTTGTTATGCTGATTGGCAGGATGTAAATTCCCAGCAGCCACTCTGGAGAAGTGTATGGTGTTTCCTGAAACACGTAAGAAACAAAGCAACACAGCCTATGGCACTTCCACTTATGGTCCTATAGCTTACGGAAATTAAAATCAAATACAGACAGCCACCCCAATATTTGGGACGGCTGTGTTCACAAGAAGCTCGTCTACAGTATCAGGTAAATATCCCAGAAAGCAAACAATGGATAAAGAAGTTGTGGCACGTACGTACAATGCAATATCACTCAGCAATGAAATCTGTGTCATCAGGCCCGTAGCGGCATAGTGAGTGGATGCAGGTACGGTGATTCTACGTGAACTACGTCACACAGAAAAAGAAACATCATAAGATATCACTAATACACGGAATGTAAACTTGACTACACATGAACTGAATTACAAAACAGAACAGGGTCTCAAATTTAGAAAACCAACTAGTGCTTGCTTATGGGGAAAGGTGCCTTGGGGTGCTGCATAAAACCAGAGACTGAAATTAGCACAGATAACATTCCATAAGCCAAATATGTAATAGACAAGACCTACTCCTTGCTCAACGAAATGGACCCAACACCACATATTCAACGCCTAGGAATATACCTGACTAGGAAGAATCTTAAAACCCATGGATATATATATGTCTCCGTAAGAGAATCAAGCGTGTGTACAGCGGCCGAAACGCAGCAGTGAAAATCCGATAAATCCCATTATCAAAAAAAATTTCGAAAACAAAACACAAATACAGTGAAATAGAGAGCAATTCTTAAATAATTCACTCAGGGCATGTGATGCAACCGGGATTGACCACATCTACACCCAGAGCTGGTTGAGACATAAGGCTGGACACTTCAGGCTGATAGCATTGGTGAGTTTCGGTGAGCAAATGCAGACCCTTTGAAGTCATACTGCATGGTACCCATTCCATGGGTCCCAAATCTCCAGGTTCAAGGGATTCTTCCTCCAGCTAAAACATGCATGGGAAACCCAGAGTATCGTCCACCGTGTGATTGGGAAACGATTTAAAATGCATCTCAGTTTTCGTTTCCTGGTCCTCGGGTTCACAATTCCAGATGCTTAACTAACACTCTCCCCGCTTAGAGAGTCAGTGCCTTTAACCTACTCTTTGGCACAGCTTGCAATTTCTGTGCAAGATGAACAGGAATAGGGAGAACCAATGAGAGACTAGCTGTAGGTGTCTGCACGGGCAAATGTAACGCTCATTGCCCACCAGGAAGAGGAATTAAACAAAGGCACAATGTGCCCTGCTGGAAACAGATTAGGGCCTTAAGCAATCCTGCGGTTTTGTGCCCAGCTCACAAGAAAGCGAGTTGAAGAAAGGAGCTCAGGGTCACTGTAATTCACAAACCTGCAGAGTTATAAATGACAGCTATCTTCCAAAAGTATATTGAAGTAAGCCTGCGTAGGGGACTTGAAAGCGGGGCAGAATTTCAGGAAAACGATTGCAGGGGGTAGACTGGAATTGCCCTGAAAGCATAGGAAAAGAGGCACAACGTCGACAATGATGCACTTGGCCAAAAAGGGCGTATGCGTTTTTTCCTGAATATATTCAGGAAAAAACGCATACGCCCTTTTTGGCCAACCAAGCAAGCCTGTAATGGAAATCTGCACTACAATGAAGTCTCACTGCCCCCCGGGCAAGAGGGCCATCTGAAAAAAGTGTAAAATCCAGAAAGGTAGGACAGGATATGGAGAACAGGGAGCCTTGTTATGCTGATTGGCAGGATGTAAATTGCCAGCAGCCACCCTGGAGAAGTGTATGGTGTTTCCTGAAACACGTAAGAAACAAAGCAACACATCCTATGGCACTTCCACTTATGGTCCTATAGCTTACGGAAATTAAAATCAAAAACAGACAGCCACCCCAATATTTGGGACGGCTGTGTTCACAAGAAGCTCGTCTACAGTATCAGGTAAATATCCCAGAAAGCAAAAAATGGATAAAGAAGTTGTGGCACGTACGTACAATGCAATATCACTCAGCAATGAAATATGTGTCATCAGGCCCGTAGCGGCATAGTGAGTGGATGCAGGTACGGTGATTCTACGTGAACAACGTCACACAGAAAAAGAAACATCATAAGATATCACTAATACACGGAATGTAAACTTGACTACACATGAACTGAATTACAAAACAGAACAGGGTCTCAAATTTAGAAAACCAACTAGTGTTTGCTTATGGGGAAAGGTGCCTTGGGGTGCTGCATAAAACCAGAGACTGAAATTAGCTCAGATAATTTTCCATAAGCCAAATATGTAATAGACAAGACCTACTCCTTGCTCAACGAAATGGACCCAAAACCACATATTCAACGCCTAGGAATATACCTGACTAGGAAGAATCTTAAAACCCATGGATATATATGTCTCCGTAAGAGAATCAAGCGTGCGTACAGCGGCCGAAACGCAGCAGTGAAAATCCGATAAATCCCATTATCAAAATAAATTTCGAAAACAAAACACAAAGACAGTGAAATAGAGAGCAATTCTTAAATAATTCACTCAGGGCATGTGATGCAACCGGGATTGACCACATCTACACCCAGAGCTTGTTGAGACATAAGGCTGGACACTTCAGGCTGATAGCATTGGTGAGTTTCGGTGAGCAAATGCAGACCCTTTGAAGTCATACTGCATGGTACACATTCCATGGGTCCCAACTCTCCAGGTTCAAGGGATTCTTCCTCCAGCTAAAACATGCATGGGAAACCCAGAGTATCATCCACCGTGTGATTGGGAAACGATTTAAAATGCATCTCAGTTTTCGTATCCTGGTCCTCGGGTTCACCATTCCAGATGCTTTACTAACACTCTCCCCGCTTGGAGAGTCAGTGCCTTTAACCTCCTCTTTGGCACAGCTTGCAATTTCTGTGCAAGATGAACAGGAATAGGGAGAACCAATGAGAGACTAGCTGTAGGTGTCTGCACGGGCAAATGTAACGCATATTGCCCACCAGGAAGAGGAATTAAACAAAGGCTCAGTGTGCCCTGCTGGAAACAGATTAGGGCCTGAAGCAATCCTGCGGTTTTGTGCCCAGCTCACAAGAAAGCGAGTTGAAGAAAGGAGCTCAGGGGCACTGTAATTCACAAACCAGCAGAGTTATAAATGACAGCTATCTTCCAAAAGTATATTGAAGTAAGCCTGCGAAGGTGACTTGAAAGCGGGGCAGAATTTCAGGAAAACGACTGCAGGGGGTAGACTGGAATTGCCCTGAAAGCATAGGAAAAGAGGCAGAACGTCGACAATGATGCACTTGGCCAAAAAGGGCGTATGCGTTTTTTCCTGAATATATTCAGGAAAAAACGCATACGCCCTTTTTGGCCAACCAAGCAAGCCTGTAAAGGAAATCTGCACTACAATGAAGTCTCACTGCCCCCCGGGCAAAAGGGCCATCTGAAAAAAGTGTAAAGTCCAGAAAGGTAAGACAGGATATGGAGAACAGGGAGCCTTGTTATGCTGATTGGAAGGATGTAAATTGCCAGCAGCCACCCTGGAGAAGTGTATGGTGTTTCCTGAAACACGTAAGAAACAAAGCAACACAGCCTATGGCACTTCCACTTATGGTCCTATAGCTTACGGAAATTAAAATCAAAAACAGACAGCCACCCCAATATTTGGGATGGCTGTGTTCACAAGAAGCTCGTCTACAGTATCAGGTAAATATCCCAGAAAGCAAAAAATGGATAAAGAAGTTGTGGCACGTACGTGCAATGCAATATCACTCAGCAATGAAATCTGTGTCATCAGGCCCGTAGCGGCATAGTAAGTGGATGCAGGTACGGTGATTCTACGTGAACTACGTCACACAGAAAAAGAAACATCATAAGATATCACTAATACACGGAATGTAAACTTGACTACACATGAACTGAATTACAAAACAGAACAGGGTCTCAAATTTAGAAAACCAACTAGTGCTTGCTTATGGGGAAAGGTGCCTTGGGGTGCTGCATAAAACCAGAGACTGAAATTAGCTCAGATAACTTTCCATAAGCCAAATATGTAATAGACAAGACCTACTCCTTGCTGAACGAAATGGACCCAACACCACATATTCAACGCCTAGGAATATACCTGAATAGGAAGAATCTTAAAATCCATGGATATATATGTCTCCGTAAGAGAATCAAGCGTGTGTACAGCGGCCGAAACGCAGCAGTGAAAATCCGATAAATCCCATTATCAAAATAAATTTCGAAAACAAAACACAAAGACAGTGAAATAGAGAGCAATTCTTAAATAATTCACTCAGGGCATGTGATGCAACCGGGATTGACCACATCTACACCCAGAGCTGGTTGAGACATAAGGCTGGACACTTCAGGCTGATAGCATTGGTGAGTTTTGGTGAGCAAACGCAGACCCTTTGAAGTCATACTGCATGGTACCCATTCCATGGGTCCCAACACTCCAGGTTCAAGGGATTCTTCCTCCAGCTAAAACATGCATGGGAAACCCAGAGTATCGTCCACCGTGTGATTGGGAAACGATTTAAAATGCATCTCAGTTTTCGTTTCCTGGTCCTCGGGTTCACCATTCCAGATGCTTTACTAACACTCTCCCCACTTAGAGAGTCAGTGCCTTTAACCTCCTGTTTGGCACAGCTTGCAATTTCTGTGCAAGATGAACAGGAATAGGGAGAACCAATGAGAGACTAGCTGTAGGTGTCTGCACGGGCAAATGTAACGCTCATTGCCCACCAGGAAGAGGAATTAAACAAAGGTTCAGTGTGCCCTGCTGGAAACATATTAGGGCCTGAAGCAATCCTGCGGTTTTGTGCCCAGCTCACAAGAAAGCGAGTTGAAGAAAGGAGCTCAGGGGCACTGTAATTCACAAACCTGCAGAGTTATAAATGACAGCTATCCTCCAAAAATATATTGAAGTAAGCCTGCGAAGGGGACTTGAAAGCGGGGCAGAATTTCAGGAAAACGATTGCAGGGGGTAGACTGGAATTGCCCTGAAAGCATAGGAAAAGAGGCAGAACGTCGACAATGATGCACTTGGCCAAAAAGGGCGTATGCGTTTTTTCCTGAATATATTCAGGAAAAAACGCATACGCCCTTTTTGGCCAACCAAGCAAGCCTGTAAAGGAAATCTGCACTACAATGAAGTCTCACTGCCCCCCGGGCAAGAGGGCCATCTGAAAAAAGTGTAAAACCCAGAAAGGTAGGACAGGATATGGAGAAGAGGGAGCCTTGTTATGCTGATTGGCAGGATGTAAATTGTGAACAGCCACCCTGGAGAAGTGTATGGTGTTTCCTGAAACACGTAAGAAATAAAGCAACACCAGCCTATGGCACTTCCACTTATGGTCCTACAGCTTAGGGAAATTAAAATCAAAAACACCCAGCCACCTCAAAGTTTGGGACCTCTCTGTTCACAAGAACCTCGTTTACAGTACCAGGTAAATATCTCAAAGAGCAAACAATGGATAAAGAAGTTGTTGTACGTACGTACAATGGAATATCACTCAGCAATGAAATCTGTGTCATCAGGCCCGTAGTGGCATAGTGAGTGGATACAGGTATGGTGATTCTACGTGAAATAAGTCACACATAAAAAGAAACATCATAAAATATCACTAATACACAGTATGTAAACTTGACTACACATGAACTGAATTACAAAACAGAACAGTCTCAAATTTAGAAAACCAACTTGTGCTTTCTTATGGAGAAAGGTGCGTTGGAGTGCTGCATAAAACCAGAGACTGAAATTAGCACAGATACCGTTCCATAAGCCAAATATGTAATAGACAAGACCTACTCCTTGCTCAACGAAATGGACTCAACACCACATATTCAACGCCTAGGAATATACCTGACTAGGAAGAATCTTAAAACCCGTGGATATTTATGTCTCCATAAGAGAATCAAGAGTGTGTACAGCGGCATTAACGCAGCAGTGAAAATCCGATAAATCCCAGTGTCAAAAAAATTTCAAAAACAAAACACAATGACAGTGAAATAGAGAGCAATTCTTAAATAACTCACACAGGGCATGTGATGCAACCTGGTTTACCACATCTACACCCAGAGCTGGGTGAGAGATAAGGCTTGACCCTTTGGGCTGATAGCATTGGTGAGGTTCAGTGAGCAAATGCAGACCCTTTGATGTCATACTGCCTGGTACCCATTCCATGGTTCCCAACTCTCCAGGTTCAAGGGATTCTTCCTTCTGCTAAAATTTGCATGGGAAACCCAGAGTATGCTGCACCGTGTGACTGGGAAACCTTTTTACATGCATGTCTGTTTTCGTCCCCTGGTACTCAGGTTCACCATTCCAGACCCTTTTCTTACACTCTCCCCATTTGGAGAGTCAGTGCCTTTAACCTCCTGTTTGGCACTGTTTGCAATTTCTGCGCAAGATGAACAGGAATAAGGAGAACCAATGGGAGACTATCTGTAGGTGTGTGCACGGGCAAATATTTTTTTTAACATCTTTATTGGGGTATAATTGCTTTACAATGGTGTGTTAGTTTTTGCTTTATAACAAAGTGAATCAGCTATACATATACATATGCTCCCTGTGTCTTCCCTCTTGTGTCTCCCTCCCTCCCTCTCTCCCCCTTCCACCCCTCCAGGCTGTCCCAACGCCCCGAGCTAATATCCCTGTGCCTTGCGGCTGCTTCCCCCTTGCTATCTACCTTACTACATTTGTTAGTGTGTATATGTCCATGACTCTCTCTCGCCCTGTCAAAACTCACCATTCCCCCTCCCCATATCCTCAATTCCGTTCTCCAGTAGGTCTGCGCCTCTATTCCTGTCTTATCCCTAGATTCTTCATGACATTTTTTTCCTTTAAATTCCATATATATGTGTTAGCATACGCTATTTGTCTTTTTCTTTCTGACTTACTTCACTCTGTATGACAGACTCTAGGTCTATCCATCTCATTACAAATAACTCAGTTTCATTTCTTTTTAAGGCTGAGTAATATTCCATTGTGTATATGTGCCACATCTTCTTTATCCATTCGTCCGATGATGGGCGCTTAGGTTCTTTCCATCTCCGGGCTATTGTAAATAGAGCTGCAATGAACATTTTGGTACATGACTCTTTTTGAATTTTGGTTTTCTCAGGGTATATGCCCAGTATGCACGGGCAATTTTAACACTCATTTCCCAACAGGAAAAGGAATTAACCAAAGGCTCAGCATGCCGTGCTGGAACAAGATTAGGGCCTGAAGCAATCCTGCGGTTTTGTGGCCAGCTCACAAGAAAGCGAGTTGAGGAAAGGAGCTCAGGGGCACTGTCATTCACATACCTGCAGACTTATAAATGACAGAAATCGTACAAAAATATATTGAATTAAGGCTGCGAAGAGGACTTGAAAGTGGGGCAGAATTGCTGGAATCCGATTTCAGGAGGTAGACGTGAATTGCTCTGAAAGCATAAGAGAAGTGGCAGAACCTCGTCAATGAAGCACTTGGCCAAAAAGGGCATATGCATTTTATCCAGGGCCATCATTCACAGGAGTAGGAGGCTCCCAGCATGCTCCAGTGGCCAACAGAGGGCCCACGTCGCCAAGGCGATGTGAGCTAGCCAGGCAGGAGTGACCTGACATCAGAGGGCCCACCTCACAGAATGGTAGGGAACCCAGCCAGGATCAGACTCTCCCCAGAGGGCCCACATCACCAAGGTGATGGGAACCAGGCAGGAGTGTCCTCACACCCGTGGGGCCACATCATCAAAAGTTGAGGTACCCAGCACATGTGGCCTCAAACCAGAGGACCCACATCACCATGGGTTTCGGAGTGAGGCAGGCAGGATTAACCTCACAACACATGTCCCATTGTATACAAAAGGTGTGGAAACCAGCAGTTGGATCTTCCTAGCAGGCGGCCCAGAGCACTGAGGCTATGAGATCCAGGCCGGCATGAACTCACAACAGAGGGCCCTCATTGTGATTCTGTAAGCAACCCAGCCGTTGTGACCTCAGAGCAGAAGGCCCACATCCCCATGGGGAAGGGAAACAAGCAGGAGTGTCATCGCAAGAGTGGGCACACATGAAAAAATGTGGGGAGCCCAGCAATTAGTGCCTGATGCCAGAGGGCCCTCATCACCGAGGGGCGGTGGTTCCCAGCCAGCTCCGACTGCTACCAGAGGGGCGACGTCGCCAATGCGGAGTGCGACAACCAGGCAGGAGTGACCTCAGAGCAGAGGGTCAACCTCACAGAAGTGTGAAGAACTAAAGAGGATCAGATTCTCACCAGAGGGCCCACATCACCAAGGGAATGGGAACCAGGCAGGAGTGTCCTCACACTAGTGGGGCCACATCACCGAAAAGTGAGGGACCCAGCACACGTGGCCTCAAACCAGAGGACACACATCACAAGGGAGCTGGGATTGAGGCAGGCAGGAGGAGCCTCAAAACAGAGGGACCATAGAATTAAAGAGGTGAAGAATCCCGCAGTTGGAACCTCCCAGCAGGCGGCCAGGAGCAGCGAGACTATGGGATCCAGGCCGGAGTGATCTCACACCAGAGGGCCGTCATCATGAAACTGTGAGCAACCTAGGCGTTGGGATCTCAGAGCAGAAGGCCCACATTCCCATGGGGTTGGGAACCTGTCAGAAGTGTACTCGCACCACAGGGCACACATCAGAGAATTTAGGGAACCCAGGAGTTAGGGCCTGACGCCAGAGGGCCCTCATTACCAAGGGGAGGAGACTCCAATCAGGCACCAACACCCAACTGAGGTCCCACGTCGCCAAGGTGACGTGTGACAGCCAGGTAGGAGTGACCTCACCGCAGAGGGCCTACCTCACAGAAGGGTGAGGAACACAGCCAGGATAAGACTCTCACCAGAGGGCCCACATCACCAAGGTGATCAGAACCAGGCAGGAGAGTCTTCACACCAGTGTGGCCACATCATAGAAAGGTGAGGAACCCAGCACATGTGGCCTAAACCAGAAGACCCACATCTCCAAGGGGCTCGGAATGAGGCAGGCAGGAGTAGCCTCACAACACAGGGCCCATAGAATAAAAAAGCTGAGGAATCCAGCAATGGGAACCTCCCAGCAGGCGGCCAAGAGCACCAAGTCTATGTGATTCAGGCCGCAGTAAACTCACAGCAGAGGGTCCACATCATGAAACTGCGAGCAACCCAGCCATTTGGACCTCAGAGCAGAAGGTCCACATCCCCAAGGTGTTGGGAGCATGGCAGGAGTGTCCTCGCACCACTTAGCACATATCAGAAAATGTGGGTACCCAGCAGTTAGGGCCTGACGCCAGAGGGCCCTCATCACTGAGGGGAGGAGGCTCCCAGCATGTTCCAACTACCACAAGAGGGCCCACGTCGCCAAGGCGGGGTGTGCCAGCCAGGCAGGAGTGACCTCACAGCAGACGGCCCAACTCAAAGAAGTGTGAGGAACCCAACCAGGATCAGACTCTCACCAGAGGGCCCATATCACCAAGGGGACGGGAACCAGGCACGAGTGTCCTCACACCAGTGGGGCCACATCACTAAAAGATGAGGAAACTGGCACATGTGGCCACAAACCAGAGGACCTACATCACCAAGGGGCTGGGAGTGACACAGGCAGGAGGAGCCTCCCAACACAGGGCCCAAAGAATAAAAAAGGTGAGGAACCCAGCAGTTGGAACTTCCCAGCAGGCGGCCCAGAGTACAGAGGCTATGGGATCTAGGAATGAGTGAACTAACACCAGAGAGCTAACATCAGGAAACTGTGAGCAACCCAGTCGTTGGAACCTCAGAGCAGAAGGCCCATATCGCCATGGGGATGGGAACATTTCACGAGTGTCCTGGCATCACTGGGCTCACATCAGAAAACCTGGGGAGCCCAGCAGTTAGAGCCTGACGCCAGAGGGACCTCATCACCGAGGACAGGAGTCTCCAAAAGGATCCAACTGCCACCAGAGGGCCGACGTCACCAAGGCAATGGGAGCAAGCCAGGCAGGAGTTACCTCAGAGCACAGGGCCCACCTCACAGAACGGTAAGGAACCCAGCCAGGATCAGACTCTCACCAGAGGGGCCACATCACCAAGGGGCTGGGAAACAGGCACGAGTGTCCTCACACCATTGGGGCCACATCATCGAAAGGTGAGGGACCCAGCACACGTGGCCTCACACCAGAGGACACACATCACAACGGGGCTGGGATTGAGGCAGGCAGGAGGAGCCTCAAAACAGAGGGCCCATAGAATAAAAAAGGTGAGGAATCCCGCAGTTGGAACCTCCCAGCAGGCGCCCAGGAGCAGCAAGCCTATGGGATCTAGGCCGGAATGAACGCACATCAGAGGGCCCTCATCATGAAACTGTGAGCACCCCAGCCGTTGGGACCTCAGAGCAGAAGGCCCAAATTCCCATGGGGTTGGGAACCTGACAGGAGTGTACTCGCACCACAGGTCGCACATCTGCAAATTTTGGGAGCCCAGGAGTTAGGGTCTGACGCAAGAGGGCCCTCATTACCGAGGGACGGAGACTCGCAGCAGACACCAACTCCCAACTGAGGGCCCACGTCACCAAGGTGATGTGTGCCAGCCAGGCAGGAGTGACCTCACCGCAGAGGGCCTACCTCACAGAAGGGTGAGGAAACCAGCCAGGATAAGACTCTCACCAGAGGGCCCACATCACCAAGGGGATCGGAACCAGGCAGGAGGGTCCTCACACCAGTGTGGCCACATTATAGAAAGGTGAGGAACCCAGAACATGTGGCCTAAAACAGGGGACCCACATCTCCAAGGGGCTAGGAGTGAGGCAAGCAGGAGTATCCTCACAAAACAGAGCCCACAGAATAAAAGTTGTGAGGAATCCAGCAGTTGGAACCGGCCAGTAGGCCGCCCAGAGCACAGAGTCTATGGGATCCAGGCCACAGCAAACTCACAGCAGAGGTCCCACATCATGAAACTGTGAGCAACCCAGCGGATGGGACCTCAGAGCAGAAGGCCCACATCCCTATGGGGATGGGAACCTGACAGGAGTGTCCTCGGCCCACTTCCACGAATCAGAAAATGTGGGAACCCAGCAGTTAGGACCTGAGGCCAGAGGACCCTCATCACCGAGGGGAGGAGGCTCCCAGCAGGCTCTAACTGCCACCATAAGGCCGATGTCACCAAGGCGGGGTGTGCCAACCAGGCAGGAGTGACCTCAGAGCAGAAAGCCCACCTCACAGAAGTGTGAGGAACCCAACAAGGATCAGACTGTCACCAGAGGGCCAACATCACCAAGGGAATGGGAACCAGGCAGGAGTGTCCTCACACCAGTGGGGCTACATCACCATAATTTGAGGGACCCAGCACACGTGGCCTCAAACCTGAGGACACACATCACCAAGGGGCTGGGAGTGAGGCAGGCCAGAGGATCCTCAAAACAGAGGGACCATAGAATAAAAAAGGTGAGGAATCCCACAGTTGGAACCTCCGGCAGGCAGCCAGGAGCAGCGAGGCTATGGGATCTAGGCAGGAGTGAACTCACACCAGAGGGCCCTCATCATGAAACTGTGAGCAACACAGCCGTTGGGACCTCAGAGCAGAAGGCTCACATCCCCATGGGGATGGGAACCTGGCAGGAGTGTCCTTGCACCACTTAGCACGAATCAGAAAATGTGGGAACCCAGCAGTTAGGGCCTGAGGCCAGAGGGCCCTCATCACTGAGGGGAGGAGGCTCCCAGCAGGCTCCAACTGCCACCATATGGCCGACGTTGCCAAGGCGGGGTGTGCCAGCCAGGCAGGAGTGAGCTCAGAGCAGAGGGCCCACCTCACAGAAGGGTGAGGAACCTAAGCAGGATCAGACTCTCACCAGAGGGCCAACATCACCAAGGTGATGGGAACCAGGCAAGAGTGTCCTAACAGCAGTGGGGCCAACATCACCAAGGGAATGGGAACCAGGCAAGAGTGTCCTCACACCAGTGTGGCCACATTATAGAAAGGTGAGGAACACAGCACATGTGGCCTCAAACAAGGGGACACACATCACGAAGGGGCTGGGAGTGAGGCATGCAGGAGGAGACGCACAACCGAGGGCCCATAGAATAAAAAAGGTGAGGAATCGAGAAGTTGGAAACTCCAAGCTGGAGGCCCAGAGCACTGACACTATGGGATACAGGCCAGAGTGAACACACAGCAAAGGGCCCACATCATGAAACTGTGAGCAACCCAGCAGTTGGGACCACAGAACAGAAGTCCCACATGCCCATGGGGATGGGAACCTGGCAGGAGTGACTCGCACCACTGGGCACACATCAGAAAATGTGTGGAGCCCAGCACTTAGGGCCTGACACCAGAAGGCCCTCATCACTGAGGGGAGGAGGCCCCAGCACACTCCAACTGCCACCAGAGGGTCCACATCGCCAAGGCGACGTGCGCCAGCCAGGCAGGATTGACCTCACAGCAGAGGGCCCACATCATGAAAGTGTGAGCAACCCAGCCGTTAGGACCTCAGAACAGAAGGCCCACACGCTCATGAGGATGGGAACCTGGCAGGAGTGCCCTCGTACCACTTAGCACGTATCAGAAAATGTGGGAACCCCGCCATTAGGGTCTGACGCCAGAGGGCCTCATCACCGCGGGAAGGAGGCTCCCAGCAGGCTCCAACTGCCACCAGGGTGCCGAAGTCAACAAGGCGGGTTGTGCCAGCCAGGCAGGAGTGACCTCAGAGAAGAGGGCTCACCTCACGGATGTGTGAGGAACCCAACCAGGATCAGAGTCTCACCAGAGGGCCCACATCACCAAGGGGATGGGAACCAGGCAGGAGTGTCCACACACCAGTGGGGCCACATCATCAAAAGATGAGGAACCCATCACATATGGCCTCAAACCTGAGGACATACATCACCATGTGGCTGGGAGTGAGGCAGGTATCTGGAGGGGCACATTTAACTCTAATTTCCCACCAGGAAGAGGAATTAACCAAAGGCTCAGAGTGCCGTGCTGGACCCTGATTATGGCCTGAAGCAAACCTGCAGTTTTGTGGCCAGCTTACAAGGAAGCGAGTTAAGAAAGGAGCTCAGGGGCACTGTAATTCACAAACCTGCAGAGATAAATGACAGCTATTGGCAAAAATATATCGAAGTAAGTCTGCAAAGAGGACTTGAAAACGAGGCAGAATTGCAGGAATCATATTTCAAGAGGTAGATTGGAATTGCATTTAAAGCATATGAAAAGCGGCAGATCTTTGACAGTGATGCACATGGACAAAAAGTGCGTATACATTTTTCCTGAATATATTCAGGAAAAAACGCATATGAACATTTTGGCCAACCAAGCACTCCAGCAATGGAAATCCACACTACAATGAAGTCACATTTCCCATTCGTCAAAAAGGCCATCTGAATAAAGTGTAAAAACCAGAAACACAGGACAGGCCATGGAGAACAGGGAGCCGTGTTATGCTGATGGGCGGGATGTAAATTGCCAACAGACACTCTGGAGATGTTCATGGTGTATCCTGAAACATCTAAAAAACAAAGCTACAGAGCCTAGGGCACTTCCACTTTTGGCCCTATAGCTTAGGAAAATTAAAATCAACAAGACACAGCCAACACAAAATTTAGGGCTGCTGTGTTTACAAGAACCTCGAGTCCAGTACAAATTAAATATCCCAGAAAGAAAAAAATGGATAAAGAAGTTGTGCTACTTACGTACAACGGAATATCACTCAGCAGTGAAATCAATGTCATCAGGCCTGTAGCAGCAAATTGAGTGGATTTAATTATGATGATTCTAAGAGAAATATATCACACAAAGAAAGATAATTATCATAAGATATCACTAATAGAGGGAGTGTAAACTTGGCTACACATAAACTGAATTACAAAACCGAACAGAGTCTCACATTTAGATAAAAACCTTATGCTTGCTTAAGGGGAAAGTTGAGTTGGGCTGCTGTATAAAAACAGATTGAAATTAGCACACATACCATTCCATAAGCCAAATACGTAATAAACAAGACCTACTCTTTGCTCAACGAAATAGACTCATCCATGGTGTATCACCTCACACCTATTAGAATGGGCATCATCAGAAAATCTACAAACAACAAATGCTGGAAACGGTGTGGAGATAAGGAATCCTCTTCCACTATTGTTGGGAACGTAAATTGATACAGTCACTGTGGAGAACATTATGGAGTTTCTTATAAAACTAAGAATAGAATTACCATATGATACAGCAATCCCTCTACTGGGCATATACCCAGACAAAACCATAAATCAAAAAGAGACATTCACCACAATGTTCATTGCATCACTATTTACACTATCCAGGAAATGGAAGCAACCTAAATGCCCACAGACAGACGAATGCATAAAGATGTGGTACATATATAAAATGGAATATTACTAAGCCATAAAAAGGAATGAAATTGGGACATTTGTAGAGACGTTGATGGATCTAGAGACTGTCATACAGAGTGAAGTAAGTCAGAAAGAGAAAAACAAATCTTGTATATTAATGCATATATGTGGAACCTAGAAAAATTGTACAGATGAACCGTTTTGCAAGGCAGAAATAGAGCAATACATGTATACAACAAACGTATGGACAACAAGGGGGGAAAGCTGTTGGGGATGGTGGTGGGAGGAGTTGAGATATTGGGATTGGTATGTATACATTTATATGTATAAAGTAGATAACCAAAAACAACCTGCTGTATAAAAATATAAAATTAAATTCAAAATAAAAAAATAAAATTAAAAAAAGTAAAACAGAAAAATATTCTTCCCTTCACATACATGTATTTATATGAATAAATTATTTCCATGCTTATATCTGTAAATACACAAAAGAGGAATAAAATCTACCTTGAACCAAAAACGAAAAAAAGATAAAAAAGAACAGAACCCACCAGTTACACAGAGGAAAACCGTTTCAGGGCACTTGCTCCAATTGCAAACAATTCTGAAGTTGGTCAGTGGTGGGGAATCATCTCCCATTCAGCCAGCATGCTCCTCGCAACAAGCGTCCTCACTGCAAAGCTGGTGGACCGTGCCGAGGTATCTGTGAGTAAACGTGGGCCGAGCCCCAGGCCAGCTGCTGCTGAAATGTTCCCACCCTTCCAAGGCTAAACACCTGAATATGTACAAGGACTTGAAAACCTAGAGGAAGGGCCATGGAGCCACATGAGGGACAGCATGCCAGCCGACTTGGTGCCTGCAGGCCAGCCAGGATGGTCCTGGCCCTGGGTGCTCTTCTGGAAGCTCTCCATTTCCCTGCCTGAGATACCCCTGCTGTCCCGGCCCCCACTGCTTTCTTCCTTCCTCACCTGTGCCCAGGGAGAAATTCCAGCGGCAGGTGTGGGTGACACATCCTCTTCTTTAGCAGGTAGCATCTTGGCAACTGCTGCAGAAAGTCCAGCAGAGCCCCACTCACACTGGGACACCCACAAAGCCGTGGCCTCTCACTCCCTCCCACCAGCCCAGCCCCGAGACTGCTGACAGGGCAGAGAAAATGGCGTCAGGCACAGCTGCAGGGGCTCTTGCTGCCTGGAGCGGTGTTTATATTGATCTCAACCCAGGCACACCTGGGGAGGGCTGGCCGGCACGGTCAGGCTTCCCAAGCCAGCCAATAATCACCCCTCAGGGGCTCACAGTTGCTGAAAATGGAACTTGCTGAATTGGCCAGGTCCAAGGAACAGGTGTGGGCTCCTGAGAGTCAGGATAGACAAGGGGCTGCAGCTCTGGCTTGTTTTCTAATTATATTATCTGGCCCATGAGTGGGAGACAACTTCAAGAAAACCCTCTCCTAATGAGAGGAACCCAGGAGTCAGGGAGAGGAGGGGTGGGTGGTGGTTGGAGACAGAGGCCTGGTGCCCCGGGTGCAGTGGAAGTCTCTGGAAGACCAGGTGGAGGAGGCCGCACAGAGTGATGCCCAGGGTCACAGACCTGTCAGAGCTGCTGTTTGTTAGTTCAAGTCCTGCTCTGAGGTGCTCTGTGCCAGATCTGAGCGACAGGTGAGCTGGGAGTGCTCTGCAATGAGGGCTATGTGCACGGTTCCTGTGTGCCCAGCCCTGCCAAGGTACCTGCAAGGGTAGCTCTGTATCCTGGGAGGGGCCTGACCACGGGAGCCCCATGGACTGCAGAGGACCTGCCCAGGGAATCCCATATCCTGGGAGGGGCCTGAACACGAGAGCCCCGTGGGCTGGGGTGGGGGTAGGGTACCTGCCCAGGTGAGCTCCATATCCTGGGATTGGCCTGACCTCGAGAGCCCCATGGGCTGCTGGAGTCCTGGTAAAGGATGTCAGGACAGTCAGTGAAGCCACTGAGGATATACCTCCAGTAGTTCCTAAATCCTACACCCTGCTGGTCATTCTACCAACCACCAGGACTTGGTATTCTGTATTAGTCTTCACTGATGCCTTCTTTTGTATTCCATTAGTCCCAGAGTCACAAGAAATTTTGGCTTGTGAGTGACAGGACTCAACATACAACTAAAACAATACTTCCAGGCTGTCTTGCCCCAAGGGTTCAAAAACTCCCACACCATCTTTGGGGAAAGCTCAGCTAAAGACCTAAAAGTTCTACCTCTGGAAAAGGAAACACTCCTTCAATATTCAGACGACATTCTGATCGCCAGCCCTACTAAGGAGGCCTCAGAACTACCAAGCCAATAAAGGATAGAAGTTGTCCACGAAAAAGCTCAAGTATCACAGACTACGGTGACCTGCCTGGGCTTCATTCTCACAGAAGGTCGGAGAAGCCCATCCCAGGAAAGGGAAGAAACAATTTACAGCCTTACCCCTTTCTGAAACTAGAAGACAGCTTAGGGGTTCCTGGGGAAGCCAGGGTTTCCTGCCTCTGGATCCCTAACTACAGTCTACTAGCTGGGCCTCTATATGAAACACTGAAAGGAAAAGATGATGATCCTTTTGAATAGAATCCAGAAGTGGGCTTTCAAGAATGGAAAGAGCAGTCAATTCAGACCCTTGCCCTGGAACTCCCTAATTTAGCTAAACCCTTTGACCTTTACATTCCTGGTGAAAGGTGAATCGCCATTGGAGTATTAGTGCAAAAACTGGGACCACTTGAAATGGAACAATGCAAGAATGCCATCCAGGTAGGATAAACTATGGTCACCAAGGGGCTTGGCCCACCGCCACATCTGGCCAAGATACTGGTGGTATCTGAAAACCTGGAAATCAGCAGCCCAAAAGGCCACCTCCCTTCTAAGGGAAACGGACCCCACGTGGTGATCCTAACCCCCAACCATGCCCTGAAGTTGCAGGGTTTGCTCCGTGGGCACACTGACCTCGATTGAGGAGGCCCTCCAACTCCAACCTCCAGAGAGATAACCGGGGGCAACGGGGCACCATGACGACCCGTGTGACCATCACTTGACCTGGAGTTTCTCTCATAAAACAACAAGAGTGTGTCCCAAAAGAGTAGACTACTGCTTGCAGTACTTACTGTACCCAGAGGGGAGCTAATAATCTTGGCGGGGGAAACGTATATCATGCTGTCACCATAGAAAAGCCTACAGACACCCTGATGATGGTGGCCAATAAGACCGGCTGGACTCCTGTTTACTTCCAAAGGCTCTTGACTCAGTGACCATCATGATCCTTCATCACCACTGACCCTGGACTGTCTGGGAGCTGAGCGGGCAGGATCCTGACACCTGGTGCTGTTTTTACGTTAATTCAGGGGCCTAATGGAAGAAAGCGCAGACTGTTGGTCAGAGCATCTAGGCTGGCAGAAACGGTCAGTCAGAGCATCTAGGCTGGCAGAAACGGTCAGCCTAAGGTGGCCGAACAAATGTGGGGCGGAGTGAAACTGGACCTCACAGCGCCACTGCACATCTCCTTTCTGGACCCTTAAAGGTCATTAGAATCTATAACACTTCCAATACTGGTGCTCAGGTGGACAAGCAGGGAGGCAGGAGGCCTGGGGACAATCAACGTCACCTGGAGGCTGCTGGGGAGAAGTTCTGACCCTCGCCCACGGGTATGAAGCCTCCTAACTCAGCACTCAGCAGTTACAGAAGAAGGGTCTGCACCCGCAGCACTCCAAGAATGAGGAAAGGGACAAAAGGCAGAAGAGAAGTTTGTCCCAGGCAAAGCCCCTTAAAAATGCCTGGGAGATAAAAATAGAATCTGGGCAATAAAATAAAGTCTAACCATTTTTATCCTTTGTGCTTTGTCTAATTTCAGGTGCTCCTAGTGTCCCGCATACAGAGGTTCCACACCCGGCACTTCAGACCAGATTTCCTAGAGCAGAATGGCTTGATGACACTTCAGCTCCTGGGGCCCAGTTCAGACTCCGTGACATAGAGCCTGAGCTGCAGCCAACCAGGTCCTCGAGAGCTCAGCCCCCTCCCTCCCAGTGACTCTGACAGGATCTCTACACAGCAGCCCAGCCCACAGCCCACAGGGTAGCACCTCTCCATTCTCTGATCAAAATATAAAGTTTCCTTTGCTTTTGAACCAAACTCAGTCTCGATCTATTGGCTCCAATGACACTGGGCAGGGGGACACTTGTTGGCGTCCACTCTGGAGGATCAGTAACAGAAATTGAGAACATTGTAACTTCAATGAACAGATGTGTGAGCCAAACTGTAATTAACGTAGAACAGTGTATAAGGCTCGGGTAAAATAAGATGTTTCTAACACTTCCATTTGATATTTCCATCACTTTCTTATAAGCAAGTTCAGTGAAAAGGTTTGTCTTCTTTGTCAGGTCAATATTAGAGAAACAAAGTGATTTCTTTCCAAGGATGTACATCTAATAATCTTGGTTAAAGCTTCAATCTTGTTTTAAATGCTTTTGCATTGAAAATGATACCTCTCTTTCAGCTCCCCCATTTCTGAGAAGCATAAAATCTTATAATTTATTATTACCAAAGGGAAATGGTAGGAGGAGGGATAAATTAACAGTTTGGGATTAACACATACACACTGCTATGTATGAAATCATCAGCAAGGAACTACTGTATAGCACAGGGAACTACACTCAATATTTTGCAATAACCTATAAGGGGAAATGATCTGAAAAAGAATAGATATTTTTATTGACATCATCCATCAATGACAGTAAAAATGGAATCTAAGGGAAGACAGTGGTGAGTGCTTCTGACCCTGAAGACTTCAATCATCTAAAGTTTGGACTCTGCCTACTTCCCAAGGCCCTTAATGAACATATGTGTAGCCGTAGCTTAAAAAATTCCCCAGTTTGGGTTGCGGAGAGACACTGATATTTAAAATCCCCTGGTGTTCTCCTCACATGAATGGGACCCTTCCTACACCTAAAACATGCCTGTCACACCCAGAGGATGGTATACCGTCTGATCGGGAAAAGTTTGGAAAAGGCATCTCATCTCCTCATCTCTTGGTGCTAGGGTTCACCACTCCAGCGTCTTTACTAACAGTCTCCCCACTTGGAGATGTCAGCACTGTCAACATCCTGTTGCATACAGTTTGGAATTTGTCCAGAGGATGAAGCAGAAGGAGGAGGAACAATGAGAGACAAGTCCTAGGTGTTCGGACAGGCACATGCCACTCTAATTTCCAATCAGGAAGACGAATTGACCAAAGGCTAGGGTTGCCCATGGAAACAGAATAGGGCTTGAGGAATCCTGATGCTTTGTGGCCAGTTCCCATAAACACAAGTTGGAAAATGGAACTCAGGGGCACTAAAATTCACAAAACTGCAGAATTGAAAATATCTATCACTGAAAAATGTCTTGAGGAAAGTCAGAGAAAAGGACTTGTAAGCAACGGAGAATGGCAGGAAAGGGATTGGAAGAGGTAGAAAGGACTCGCCATTAAGCACAAGAAAAGGGGCTGAACATTGCCAACATTGCAGTTGGCCAAAAAGGGTGTATGCGTCTTTTTCTGTATATATTCAAGAAAAGGGCATACACTTTTTTAGCCAACCAAACAGGTGGGCACTGGAAATCAATACTACAAAACATATCACTTTGCATCAGTCAGAAGAGCCGTCCTCATAAAGTGTAAACACCAGAAATGCAGGACAGGGCAAGGAGAAAAGGGAGCCCTGTGAGTCTTATAGTGGAAATGTATATTGCCAACGGTCACTCTGGATAAGTCTATTGTGTTTACTAAAGCATCTAAAAAATGAGCTACCGAGCACAGGGCACTTGCACTCATGGACGTATATCTTGGGAAAAACAAAAATCGAGAGGACACAGGCACCCCAATGTTTACCACATCTCTGTTTAAAAGATCCTCGACTAGGATATAACTTAAAGTATCTGCAGAGAAAAAACGGACAGAGATGTGGTGCTTATGTAGAGTGGAATATTATTCAGCCTGGAAATCAATGAAATACGGCCAGTTATAACAACTCAAGAGGAGTTACGTGTGAACATTCGAAGTCACATAATTCAAAAAGAAAAAGACATAAGATATCACTAATACATGGAATGTTAACATGGCTACACATGAACTGAATTACAAAAGAGAAGAGGGTTTCAAATTAAGAAAACCAACTTATGCTTCCTTAAGGGGAAAGGTGAGTTGGGGTGCTGCATAAAACCAGAGATTGAAATTAGCACAGATACCATTCCATAAGCCAAATATGTAATAGTCAAGACCTACTCCATGCTCAACGAAATGGACTCCACACGCCATATTCAAGGCCTAAGAATATACCGGATTAGTAAGAATCTTAAAACCCATGGACTTATATGTCTCCGTAACAGAATCAAGCGCGTGTACAGCGGCATAAACGAAGCAGTGAAAATCCGATAAATCCCATTATTAAAATAAATTTCAAAAACAAAACACAATGACAGTGAAATAGGAAGCAATTCTTAAATAATTCACTCAGGGCATGTGATGCAACCTGGATTTACCACATCTACACCCAGAGCTGGTTGAGACATAAGGCTGGACACTTCAGGCTGATAGCATTGGTGAGTTTCGCTGAACAAATGCAGATCCTTTGAAGTCATACTGCATGGTACCCATTCCAAGGGTCCCAACTCTCCAGGTTCAAGGGATTCTTTCTTCAGCTAAAACATGCATGGGAAACGGCGAGTATGGTCCACCGTGTGATTAGGAAACGATTTAAAATGCATCTCAGTTTTCGTATCCTGGTCCTCGGGTTCACCATTCCAGACGGTTTACTAACACTCTCCCCGCTTGGAGAGTCAGTGCCTTTAACCTCCTGTTTGGCACAGCTTGCAATTTCTGCGCAAGATGAACAGGAATAGGGAGAACCAATGAGAGACTAGCTATAGGTGTCTGCACGGGCAAATGTAAGGCTCATTTCCCACCAGGAAGAGGAATTAACCAAAGGGTCAGCGTGCCCTGCCGGAAACAGATTAGGGCCTGAAGCAATCCTGTGGTTTGGTGCCCAGCTCACAAGAAAGCGAGTTGAAGAAAGGAGCTCAGGGGCACTGTAATTCACAAACCTGCAGAGTTATAAATGACAGCTATCCTCCAAAAATATATTGAAGTAAGCCTGCGAAGGGGACTTCAAAGCGGGACAGAATTTCAGGAAAACGATTGCAGGGGGTAGACTGGAATTGCCCAGAAAGCATAGGAAAAGAGGCAGAACGTCGACAATGGTGCACTTGGCCAAAAAGTGCGTATGCATTTTTTCCTGAATATATTCAGGAAAAAACGCATACGCTCTTTTTCGCAAACCAAGCAAGCCTGTAAAGGAAATCTGCACTACAATGAAGTCTAACTGCCCCCTGGGCAAAAGGGCCATCTGAAAAAAGTGTAAAATCCAGAAAGGTAGGACAGGATATGGAGAACAGGGAGCCTTGTTATGCTGATTGGCAGGATGTAAATTGCCAGCAGCCACCCTGGAGAAGTGTATGGTGTTTCCTGAAACACATAAGAAACAAAGCAACACAGCCTATGGCACTTCCACTTATGGTCCTATAGCTTACGGAAATTAAAATCAAAAACAGACAGCCACCCCAATATTTGGGACGGCTGTGTTCACAAGAAGCTCGTCTACAGTATCAGGTAAATATCCCAGAAAGCAAAAAATGGATAAAGAAGTTGTGGCACGTACGTGCAATGCAATATCACTCAGCAATGAAATCTGTGTCATCAGGCCCGTAGCGGCATAGTGAGTGGATGCAGGTACGGTGATTCTACGTGAACTACGACACACAGAAAAAGAAACATCATAAGATATCACTAATACACGGAATGTAAACTTGACTACACATGAACTGAATTACAAAACAGAACAGGGTCTCAAATTTAGAAAACCAACTAGTGCTTGCTTATGGGGAAAGGTGCGTTAGGGTGCTGCATAAAACCAGAGACTGAAATTAGCACAGATAACTTTCCATAAGCCAAATATGTAATAGACAAGACCTACTCCTTGCTCAACGAAATGGACCCAACACCACATATTCAACGCCTAGGAATATACCTGACTAGGAAGAATCTTAAAACCCATGGATATATATGTCTCCGTAAGAGAATCAAGCGTGTGTACAGCGGCCGAAACGCAGCAGTGAAAATCCGATAAATCCCATTATCAAAATAAATTTCGAAAACAAAACACAAAGACAGTGAAATAGAGAGCAATTCTTAAATAATTCACTCAGGGCATGTGATGCAACCGGGATTGACCACATCTACACCCAGAGCTGGTTGAGACATAAGGCTGGACACTTCAGGCTGATAGCATTGGTGAGTTTCGGTGAGCAAATGCAGACCCTTTGAAGTCATACTGCATGGTACCCATTCCATGGGTCCCAACTCTCCAGGTTCAAGGCATTCTTCCTCCAGCTAAAACATGCATGGGAAATCCAGAGTATCATCCACCGTGTGATTGGGAAACGATTTAAAATGCATCTCAGTTTTCGTATCCTGGTCCTCGGGTTCACCATTCTAGATGCTTTACTAACACTCTCCCCGCTTGGAGAGTCAGTGCCTTTAACCTCCTGTTTGGCACAGCTTGCAATTTCTGTGCAAGATGAACAGGAATACGGAGAACCAATGAGAGACTAGCTGTAGGTGTCTGCACGGGCAAATGTAACGCACATTGCCGACCAGGAAGAGGAATTAAACAAAGGCTCAGCGTGCCCTGCTGAAAACAGATTAGGGCCTGAAGCAATCCTGCGGTTTTGTGCCCAGCTCACAAGAAAGCGAGTTGAAGAAAGGAGCTCAGGGGCACTGTAATTCACAAACCTGCAGAGTTATAAATGACAGCTATCCTCCAAAAATATATTGAAGTAAGCCTGCGAAGGGGACTTGAAAGCGGGGCAGAGTTTCAGGAAAACCATTGCAGGGGGTAGACTGGAATTGCCCTGAAAGCATAGGAAAAGAGGCACAACGGCGACAATGATGCACTTGGCCAAAAAGGGCGTATGCGTTTTTTCCTGAATATATTCAGGAAAAAACGCATACGCCCTTTTTGGCCAACCAAGCAAGCCTGTAAAGGAAATCTGCACTACAATGAAGTCTCACTGCCCCCCGGGCAAAAGGGACATCAGAAAAAAGTGTAAAATCCAGAAAGGTAGGACAGGATATGGAGAACAGGGAGCCTTGTTATGCTGATTGGCAGGATGTAAATTGCCAGCAGCCACCCTGGAGAAGTGTATGGTGTTTCCTGAAACACGTAAGAAACAAAGCAACACAGCCTATGGCACTTCCACTTATGGTCCTATAGATAACGGAAATTAAAATCAAAAACAGACAGCCACCCCAATATTTGGGACGACTGTGTTCACAAGAAGCTCGTCTACATTATCAGGTAAATATCCCAGAAAGCAAAAAATGGATAAAGAAGTTGTGGCACGTACGTGCAATGCAATATCACTCAGCAATGAAATCTGTGTCATCAGGCCCATAGCGGCATAGTGAGTGGATGCAGGTACGGTGATTCTACGTGAACTACGTCACACAGAAAAAGAAACATCATAAGATATCACTAATACACGGAATGTAAACTTGACTACACATGAACTGAATTACAAAACAGAACAGGGTCTCAAATTTAGAAAACCAACTTGTGCTTGCTTATGGGGAAAGGTGCGTTGGGGTGTTGCATAAAACCAGAGACTGAAATTAGCACAGATAACTTTCCATAAGCCAAATATGTAATAGACAAGACCTACTCCTTGCTCAACGAAATGGACTCAACACCATATATTCAACGCCTAGGAATATACCTGACTAGGAAGAATCTTAAAACCCATGGATATATATGTCTCCGAAAGAGAATCAAGGGTGTGTACAGCGGCCGAAACGCAGCAGTGAAAATCCGATAAATCCCATTATCAAAATAAATTTCGAAAACAAAACACAAAGACAGTGAAATAGAGAGCAATTCTTAAATAATTCACTCAGGGCATGTGATGCAACCGGGATTGACCACATCTACACCCAGAGCTGGTTGAGACATAAGGCTGGACACTTCAGGCTGATAACATTGGTGAGTTTCGGTGAGCAAATGCAGACCCTTTGAAGTCATAGTGCATGGTACCCATTCCATGGGTCCCAACTCTCCAGGTTCAAGGGATTCTTCCTCCAGCTAAAACATGCATGGGAAACCCAGAGTATCATCCACCGTGTGATTGGGAAACGATTTAAAGTGTATCTCAGTTTTCGTATCCTGGTCCTCGGGTTCACCATTCCAGAGGCTTTACTAACACTCTCCCCGCTTTGAGAGTCAGTGCCTTTAACCTCCTCTTTGGCACAGCTTGCAATTTCTGTGCAAGATGAACAGGAATAGGGAGAACCAATGAGAGACTAGCTATAGGTGTCTGCACGGGCAAATGTAATGCTCATTTCCCACCAGGAAGAGGAATTAACCAAAGGCTCAGGGTGCCCTACCAGAAACAGATTACGGCCTGAAGCAATCCTGCGGTTTTGTGCCCAGCTCACAAGAAAGCGAGTTGAAGAAAGGAGCTCAGGGGCACTGTAATTCACAAACCTGCAGAGTTATAAATGACAGCTATCCTCCAAAAATATATTGAAGTAAGCCTGCGAAGGGGACTTGAAAGCGGGGCAGAGTTTCAGGAAAACCATTGCAGGGGGTAGACTGGAATTGCCCTGAAAGCATAGGAAAAGAGGCACACCGTCGACAATGATGCACTTGGCCAAAAAGGGCGTATGCGTTTTTTCCTGAATATATTCAGGAAAAAACGCATACGCCCTTTTTGGCCAACCAAGCAAGCCTGTAAAGGAAATCTGCACTACAATGAAGTCTCACTGCCCCCCGGGCAAAAGGGCCATCTGAAAAAAGTGTAAAATCCAGAAAGGTAGGACAGGATATGGAGAACAGGGAGCCTTGATATGCTGATTGGAAGGATGTAAATTGCCAGCAGCCACCCTGGAGAAGTGTATGCTGTTTCCTGAAACACGTAAGAAACAAAGCAACACAGCCTATGGCACTTCCACTTATGGTCCTATAGCTTACGGAAATTAAAATCAAAAACAGACAGCCACCCCAATATTTGGGACGACTGTGTTCACAAGAAGCTCGTCTACAGTATCAGGTAAATATCCCAGAAAGCAAAAAATGGATAAAGAAGTTGTGGCACGTACGTGCACTGCAATATCACTCAGCAATGAAATCTGTGTCATCAGGCCCGTAGCAGCATAGTGAGTGGATGCAGGTACGGTGATTCTAAGTGAACTACGTCACACAGAAAAAGAAACATCATAAGATATCACTAATACACGGAATGTAAACTTGACTACACATGAACTGAATTACAAAACAGAACAGGGTCTCAAATTTAGAAAACCAACTTGTGCTTGCTTATGGGGAAAGGTGCGTTGGGGTGTTGCATAAAACCAGAGACTTAAATTAGCACAGATAACTTTCCATAAGCCAAATATGTAATAGACAAGACCTACTCCTTGCTCAACGAAATGGACTCAACACCACATATTCAACGCCTCGGTATATACCTGACTAGGAAGAATCTTAAAACCCATGGATATATATGTCTCCGTAAGAGAATCAAGGGTGTGTACAGCGGCCGAAACGCAGCAGTGAAAATCCGATAAATCCCATTATCAAAATAAATTTCGAAAACAAAACACAAAGACAGTGAAATAGAGAGCAATTCTTAAATAATTCACTCAGGGCATGTGATGCAACCGGGATTGACCACATCTACACCCAGAGCTGGTTGAGACATAAGGCTGGACACTTCAGGCTGATAGCATTGGTGAGTTTCGGTGAGCAAATATAGACCCTTTGAAGTCATACTGCATGGTACCCATTCCATGAGTCCCAACTCTCCAGGTTCAAGGGATTCTTCCTCCAGCTAAAACATGCATGGGAAACCCAGAGTATCGTACACCGTGTGATTGGGAAACGATTTAAAATGCATCTCAGTTTTCGTATCCTGGTCCTCGGGTTCACCATTCCAGATGCTTTACTAACACTCTCCCCGCTTGCAGAGTCAGTGCCTTTAACCTCCTGTTTGGCACAGCTTGCAATTTCTGTGCAAGATGAACAGGAATAGGGAGAACCAATGAGAGACTAGCTGTAGGTGTCTGCACGGGCAAATGTAACGCTCATTGCCCACCAGGAAGAGGAATTAAACAAAGGCTCAGTGTGCCCTGCTGGAAACAGATTAGGGCCTGAAGCAATCCTGCGGTTTTGTGCCCAGCTCACAAGAAAGCGAGTTGAAGAAAGGAGCTCAGGGGCACTGTACTTCACAAACCTGCAGAGTTATAAATGACAGCTATCCTCCAAAAATATATTGAAGTAAGCCTGCGAAGGGGACTTGAAAGCGGGGCAGAATTTCAGGAATACGATTGCAGGGGGTAGACTGGAATTGCCCTGAAAGCATAGGTAAAGAGGCACAACGTCGACAATGATGCACTTGGCCAAAAAGGGCGTATGCGTTTTTTCCTGAATATATTCAGGAAAAAACGCATACGCCCTTTTTGGCCAACCAAGCAAGCCTGTAAAGGAAATCTGCCCTACAAAGAAATCTCACTGCCCCCCCCCCGGGCAAAAGGGCCATCTGAAAAAAGGGTATAATCCAGAAAGGTAGGACAGGATATGGAGAACAGGGAGCCTTGTTATGCTAATTGGCAGGATGTAAATTGTGAACAGCCACCCTGGAGAAGTGTATGGTGTTTCCAGAAACACGTAAGAAACAAAGCAACACAGCCTATGGCACTTCCACTTATGGTCCTATTCCTTAGGGATATTAAAATCAAAAACAGAGAGCCACCCCAAAGTTTGGGACGGCTGTGTTCCCAGGAAGCTCGTCTACAGTACCAGGTAAATATCCCAGAAAGCAAAAAATGGATAAAGAAGTTGTGGCACGTACGTGCAATGCAATATCACTCAGCAATGAAATCTGTGTCATCAGGCCCGTAGCGGCATAGTGAGAGGATGCAGGTACGGTGATTCTACGTGAACTACATCACACAGAAAAAGAAACATCATAAGATATCACTAATACACGGAATGTAAACTTGACTACAGATGAACTGAATTACAAAACAGAACAGGGTCTCAAATTTAGAAAACCAACTAGTGCTTGCTTATGGGAAAAGGTGCGTTGGGTTGCTGCATAAAACCAGAGACTGAAATTAGCACAGATAACTTTCCATAAGCCAAATATGTAATAGACAAGACCTACTCCTTGCTCAACGAAATGGACCCAACACCACATATTCAACGCCTAGGAATATACCTGACTAGGAAGAATCTTAAAACCCATGGATATATATGTCTCCGTAAGAGAATCAAGCGTGTGTACAGCGGCCGAAACGCAACAGTGAAAATCCGATAAATCCCATTATCAAAATAAATTTCGAAAACAAAACACAAAGACAGTGAAATAGAGAGCAATTCTTAAACAATTCACTCAGGGCATGTGATGCAACCGGGATTGACCACATCTACACCCACAGCTGTTTGAGACCTAAGGCTGGACACTTCAGGCTGATAGCATTGGTGAGTTTCGGTGAGCAAATGCAGACCCTTTGAAGTCATACTGCATGGTACCCATTCCATGGGTCCCAACTCTCCAGGTTCAAGGGATTCTTCCTCCAGCTAAAACATGCATGGGAAACCCAGAGTATCGTCCACCGTGTGATTGGGAAACGATTTAAAATGCATCTCAGTTTTCGTATCCTGGTCCTCGGGTTCACCATTCCAGACGCTTTACTTACACTCTCCCCGCTTGGAGAGTCAGTACCTTTAAGCTCCTGTTTGGCACAGCTTGCAATTTCTGTGCAATATGAACAGCAATAGGGAGAACCAATGAGAGACTAGCTGTAGGTGTCTGCACGGGCAAATGTAACGCTCATTTCCCACCAGGAAGAGGAATTAACCAAAGGCTCAGCGTGCCCTGCTGGAAACAGATTAGTGCCGGAAGCAATCCTGCGGTTTTGTGCCCAGCTCACAAGAAAGCGAGTTGAAGAAAGGAGCTCAGGGGCACTGTAATTCACAAACCTGCAGAGTTATAAATGACAGCTATCTTCCAAAAGTATCTTGAAGTAAGCCTGCGAAGGGTACTTGAAAGCGGGGCAGAATTTCAGGAAAACGATTGCAGGGGGTAGACTGGAATTGCCCTGAAAGCATAGGAAAAGAGGCACAACGTCGACAATGATGCACTTGGCCAAAAAGGGCGTATGCGTTTTTTCCTGAATGTATTCAGGAAAAAACGCATATGCACTTTTTGGCCAACCAAGCAAGCCTGTAAAGGAAATCTGCACTACAATGAAGTCTCCCTGCCCCCCCTGGCAAAAGGGCCATCTGAAAAAAGTGTAAAATCCAGAAAGGTAGGACAGGATATGGAGAACAGGGAGCCTTGTTATGCTGATTGGCAGGATGTAAATTGCCAACAGCCACCCTGGAGAAGTGTATGGTGTTTCCTGAAACACGTAAGAAATAAAGCAACACAGCCTATGGCAATTGCACTTATGGTCCTCTTGCTTAGGGAAATTAAAATCAAAAACAGAGATCCACCCCAAAGTTTGGGACGGCTATGTTCCCAAGAAGCTCGTCTACACTACCAGGTAAATATCCCAGAAAGCAAAAAATGGATAAAGAAGTTGTGGCACGTACGTGCAATGCAATATCACTCAGCAATGAAATCTGTGTCATCAGGCACGTAGCGGCATAGTGAGTGGATGCAGGTACGGTGATTCTACGTGAACTACGTCACACAGAAAAAGAAACATCATAAGATATCACTAATACACGGAATGTAAATTTAACTACACATGAACTGAATTACAAAACAGAACAGGGTCTCAAATTTTGAAAACCAACTAGTGCTTGCTTATGGGGAAAGGTGCGTTGGGATGCTGCATAAAACCAGAGACTGAAATTAGCACAGATAACTTTCCATAAGCCAAATATGTAATAGACAAGACCTACTACTTGCTCAACGAAATGGACTCAACACCACATATTCAACGCCTAGGAATATACCTGACTAGGAAGAATCTTAAAACCCATGGATATATATGTCATCGTAAGAGAATCAAGCGTGTGTACAACGGCATAAACGCAGCAGTGAAAATCCGATAAATCCCATTATCAAAATAAATTTTGAAAATAAAACACAAACACAGTGAAATAGAGAGCAATTCTTAAATAATTCACTCAGCGCATGTGATGCAACCGGGATTGACCACATCTACACCCAGAGCTGGTTGAGACATAAGGCTGGACACTTCAGTCTGATAGCATTGGTGAGTTTCGGTTAGCAAATGCAGACCCTTTGAAGTCATACTGCATGGTACCTATTCCATGGGTCCCAACTCTTCAGGTTCAAGGGATTCTTCCTCCAGCTAAAACATGCATGGGAAACCCACAGTATGGTCCACCGTGTGATTGGGAAACGATTTAAAATGCATCTCAGTTTTCGTATCCTGGTCCTCGGGTTCACCATTCCAGATGCTTTACTAACACTCTCCCCGCTTGGAGAGTCAGTGCCTTTAACCTCCTCTTTGGCACAGCTTGCAATTTCTGTGCAAGATGAACAGGAATAGGGAGAACCAATGAGAGACTAGCTGTAGGTGTCTGCACGGGCAAATGTAACGCTCATTGCCCACCATGAAGAGGAATTAAACAAAGGCTCAGTGTGCCCTGCTGGAAACAGATTAGGGCCTGAAGCAATCCTGCGGTTTTGTGCCCAGCTCACAAGAAAGCGAGTTGAAGAAAGGAGCTCAGGGGCACTGTAATTCACAAACCTGCAGAGTTATAAATGACAGCTATCCTCCAAAAATATATTGAAGTAAGCCTGCAAAGGGGACTTGAAAGCGGGGCAGAAATTCAGGAAAACGATTGAAGGGTTAAACTGGAATTGCACTTAAAGAATAGGAAAAGAGGCAGAACGTCGATAATGATGCACTTGTCCAAAAAGTGCGGATGCTTTTTTCCCTAAATATATTCAGGAAAAAACGCATACGCACTTTTTGGCCAACCAAGAAGCTTGTAAATAAACCTGCACTACAATGAAATCTCAGTGCCCCCCAGGGCAAAAGGGCCATTTAAAAAAATTGTAAAATCCAGAAACGGAGGACAGGCAATGGAAAACAGGGATCCTTATTATGCTGATGCATATGATGTAAATTGCCGACAGCCATTCTGGAGAAGTGCTATGTGTTTCCTGAAACACGTAAGAAACAAAGCAACACAGCCTATGGCACTTCCACTTATGGTCCTACAGCTTAGGGAAATTAAAATCAAAAACACCCAGCCACCTCAAAGTTTGGGACCTCTCTGTTCACAAGAACCTCGTTTACAGTACCAGGTAAATATCTCAAAGAGCAAACAATGGATAAAGAAGTTGTTGTACGTACGTACAATGGAATATCACTCAGCAATGAAATCTGTGTCATCAGGCCCGTAGTGGCATAGTGAGTGGATACAGGTATGGTGATTCTACGTGAAATAAGTCACACATAAAAAGAAACATCATAAAATATCACTAATACACAGTATGTAAACTTGACTACACATGAACTGAATTACAAAACAGAACAGTCTCAAATTTAGAAAACCAACTTGTGCTTTCTTATGGAGAAAGGTGCGTTGGAGTGCTGCATAAAACCAGAGACTGAAATTAGCACAGATACCGTTCCATAAGCCAAATATGTAATAGACAAGACCTACTCCTTGCTCAACGAAATGGACTCAACACCACATATTCAACGCCTAGGAATATACCTGACTAGGAAGAATCTTAAAACCCGTGGATATTTATGTCTCCGTAAGAGAATCAAGAGTGTGTACAGCGGCATTAACGCAGCAGTGAAAATCCGATAAATCCCAGTGTCAAAAAAATTTCAAAAACAAAACACAATGACAGTGAAATAGAGAGCAATTCTTAAATAACTCACACAGGGCATGTGATGCAACCTGGTTTACCACATCTACACCCAGAGCTGGGTGAGAGATAAGGCTTGACCCTTTGGGCTGATAGCATTGGTGAGGTTCAGTGAGCAAATGCAGACCCTTTGATGTCATACTGCCTGGTACCCATTCCATGGTTCCCAACTCTCCAGGTTCAAGGGATTCTTCCTTCTGCTAAAATTTGCATGGGAAACCCAGAGTATGCTGCACCGTGTGACTGGGAAACCTTTTTACATGCATGTCTGTTTTCGTCCCCTGGTACTCAGGTTCACCATTCCAGACCCTTTTCTTACACTCTCCCCATTTGGAGAGTCAGTGCCTTTAACCTCCTGTTTGGCACTGTTTGCAATTTCTGCGCAAGATGAACAGGAATAAGGAGAACCAATGGGAGACTATCTGTAGGTGTGTGCACGGGCAAATATTTTTTTTAACATCTTTATTGGGGTATAATTGCTTTACAATGGTGTGTTAGTTTTTGCTTTATAACAAAGTGAATCAGCTATACATATACATATGCTCCCTGTGTCTTCCCTCTTGTGTCTCCCTCCCTCCCTCTCTCCCCCTTCCACCCCTCCAGGCTGTCCCAACGCCCCGAGCTAATATCCCTGTGCCTTGCGGCTGCTTCCTCCTTGCTATCTACCTTACTACATTTGTTAGTGTGTATATGTCCATGACTCTCTCTCGCCCTGTCAAAACTCACCATTCCCCCTCCCCATATCCTCAATTCCGTTCTCCAGTAGGTCTGCGCCTCTATTCCTGTCTTATCCCTAGATTCTTCATGACATTTTTTTCCTTTAAATTCCATATATATGTGTTAGCATACGCTATTTGTCTTTTTCTTTCTGACTTACTTCACTCTGTATGACAGACTCTAGGTCTATCCATCTCATTACAAATAACTCAGTTTCATTTCTTTTTAAGGCTGAGTAATATTCCATTGTGTATATGTGCCACATCTTCTTTATCCATTCGTCCGATGATGGGCGCTTAGGTTCTTTCCATCTCCGGGCTATTGTAAATAGAGCTGCAATGAACATTTTGGTACATGACTCTTTTTGAATTTTGGTTTTCTCAGGGTATATGCCCAGTATGCACGGGCAATTTTAACACTCATTTCCCAACAGGAAAAGGAATTAACCAAAGGCTCAGCATGCCGTGCTGGAACAAGATTAGGGCCTGAAGCAATCCTGCGGTTTTGTGGCCAGCTCACAAGAAAGCGAGTTGAGGAAAGGAGCTCAGGGGCACTGTCATTCACATACCTGCAGACTTATAAATGACAGAAATCGTACAAAAATATATTGAATTAAGGCTGCGAAGAGGACTTGAAAGTGGGGCAGAATTGCTGGAATCCGATTTCAGGAGGTAGACGTGAATTGCTCTGAAAGCATAAGAGAAGTGGCAGAACCTCGTCAATGAAGCACTTGGCCAAAAAGGGCATATGCATTTTATCCAGGGCCATCATTCACAGGAGTAGGAGGCTCCCAGCATGCTCCAGTGGCCAACAGAGGGCCCACGTCGCCAAGGCGATGTGAGCTAGCCAGGCAGGAGTGACCTGACATCAGAGGGCCCACCTCACAGAATGGTAGGGAACCCAGCCAGGATCAGACTCTCCCCAGAGGGCCCACATCACCAAGGTGATGGGAACCAGGCAGGAGTGTCCTCACACCCGTGGGGCCACATCATCAAAAGTTGAGGTACCCAGCACATGTGGCCTCAAACCAGAGGACCCACATCACCATGGGTTTCGGAGTGAGGCAGGCAGGATTAACCTCACAACACATGTCCCATTGTATACAAAAGGTGTGGAAACCAGCAGTTGGATCTTCCTAGCAGGCGGCCCAGAGCACTGAGGCTATGAGATCCAGGCCGGCATGAACTCACAACAGAGGGCCCTCATTGTGATTCTGTAAGCAACCCAGCCGTTGTGACCTCAGAGCAGAAGGCCCACATCCCCATGGGGAAGGGAAACAAGCAGGAGTGTCATCGCAAGAGTGGGCACACATGAAAAAATGTGGGGAGCCCAGCAATTAGTGCCTGATGCCAGAGGGCCCTCATCACCGAGGGGCGGTGGTTCCCAGCCAGCTCCGACTGCTACCAGAGGGGCGACGTCGCCAATGCGGAGTGCGACAACCAGGCAGGAGTGACCTCAGAGCAGAGGGTCAACCTCACAGAAGTGTGAAGAACTAAAGAGGATCAGATTCTCACCAGAGGGCCCACATCACCAAGGGAATGGGAACCAGGCAGGAGTGTCCTCACACTAGTGGGGCCACATCACCGAAAAGTGAGGGACCCAGCACACGTGGCCTCAAACCAGAGGACACACATCACAAGGGAGCTGGGATTGAGGCAGGCAGGAGGAGCCTCAAAACAGAGGGACCATAGAATTAAAGAGGTGAAGAATCCCGCAGTTGGAACCTCCCAGCAGGCGGCCAGGAGCAGCGAGACTATGGGATCCAGGCCGGAGTGATCTCACACCAGAGGGCCGTCATCATGAAACTGTGAGCAACCTAGGCGTTGGGATCTCAGAGCAGAAGGCCCACATTCCCATGGGGTTGGGAACCTGTCAGAAGTGTACTCGCACCACAGGGCACACATCAGAGAATTTAGGGAACCCAGGAGTTAGGGCCTGACGCCAGAGGGCCCTCATTACCAAGGGGAGGAGACTCCAATCAGGCACCAACACCCAACTGAGGTCCCACGTCGCCAAGGTGACGTGTGACAGCCAGGTAGGAGTGACCTCACCGCAGAGGGCCTACCTCACAGAAGGGTGAGGAACACAGCCAGGATAAGACTCTCACCAGAGGGCCCACATCACCAAGGTGATCAGAACCAGGCAGGAGAGTCTTCACACCAGTGTGGCCACATCATAGAAAGGTGAGGAACCCAGCACATGTGGCCTAAACCAGAAGACCCACATCTCCAAGGGGCTCGGAATGAGGCAGGCAGGAGTAGCCTCACAACACAGGGCCCATAGAATAAAAAAGCTGAGGAATCCAGCAATGGGAACCTCCCAGCAGGCGGCCAAGAGCACCAAGTCTATGTGATTCAGGCCGCAGTAAACTCACAGCAGAGGGTCCACATCATGAAACTGCGAGCAACCCAGCCATTTGGACCTCAGAGCAGAAGGTCCACATCCCCAAGGTGTTGGGAGCATGGCAGGAGTGTCCTCGCACCACTTAGCACATATCAGAAAATGTGGGTACCCAGCAGTTAGGGCCTGACGCCAGAGGGCCCTCATCACTGAGGGGAGGAGGCTCCCAGCATGTTCCAACTACCACAAGAGGGCCCACGTCGCCAAGGCGGGGTGTGCCAGCCAGGCAGGAGTGACCTCACAGCAGACGGCCCAACTCAAAGAAGTGTGAGGAACCCAACCAGGATCAGACTCTCACCAGAGGGCCCATATCACCAAGGGGACGGGAACCAGGCACGAGTGTCCTCACACCAGTGGGGCCACATCACTAAAAGATGAGGAAACTGGCACATGTGGCCACAAACCAGAGGACCTACATCACCAAGGGGCTGGGAGTGACACAGGCAGGAGGAGCCTCCCAACACAGGGCCCAAAGAATAAAAAAGGTGAGGAACCCAGCAGTTGGAACTTCCCAGCAGGCGGCCCAGAGTACAGAGGCTATGGGATCTAGGAATGAGTGAACTAACACCAGAGAGCTAACATCAGGAAACTGTGAGCAACCCAGTCGTTGGAACCTCAGAGCAGAAGGCCCATATCGCCATGGGGATGGGAACATTTCACGAGTGTCCTGGCATCACTGGGCTCACATCAGAAAACCTGGGGAGCCCAGCAGTTAGAGCCTGACGCCAGAGGGACCTCATCACCGAGGACAGGAGTCTCCAAAAGGATCCAACTGCCACCAGAGGGCCGACGTCACCAAGGCAATGGGAGCAAGCCAGGCAGGAGTTACCTCAGAGCACAGGGCCCACCTCACAGAACGGTAAGGAACCCAGCCAGGATCAGACTCTCACCAGAGGGGCCACATCACCAAGGGGCTGGGAAACAGGCACGAGTGTCCTCACACCATTGGGGCCACATCATCGAAAGGTGAGGGACCCAGCACACGTGGCCTCACACCAGAGGACACACATCACAACGGGGCTGGGATTGAGGCAGGCAGGAGGAGCCTCAAAACAGAGGGCCCATAGAATAAAAAAGGTGAGGAATCCCGCAGTTGGAACCTCCCAGCAGGCGCCCAGGAGCAGCAAGCCTATGGGATCTAGGCCGGAATGAACGCACATCAGAGGGCCCTCATCATGAAACTGTGAGCACCCCAGCCGTTGGGACCTCAGAGCAGAAGGCCCAAATTCCCATGGGGTTGGGAACCTGACAGGAGTGTACTCGCACCACAGGTCGCACATCTGCAAATTTTGGGAGCCCAGGAGTTAGGGTCTGACGCAAGAGGGCCCTCATTACCGAGGGACGGAGACTCGCAGCAGACACCAACTCCCAACTGAGGGCCCACGTCACCAAGGTGATGTGTGCCAGCCAGGCAGGAGTGACCTCACCGCAGAGGGCCTACCTCACAGAAGGGTGAGGAAACCAGCCAGGATAAGACTCTCACCAGAGGGCCCACATCACCAAGGGGATCGGAACCAGGCAGGAGGGTCCTCACACCAGTGTGGCCACATTATAGAAAGGTGAGGAACCCAGAACATGTGGCCTAAAACAGGGGACCCACATCTCCAAGGGGCTAGGAGTGAGGCAAGCAGGAGTATCCTCACAAAACAGAGCCCACAGAATAAAAGTTGTGAGGAATCCAGCAGTTGGAACCGGCCAGTAGGCCGCCCAGAGCACAGAGTCTATGGGATCCAGGCCACAGCAAACTCACAGCAGAGGTCCCACATCATGAAACTGTGAGCAACCCAGCGGATGGGACCTCAGAGCAGAAGGCCCACATCCCTATGGGGATGGGAACCTGACAGGAGTGTCCTCGGCCCACTTCCACGAATCAGAAAATGTGGGAACCCAGCAGTTAGGACCTGAGGCCAGAGGACCCTCATCACCGAGGGGAGGAGGCTCCCAGCAGGCTCTAACTGCCACCATAAGGCCGATGTCACCAAGGCGGGGTGTGCCAACCAGGCAGGAGTGACCTCAGAGCAGAAAGCCCACCTCACAGAAGTGTGAGGAACCCAACAAGGATCAGACTGTCACCAGAGGGCCAACATCACCAAGGGAATGGGAACCAGGCAGGAGTGTCCTCACACCAGTGGGGCTACATCACCATAATTTGAGGGACCCAGCACACGTGGCCTCAAACCTGAGGACACACATCACCAAGGGGCTGGGAGTGAGGCAGGCCAGAGGATCCTCAAAACAGAGGGACCATAGAATAAAAAAGGTGAGGAATCCCACAGTTGGAACCTCCGGCAGGCAGCCAGGAGCAGCGAGGCTATGGGATCTAGGCAGGAGTGAACTCACACCAGAGGGCCCTCATCATGAAACTGTGAGCAACACAGCCGTTGGGACCTCAGAGCAGAAGGCTCACATCCCCATGGGGATGGGAACCTGGCAGGAGTGTCCTTGCACCACTTAGCACGAATCAGAAAATGTGGGAACCCAGCAGTTAGGGCCTGAGGCCAGAGGGCCCTCATCACTGAGGGGAGGAGGCTCCCAGCAGGCTCCAACTGCCACCATATGGCCGACGTTGCCAAGGCGGGGTGTGCCAGCCAGGCAGGAGTGAGCTCAGAGCAGAGGGCCCACCTCACAGAAGGGTGAGGAACCTAAGCAGGATCAGACTCTCACCAGAGGGCCAACATCACCAAGGTGATGGGAACCAGGCAAGAGTGTCCTAACAGCAGTGGGGCCAACATCACCAAGGGAATGGGAACCAGGCAAGAGTGTCCTCACACCAGTGTGGCCACATTATAGAAAGGTGAGGAACACAGCACATGTGGCCTCAAACAAGGGGACACACATCACGAAGGGGCTGGGAGTGAGGCATGCAGGAGGAGACGCACAACCGAGGGCCCATAGAATAAAAAAGGTGAGGAATCGAGAAGTTGGAAACTCCAAGCTGGAGGCCCAGAGCACTGACACTATGGGATACAGGCCAGAGTGAACACACAGCAAAGGGCCCACATCATGAAACTGTGAGCAACCCAGCAGTTGGGACCACAGAACAGAAGTCCCACATGCCCATGGGGATGGGAACCTGGCAGGAGTGACTCGCACCACTGGGCACACATCAGAAAATGTGTGGAGCCCAGCACTTAGGGCCTGACACCAGAAGGCCCTCATCACTGAGGGGAGGAGGCCCCAGCACACTCCAACTGCCACCAGAGGGTCCACATCGCCAAGGCGACGTGCGCCAGCCAGGCAGGATTGACCTCACAGCAGAGGGCCCACATCATGAAAGTGTGAGCAACCCAGCCGTTAGGACCTCAGAACAGAAGGCCCACACGCTCATGAGGATGGGAACCTGGCAGGAGTGCCCTCGTACCACTTAGCACGTATCAGAAAATGTGGGAACCCCGCCATTAGGGTCTGACGCCAGAGGGCCTCATCACCGCGGGAAGGAGGCTCCCAGCAGGCTCCAACTGCCACCAGGGTGCCGAAGTCAACAAGGCGGGTTGTGCCAGCCAGGCAGGAGTGACCTCAGAGAAGAGGGCTCACCTCACGGATGTGTGAGGAACCCAACCAGGATCAGAGTCTCACCAGAGGGCCCACATCACCAAGGGGATGGGAACCAGGCAGGAGTGTCCACACACCAGTGGGGCCACATCATCAAAAGATGAGGAACCCATCACATATGGCCTCAAACCTGAGGACATACATCACCATGTGGCTGGGAGTGAGGCAGGTATCTGGAGGGGCACATTTAACTCTAATTTCCCACCAGGAAGAGGAATTAACCAAAGGCTCAGAGTGCCGTGCTGGACCCTGATTATGGCCTGAAGCAAACCTGCAGTTTTGTGGCCAGCTTACAAGGAAGCGAGTTAAGAAAGGAGCTCAGGGGCACTGTAATTCACAAACCTGCAGAGATAAATGACAGCTATTGGCAAAAATATATCGAAGTAAGTCTGCAAAGAGGACTTGAAAACGAGGCAGAATTGCAGGAATCATATTTCAAGAGGTAGATTGGAATTGCATTTAAAGCATATGAAAAGCGGCAGATCTTTGACAGTGATGCACATGGACAAAAAGTGCGTATACATTTTTCCTGAATATATTCAGGAAAAAACGCATATGAACATTTTGGCCAACCAAGCACTCCAGCAATGGAAATCCACACTACAATGAAGTCACATTTCCCATTCGTCAAAAAGGCCATCTGAATAAAGTGTAAAAACCAGAAACACAGGACAGGCCATGGAGAACAGGGAGCCGTGTTATGCTGATGGGCGGGATGTAAATTGCCAACAGACACTCTGGAGATGTTCATGGTGTATCCTGAAACATCTAAAAAACAAAGCTACAAAGCCTAGGGCACTTCCACTTTTGGCCCTATAGCTTAGGAAAATTAAAATCAACAAGACACAGCCAACACAAAATTTAGGGCTGCTGTGTTTACAAGAACCTCGAGTCCAGTACAAATTAAATATCCCAGAAAGAAAAAAATGGATAAAGAAGTTGTGCTACTTACGTACAACGGAATATCACTCAGCAGTGAAATCAATGTCATCAGGCCTGTAGCAGCAAATTGAGTGGATTTAATTATGATGATTCTAAGAGAAATATATCACACAAAGAAAGATAATTATCATAAGATATCACTAATAGAGGGAGTGTAAACTTGGCTACACATAAACTGAATTACAAAACCGAACAGAGTCTCACATTTAGATAAAAACCTTATGCTTGCTTAAGGGGAAAGTTGAGTTGGGCTGCTGTATAAAAACAGATTGAAATTAGCACACATACCATTCCATAAGCCAAATACGTAATAAACAAGACCTACTCTTTGCTCAACGAAATAGACTCATCCATGGTGTATCACCTCACACCTATTAGAATGGGCATCATCAGAAAATCTACAAACAACAAATGCTGGAAACGGTGTGGAGATAAGGAATCCTCTTCCACTATTGTTGGGAACGTAAATTGATACAGTCACTGTGGAGAACATTATGGAGTTTCTTATAAAACTAAGAATAGAATTACCATATGATACAGCAATCCCTCTACTGGGCATATACCCAGACAAAACCATAAATCAAAAAGAGACATTCACCACAATGTTCATTGCATCACTATTTACACTATCCAGGAAATGGAAGCAACCTAAATGCCCACAGACAGACGAATGCATAAAGATGTGGTACATATATAAAATGGAATATTACTAAGCCATAAAAAGGAATGAAATTGGGACATTTGTAGAGACGTTGATGGATCTAGAGACTGTCATACAGAGTGAAGTAAGTCAGAAAGAGAAAAACAAATCTTGTATATTAATGCATATATGTGGAACCTAGAAAAATTGTACAGATGAACCGTTTTGCAAGGCAGAAATAGAGCAATACATGTATACAACAAACGTATGGACAACAAGGGGGGAAAGCTGTTGGGGATGGTGGTGGGAGGAGTTGAGATATTGGGATTGGTATGTATACATTTATATGTATAAAGTAGATAACCAAAAACAACCTGCTGTATAAAAATATAAAATTAAATTCAAAATAAAAAAATAAAATTAAAAAAAGTAAAACAGAAAAATATTCTTCCCTTCACATACATGTATTTATATGAATAAATTATTTCCATGCTTATATCTGTAAATACACAAAAGAGGAATAAAATCTACCTTGAACCAAAAACGAAAAAAAGATAAAAAAGAACAGAACCCACCAGTTACACAGAGGAAAACCGTTTCAGGGCACTTGCTCCAATTGCAAATAATTCTGAAGTTGGTCAGTGGTGGGGAATCATCTCCCATTCAGCCAGCATGCTCCTCGCAACAAGCGTCCTCACTGCAAAGCTGGTGGACCGTGCCGAGGTATCTGTGAGTAAACGTGGGCCGAGCCCCAGGCCAGCTGCTGCTGAAATGTTCCCACCCTTCCAAGGCTAAACACCTGAATATGTACAAGGACTTGAAAACCTAGAGGAAGGGCCATGGAGCCACATGAGGGACAGCATGCCAGCCGACTTGGTGCCTGCAGGCCAGCCAGGATGGTCCTGGCCCTGGGTGCTCTTCTGGAAGCTCTCCATTTCCCTGCCTGAGATACCCCTGCTGTCCCGGCCCCCACTGCTTTCTTCCTTCCTCACCTGTGCCCAGGGAGAAATTCCAGTGGCAGGTGTGGGTGACACATCCTCTTCTTTAGCAGGTAGCATCTTGGCAACTGCTGCAGAAAGTCCAGCAGAGCCCCACTCACACTGGGACACCCACAAAGCCGTGGCCTCTCACTCCCTCCCACCAGCCCAGCCCCGAGACTGCTGACAGGGCAGAGAAAATGGCGTCAGGCACAGCTGCAGGGGCTCTTGCTGCCTGGAGCGGTGTTTATATTGATCTCAACCCAGGCACACCTGGGGAGGGCTGGCCGGCACGGTCAGGCTTCCCAAGCCAGCCAATAATCACCCCTCAGGGGCTCACAGTTGCTGAAAATGGAACTTGCTGAATTGGCCAGGTCCAAGGAACAGGTGTGGGCTCCTGAGAGTCAGGATAGACAAGGGGCTGCAGCTCTGGCTTGTTTTCTAATTATATTATCTGGCCCATGAGTGGGAGACAACTTCAAGAAAACCCTCTCCTAATGAGAGGAACCCAGGAGTCAGGGAGAGGAGGGGTGGGTGGTGGTTGGAGACAGAGGCCTGGTGCCCCAGGTGCAGTGGAAGTCTCTGGAAGACCAGGTGGAGGAGGCCACACAGAGTGATGCCCAGGGTCACAGACCTGTCAGAGCTGCTGTTTGTTAGTTCAAGTCCTGCTCTGAGGTGCTCTGTGTCAGATCTGAGCGACAGGTGAGCTGGGAGTGCTCTGCAATGAGGGCTATGTGCACGGTTCCTGTGTGCCCAGCCCTGCCAAGGTACCTGCAAGGGTAGCTCTGTATCCTGGGAGGGGTCTGACCACGGGAGCCCCATGGACTGCAGAGGACCTGCCCAGGGAATCCCATATCCTGGGAGGGGCCTGAACACGAGAGCCCCGTGGGCTGGGGTGGGGGTAGGGTACCTGCCCAGGTGAGCTCCATATCCTGGGATTGGCCTGACCTCGAGAGCCCCATGGGCTGCTGGAGTCCTGGTAAAGGATGTCAGGACAGTCAGTGAAGCCACTGAGGATATACCTCCAGTAGTTCCTAAATCCTACACCCTGCTGGTCATTCTACCAACCACCAGGACTTGGTATTCTGTATTAGTCTTCACTGATGCCTTCTTTTGTATTCCATTAGTCCCAGAGTCACAAGAAATTTTGGCTTGTGAGTGACAGGACTCAACATACAACTAAAACAATACTTCCAGGCTGTCTTGCCCCAAGGGTTCAAAAATTCCCACACCATCTTTGGGGAAAGCTCAGCTAAAGACCTAAAAGTTCTACCTCTGGAAAAGGAAACACTCCTTCACTATTCAGACGACATTCTGATCGCCAGCCCTACTAAGGAGGCCTCAGAACTACCAAGCCAATAAAGGATAGAAGTTGTCCACGAAAAAGCTCAAGTATCACAGACTACGGTGACCTGCCTGGGCTTCATTCTCACAGAAGGTCGGAGAAGCCCATCCCAGGAAAGGGAAGAAACAATTTACAGCCTTACCCCTTTCTGAAACTAGAAGACAGCTTAGGGGTTCCTGGGGAAGCCAGGGTTTCCTGCCTCTGGATCCCTAACTACAGTCTACTAGCTGGGCCTCTATATGAAACACTGAAAGGAAAAGATGATGATCCTTTTGAATAGAATCCAGAAGTGGCCTTTCAAGAATGGAAAGAGCAGTCAATTCAGACCCTTGCCCTGGAACTCCCTAATTTAGCTAAACCCTTTGACCTTTACATTCCTGGTGAAAGGTGAATCGCCATTGGAGTATTAGTGCAAAAACTGGGACCACTTGAAATGGAACAATGCAAGAATGCCATCCAGGTAGGATAAACTATGGTCACCAAGGGGCTTGGCCCACCGCCACATCTGGCCAAGATACTGGTGGTATCTGAAAACCTGGAAATCAGCAGCCCAAAAGGCCACCTCCCTTCTAAGGGAAACAGACCCCACGTGGTGATCCTAACCCCCAACCATGCCCTGAAGTTGCAGGGTTTGCTCCGTGGGCACACTGACCTCGATTGAGGAGGCCCTCCAACTCCAACCTCCAGAGAGATAACCGGGGGCAACGGGGCACCATGACGACCCGTGTGACCATCACTTGACCTGGAGTTTCTCTCATAAAACAACAAGAGTGTGTCCCAAAAGAGTAGACTACTGCTTGCAGTACTTACTGTACCCAGAGGGGAGCTAATAATCTTGGCGGGGGAACCGTATATCATGCTGTCACCATAGAAAAGCCTACAGACACCCTGATGATGGTGGCCAATAAGACCGGCTGGACTCCTGTTTACTTCCAAAGGCTCTTGACTCAGTGACCATCATGATCCTTCATCACCACTGACCCTGGACTGTCTGGGAGCTGAGCGGGCAGGATCCTGACACCTGGTGCTGTTTTTACGTTAATTCAGGGGCCTAATGGAAGAAAGCGCAGACTGTTGGTCAGAGCATCTAGGCTGGCAGAAACGGTCAGTCAGAGCATCTAGGCTGGCAGAAACGGTCAGCCTAAGGTGGCCGAACAAATGTGGGGCGGAGTGAAACTGGACCTCACAGCGCCACTGCACATCTCCTTTCTGGACCCTTAAAGGTCATTAGAATCTATAACACTTCCAATACTGGTGCTCAGGTGGACGAGCAGGGAGGCAGGAGGCCTGGGGACAATCAACGTCACCTGGAGGCTGCTGGGGAGAAGTTCTGACCCTCGCCCACGGGTATGAAGCCTCCTAACTCAGCACTCAGCAGTTACAGAAGAAGGGTCTGCACCCGCAGCACTCCAAGAATGAGGAAAGGGACAAAAGGCAGAAGAGAAGTTTGTCCCAGGCAAAGCCCCTTAAAAATGCCTGGGAGATAAAAATAGAATCTGGGCAATAAAATAAAGTCTAACCATTTTTATCCTTTGTGCTTTGTCTAATTTCAGGTGCTCCTAGTGTCCCGCATACAGAGGTTCCACACCCGGCACTTCAGACCAGATTTCCTAGAGCAGAATGGCTCGATGACACTTCAGCTCCTGGGGCCCAGTTCAGACTCCGTGACATAGAGCCTGAGCTGCAGCCAACCAGGTCCTCGAGAGCTCAGCCCCCTCCCTCCCAGTGACTCTGACAGGATCTCTACACAGCAGCCCAGCCCACAGCCCACAGGGTAGCACCTCTCCATTCTCTGATCAAAATATAAAGGTTCCTTTGCTTTTGAACCAAACTCAGTCTCGATCTATTGGCTCCAATGACACTGGGCAGGGGGACACTTGTTGGCGTCCACTCTGGAGGATCAGTAACAGAAATTGAGAACATTGTAACTTCAATGAACAGATGTGTGAGCCAAACTGTAATTAACATAGAACAGTGTATAAGGCTCGGGTAAAATAAGATGTTTCTAACACTTCCATTTGATATTTCCATCACTTTCTTATAAGCAAGTTCAGTGAAAAGGTTTGTCTTCTTTGTCAGGTCAATATTAGAGAAACAAAGTGATTTCTTTCCAAGGATGTACATCTAATAATCTTGGTTAAAGCTTCAATCTTGTTTTAAATGCTTTTGCATTGAAAATGATACCTCTCTTTCAGCTCCCCCATTTCTGAGAAGCATAAAATCTTATAATTTATTATTACCAAAGGGAAATGGTAGGAGGAGGGATAAATTAACAGTTTGGGATTAACACATACACACTGCTATGTATGAAATCATCAGCAAGGAACTACTGTATAGCACAGGGAACTACACTCAATATTTTGCAATAACCTATAAGGGGAAATGATCTGAAAAAGAATAGATATTTTTATTGACATCATCCATCAATGACAGTAAAAATGGAATCTAAGGGAAGACAGTGGTGAGTGCTTCTGACCCTGAAGACTTCAATCATCTAAAGTTTGGACTCTGCCTACTTCCCAAGGCCCTTAATGAACATATGTGTAGCCGTAGCTTAAAAAATTCCCCAGTTTGGGTTGCGGAGAGACACTGATATTTAAAATCCCCTGGTGTTCTCCTCACATGAATGGGACCCTTCCTACACCTAAAACATGCCTGTCACACCCAGAGGATGGTATACCGTCTGATCGGGAAAAGTTTGGAAAAGGCATCTCATCTCCTCATCTCTTGGTGCTAGGGTTCACCACTCCAGCGTCTTTACTAACAGTCTCCCCACTTGGAGATGTCAGCACTGTCAACATCCTGTTGCATACAGTTTGGAATTTGTCCAGAGGATGAAGCAGAAGGAGGAGGAACAATGAGAGACAAGTCCTAGGTGTTCGGACAGGCACATGCCACTCTAATTTCCAATCAGGAAGACGAATTGACCAAAGGCTAGGGTTGCCCATGGAAACAGAATAGGGCTTGAGGAATCCTGATGCTTTGTGGCCAGTTCCCATAAACACAAGTTGGAAAATGGAACTCAGGGGCACTAAAATTCACAAAACTGCAGAATTGAAAATATCTATCACTGAAAAATGTCTTGAGGAAAGTCAGAGAAAAGGACTTGTAAGCAACGGAGAATGGCAGGAAAGGGATTGGAAGAGGTAGAAAGGACTCGCCATTAAGCACAAGAAAAGGGGCTGAACATTGCCAACATTGCAGTTGGCCAAAAAGGGTGTATGCGTCTTTTTCTGTATATATTCAAGAAAAGGGCATACACTTTTTTAGCCAACCAAACAGGTGGGCACTGGAAATCAATACTACAAAACATATCACTTTGCATCAGTCAGAAGAGCCGTCCTCATAAAGTGTAAACACCAGAAATGCAGGACAGGGCAAGGAGAAAAGGGAGCCCTGTGAGTCTTATAGTGGAAATGTATATTGCCAACGGTCACTCTGGATAAGTCTATTGTGTTTACTAAAGCATCTAAAAAATGAGCTACCGAGCACAGGGCACTTGCACTCATGGACGTATATCTTGGGAAAAACAAAAATCGAGAGGACACAGGCACCCCAATGTTTACCACCTCTCTGTTTAAAAGATCCTCGACTAGGATATAACTTAAAGTATCTGCAGAGAAAAAACGGACAGAGATGTGGTGCTTATGTAGAGTGGAATATTACTCAGCCTGGAAATCAATGAAATACGGCCAGTTATAACAACTCAAGAGGAGTTACGTGTGATCATTCGAAGTCACATAATTCAAAAAGAAAAAGACATAAGATATCACTAATACATGGAATGTTAACATGGCTACACATGAACTGAATTACAAAAGAGAAGAGGGTTTCAAATTAAGAAAACCAACTTATGCTTCCTTAAGGGGAAAGGTGAGTTGGGGTGCTGCATAAAACCAGAGATTGAAATTAGCACAGATACCATTCCATAAGCCAAATATGTAATAGTCAAGACCTACTCCTTGCTGAACGAAATGGACTCCACACGCCATATTCAAGGCCTAAGAATATACCGGATTAGTAAGAATCTTAAAACCCATGGACTTATATGTCTCCGTAACAGAATCAAGCGCGTGTACAGCGGCATAAACGAAGCAGTGAAAATCCGATAAATCCCATTATTAAAATAAATTTCAAAAACAAAACACAATGACAGTGAAATAGGAAGCAATTCTTAAATAATTCACTCAGGGCATGTGATGCAACCTGGATTTACCACATCTACACCCAGAGCTGGTTGAGACATAAGGCTGGACACTTCAGGCTGATAGCATTGGTGAGTTTCGGTGAACAAATGCAGATCCTTTGAAGTCATACTGCATGGTACCCATTCCAAGGGTCCCAACTCTCCAGGTTCAAGGGATTCTTTCTTCAGCTAAAACATGCGTGGGAACCGGCGAGTATGGTCCACTGTGTGATTAGGAAACGATTTAAAATGCATCTCAGTTTTCGTATCCTGGTCCTCGGGTTCACCATTCCAGACGGTTTAATAACACTCTCCCCGCTTGGAGAGTCAGTGCCTTTAACCTCCTGTTTGGCACAGCTTGCAATTTCTGCGCAAGATGAACAGGAATAGGGAGAACCAATGAGAGACTAGCTATAGGTGTCTGCACGGGCAAATATAAGGCTCATTTCCCACCAGGAAGAGGAATTAACCAAAGGCTCTGCGTGCCCTGCCGGAAACAGATTAGGGCCTGAAGCAATCCTGCGGTTTTGTGCCCAGCTCACAAGAAAGCGAGTTGAAGAAAGGAGCTCAGGGGCACTGTAATTCACAAACCTGCAGAGTTATAAATGACAGCTATCCTGCAAAAATATATTGAAGTAAGCCTGCGAAGGGGACTTGAAAGCGGGACAGAATTTCAGGAAAACGATTGCAGGGGGTAGACTGGAATTGCCCAGAAAGCATAGGAAAAGAGGCAGAACGTCGACAATGGTGCACTTGGCCAAAAAGTGCGTATGCATTTTTTCCTGAATATATTCAGGAAAAAACGCATACGCCCTTTTTCGCAAACCAAGCAAGCCTGTAAAGGAAATCTGCACTACAATGAAGTCTAACTGCCCCCTGGGCAAAAGGGCCATCTGAAAAAAGTGTAAAATCCAGAAAGGTAGGACAGGATATGGAGAACAGGGAGCCTTGTTATGCTGATTGGCAGGATGTAAATTGAAAACAGCCACCCTGGAGAAGTGTATGGTGTTTCCTGAAACCCATAAGAAACAAAGCAACACAGCCTATGGCACTTCCACTTATGGTCCCAAAGATTACGGAAATTAAAATCAAAAACAGACAGCCACCCCAATGTTTGGGACGGCTGTGTTCACAAGAAGCTCGTCTACAGTACCAGGTAAATATCCCAGAAAGCAAAAAATGGATAAAGAAGTTGTGGCACGTACGTGCAATGCAATATCACTCAGCAATGAAATCTGTGTCATCAGGCCCGTAGCGGCATAGTGAGTGGATGCAGGTACGGTGATTCTACGTGAACTACGTCACACAGAAAAAGAAACATCATAAAATATCACTAATACACGGAATGTAAACTTGACTACACATGAACTGAATTACAAAACAGAACAGGGTCTCAAATTTAGAAAACCAACTAGTGCGTGCTTATGGAGAAAGGTGCCTTGGGGTGCTGCATAAAACCAGAGACTGAAATTAGCACAGATAACATTCCATAAGCCAAATATGTAATAGACAAGACCTACTCCTTGCTCAACGAAATGGACTCAACACCACATATTCAACGCCTAGGAATATACCTGACTAGGAAGAATCTTAAAACCCATGGATTTATATGTCTCCGTAAGAGAATCAAGCGTGTGTACAGCGGCATAAAGGCAGCAGTGAAAATCCGATAAATCCCATTATCAAAATAAATTTCAAAAACAAATCACAAAGACAGTGAAATAGAGAGCAATTCTTAAATAATTCACTCAGGGCATGTGATGCAACCGGGATTGACCACATCTACACCCAGAGCTGGTTGAGACATAAGGCTGGACACTTCAGGCTGATAGCATTGGTGAGTTTCGGTGAGCAAATGCAGACCCTTTGAAGTCATACTGCATGGTACCCATTCCATGGGTCCCAACTTTCCAGGTTCAAGGGATTCTTCCTCCAGCTAAAACATGCATGGGAAACCCAGAGTATCGTCCACCGTGTGATTGGGAAACGATTTAAAATGCATCTCAGTTTTCGTATCCTGGTCCTCGGGTTCACCATTCCAGATGCTTTACTAACACTCTCCCCGCTTGGAGAGTCAGTGCCTTTAAACTCCTCTTTGGCACAGCTTGCAATTTCTGTGCAAGATGAACAGGAATAGGGAGAACCAATGAGAGACTAGCTGTAGGTGTCTGCACGGGCAAATGTAACGCTCATTGCCCACCAGGAAGAACAATTAAACAAAGGCTCAGTGTGCCCTGCTGGAAACAGATTAGGGCCTTAAGCAATCCTGCGGTTTTGTGCCCAGCTCACAAGAAAGCGAGTTGAAGAAAGGAGCTCAGGGGCACTGTAACTCACAAACCTGCAGAGTTATAAATGACAGCTATCTTCCAAAAGTATATTGAAGTAAGCCTGCGAAGGGGACTTGAAAGCAGGGCAGAATTTCAGGAAAACGATTGCAGGGGGTAGACTGGAATTGCCCTGAAAGCATAGGAAAAGAGGCACAACGTCGACAATGATGCACTTGGCCAAAAAGGGTGTAAGCGTTTTTTCCTGAATATATTCAGGAAAAAACGCATATGACCTTTTTGGCCAACCAAGCAAGCCTGTAAAGGAAATCTGCACTACAATGAAATCTCACTGCCCCCCGGCAAAAGGGCCATCTGAAAAAAGTGTAAAATCCAGAAAGGTAGGACAGGATATGGAGAACAGGGAGCCTTGTTATGCTGATTGGCAGGATGTAAATTGTGAACAGCCACCCTGGAGAAGTGTATGGTGTTTCCTGAAACACGTAAGTAATAAAGCAACACAGCCTATGGCAATTGCACTTATGGTCCTATTCCTTAGGGAAATTAAAATCAAAAACAGAGAGCCACCCCAAAGTTTGGGACGGCTGTGTTCCCAAGAAGCTCGTCTACAGTACCAGGTAAATATCCCAGAAAGCAAAAAACGGATAAAGAAGTTGTGGCACGTACGTGCAATGCAGTATCACTCAGCAATGAAATCTGTGTCATCAGGCCCGTAGCGGCATAGTGAGTGGATGCAGGTACGGTGATTCTACGTGAACTACGTGACACAGAAAAAGAAACATCATAAGATATCACTAATACACGGAATGTAAACTTGACTACACATGAACTGAATTACAAAACAGAACAGGGTCTCAAATTTAGAAAACCAACTAGTGCTTGCTTATGGGGAAAGGTGCCTTGGGCTGTTGCATAAAACCAGAGACTGAAATTAGCACAGATAACTTTCCATAAGCCAAATATGTAATAGACAAGACCTACTCCTTGCTCAACGAAATGGACTCAACACCACATATTGAAGGCCTAGGAATATAACTGACTAGGAAGAATCTTAAAACCCATGGATATATATGTCTCCGTAAGAGAATCAAGCGTGTGTACAGCGGCGGAAATGCAGCAGTGAAAATCCGATAAATCCCATTATCAAAATAAATTTCGAAAACAAAACACAAAGACAGTGAAATAGAGAGCAATTCTTAAATAATTCACTCAGGGCATGTGATGCAACCGGGATTGACCACATCTACACCCAGAGCTGGTTGAGACATAAGGCTGGACACTTCAGGCTGATAACATTGGTGCGTTTCGGTGAGCAAATGCAGACCCTTTGAAGTCATACTGCATGGTACCTATTCCATGGGTCCCAACTCTTCAGGTTCAAGGGATTCTTCCTCCAGCTAAAACATGCATGGAAAACCCAGAGTATCGTTCACCGTGTGATTGGGAAACGATTTAAAATGCATCTCAGTTTTCGTATCCTGGTCCTCGGGTTCAACATTCCAGATGCTTTACTAACACTCTCTCCGCTTGGAGAGTCAGTGCCTTTAACCTCCTCTTTGGTACAGCTTGCAATTTCTGTGCAAGATGAACAGGAATAGGGAGAACCAATGAGAGACTAGCTGTAGGTGTCTGCACGGGCAAATGTAACGCTCATTGCCCACCAGGAAGAACAATTAAACAAAGGCTCAGTGTGCCCTGCTGGAAACAGATTAGGGCCTTAAGCAATCCTGCGGTTTTGTGCCCAGCTCACAAGAAAGCGAGTTGAAGAAAGGAGCTCAGGGGCACTGTAATTCACAAACCTGCAGAGTTATAAATGACAGCTATCCTCCAAAAGTATATTGAAGTAAGCCTGCGAAGGGGAATTGAAAGCAGGGCAGAATTTCAGGAAAACGATTGCAGGGGGTAGACTGGAATTGCCCTGAAAGCATAGGAAAAGAGGCACAACGTCGACAATGATGCACTTGGCCAAAAAGGGCGTAAGCGTTTTTTCCTGAATATATTCAGGAAAAAACGCATACGCTCTTTTTGGCCAACCGAGCAAGCCTGTAAAGGAAATTTGCACTACAATTAAATCTCACTGCCCCCCCGGGCAAAAGGGCCATCTGAAAAAAGTGTAAAATCCAGAAAGGTAGGACAGGATATGGAGAACAGGGAGCCTTGTTATGCTGATTGGCAGGATGTAAATTGTGAACAGCCACCCTGGAGAAGTGTATGGTGTTTCCTGAAACACGTAAGTAATAAAGCAACACAGCCTATGGCAATTGCACTTATGGTCCTATTCCTTAGGGAAATTAAAATCAAAAACAGAGAGCCACCCCAAAGTTTGGGACGGCTGTGTTCCCAACAAGCTCGTCTACAGTACCAGGTAAATATCCCAGAAAGCAAAAAATGGATAAAGAAGTTGTGGCACGTACGTGCAATGCAGTATCACTCAGCAATGAAATCTGTGTCATCAGGCCCATAGCGGCATAGTGAGTGGATGCAGGTACGGTGATTCTACGTGAAGTACGTCACACAGAAAAAGAAACATCATAAGATATCACTAATACACGGAATGTATACTTGACTACACATGAACTGAATTACAAAACAGAACAGGGTCTCAAATTTAGAAAACCAACTAGTGCTTGCTTATGGGGAAAGGTGCCTTGGGCTGTTGCATAAAACCAGAGACTGAAATTAGCACAGATAACTTTCCATAAGCCAAATATGTAATAGACAAGACCTACTCCTTGCTCAACGAAATGGACCCAACACCACATATTCAACGCCTAGGAATATACCTGACTAGGAAGAATCGTAAAACCCATGGATATATATGTCTCCGTAAGAGAATCAAGCGTGTGTACAGCGGCCGAAACGCAGCAGTGAAAATCCGATAAATCCCATTATCAAAATAACTTTCGAAAACAAAACACAAAGACAGTGAAATAGAGAGCAATTCTTAAATAATTCACTCAGGGCATGTGATGCAACCGGGATTGACCACATCTACACCCAGAGCTGGTTGAGACATAAGGCTGGACACTTCAGGCTGATAGCATTGGTGAGTTTCGGTGAGCAAATGCAGACCCTTTGAAGTCATTCGGCATGGTACCCATTCCATGGGTCCCAACTCTCCAGGTTCAAGGCATTCTTCCTCCAGCTAAAACATGCATGGGAAATCCAGAGTATCGTCCACCGTGTGATTGGGAAACGATTTAAAATGCAACTCAGTTTTCGTATCCTGGTCCTCGGTTTCACCATTCCAGATGCTTTACTAACACTCTCCCCGCTTGGAGAGTCAGTGCCTTTAACCTCCTCTTTGGCACAGCTTGCAATTTCTGTGCAAGATGAACAGGAATAGGGAGAACCAATGAAAGACTAGCTGTAGGTGTCTGCACGGGCAAATGTAACACTCATTGCCCACCAGACAGAGGAATTAAACAAAGGCTCAGCATGCCCGGCTGGAAACAGATTAGGGCCTAAAGCAATCCTGCGGTTTTGTGCCCAGCTCACAAGAAAGCGAGTTGAAGAAAGGAGCTCAGGGGCACTGTAATTCACAAACCTGCAGAGTTATAAATGACAGCTATCCTCCAAAAATATACTGAAGTAAGCCTGCGAAGGGGACTTGAAAGCGGGGCAGAATTTCAGGAAAACGATTGCAGGGGGTAGACTGGAATTGCCCTGAAAGCATAGGAAAAGAGGCAGAACGTCGAATATGATGCACTTGGCCAAAAAGGGCGTATGCGTTTTTTCCTGAATATATTCAGGAAAAAACGCATACGCCCTTTTTGGCCAACCAAGCAAGCCTGTAAAGGAAATCTGCACTACAATGAAGTCTCACTGCCCCCCCCCCGCGGGCAAAAGGGCCATCTGAAAAAAGTGTAAAATCCAGAAAGTTAGGACAGGATATGGAGAACAGGGAGCCTTGTTATGCTGATTGCCAGGATGTAAATTGCCAGCAGCCACCCTGGAGAAGTGTATGGTGTTTCCTGAAACACGTAAGTAACAAAGCAACATAGCCTATGGCACTTCCACTTATGGTCCTATAGCTTACGGAAATTAAAATCAAAAACAGAGAGCCACCCCAATATTTGGGACGGCTGTGTTCACAAGAATCTCGTCTACAGTATAAGGTAAATATCCCAGAAAGCAAAAAATGGATAAAGAAGTTGTGGCACGTACGTACAATGCAATATCACTCAGCAATGAAATCTGTGTCATCAGGCCCGTAGCGGCATAGTGAGTGGATGCAGGTACGGTGATTCTACGTGAACTACGATACACAGAAAAAGAAACATCATAAGATATCACTAATACACGGAATGTAAACTTGACTACACATGAACTGAATTACAAAACAGAACAGGGTCTCAAATTTAGAAAACCAACTAGTGCTTGCTTATGGGAAAAGTTGCCTTGGGGTGCTGCATAAAACCAGAGACTGAAATTAGCACAGATAACTTTCCATAAGCCAAATATGTAATAGAAAATACCTACTCCTTGCTCAACGAAATGGACCCAACACCACATATTCAACGCCTAGGAATATACCTGACTAGGAAGAATCTTAAAACCCATGGATATATATGTCTCCGTAAGAGAATCAATCGTGTGTACAGCGACCGAAACGCAGCAGTGAAAATCCGATAAATCCCATTATCAAAATAAATTTCGAAAACAAAACACAAAGACAGTGAAATAGAGAGCAATTCTTAAATAATTCACTCAGGGCATGTGATGCAACCGGGATTTACCACATCTACACCCACAGCTGGTTGAGACATAAGGCTGGACACTTCAGGCTGATAGCATTGGTGAGTTTCGGTGAGCAAATGCAGACCCTTTGAAGTCATACTGCATGGTACCCATTCCATGAGTCCCAACTCTCCAGGTTCAAGGGATTCTTCCTGCAGCTAAAACATGCATGGGAAACCCAGAGTATCGTCCACCGTGTGATTGGGAAGCGATTTAAAATGCATCTCAGTTTTCGTATCCTGGTTCTCGGGTTCACCATTCCAGATGCTTTACTAAAACTCTCCCCGCTTGGAGAGTCAGTGCCTTTAACCTCCTGTTTGGCACAGCTTGCAATTTCTGTGCAAGATGAACAGGAATAGGGAGAACAAATGAGAGACTAGCTGTAGGTGTATGCACGGGCAAATGTAACACTCATTGCCCACCAGGAAGAAGAATTAAACAAGGGCTCAGCGTGCCCTGCCGGAAACAGATTAGGGCCTGAAGCAATCCTGCAGTTTTGTGCCCAGCTCACAAGAAAGCGAGTTGAAGAAAGGAGCTCAGGGGCACTGTAATTCACAAACCTGCAGAGTTATAAATGACAGCTATCCTCCAAAAATATATTGAAGTAAGCCTGCGAAGGTGACTTGAAAGCGGGGCAGAATTTCAGGAAAACGATTGCAGGGGGTAGACTGGAATTGCCCTGAAAGCATAGGAAAAGAGGCAGAACGTCGACAATGATGCACTTGGCCAAAAAGTGCGTATGCGTTTTTTCCTGAATATATTCAGGAAAAAACGCATACGCCCTTTTTGGCCAACCAAGCAAGCCTGTAAAGGAAATCTGCACTACAATGAAGTCTCACTGCCCCCCGGGCAAAAGGGCCATCTGAAAAAAGTGTAAAATCCAGAAATGTAGGACAGGATATGGAGAACAGGGAGCCTTGTTATGCTGATTGGCAGGATGTAAATTGCCAGCAGCCACCCTGGAGAAGTGTATGGTGTTTCCTGAAACACGTAACAAACAAAGCAACACAGCCTATGGCACTTCCACTTATGGTCCTATAGCTTACGGAAATTAAAATCAAAAACAGACAGCCACCCCAATATTTGGGACGGCTGTGTTCACAAGAAGCTCGTCTACACTATCAGGTAAATATCCCAGAAAGCAAAAAATGGATAAAGAAGTTGTGGCACGTACGTACAATGCAATATCATTCAGCAATGAAATCTGTGTCATCAGGCCCGTAGCGGCATAGTGAGTGGATGCAGGTACGGTGATTCTACGTGAACTACGTCACACAGAAAAAGAAACATCATAAGATATCACTAATACACGGAATGTAAACTTGACTACACATGAACTGAATTACAAAACAGAACAGGGTCTCAAATTTAGAAAACCAACTAGTGCTTGCTTATGGGGAAAGGTGCTTTGGGGTGCTGCATAAAACCAGAGACTGAAATTAGCACAGATAACATTCCATAAGCCAAATATGTAATAGACAAGACCTACTCCTTGCTCAACGAAATGGACTCAACACCACATATTCAACGCCTAGGAATATACCTGACTAGGAAGAATCTTAAAACCCATGGATATATATGTCTCCGTAAGAGAATCAAGCGTGTATACAGCGGGAGAAACGCAGCAGTGAAAATTCGATAAATCCCATTATCAAAATAAATTTCGAAAACAAAACACAAAGACAGTGAAATAGAGAGCAATTCTTAAATAATTCACTCAGGGCATGTGATGCAACCGGGATTGACCACATCTACACCCAGAGCTGGTTGAGACATAAGGCTGGACACTTCAGGCTGATAGCATTGGTGAGTTTCGGTGAGCAAATGCAGACCCTTTGAAGTCATACTGCATGGTACCCATTCCATGGGTCCCAACTCTCCAGGTTCAAGGGATTCTTCCTCCAGCTAAAACATGCATGGGAAACCCAGAGTATCATCCACCGTGTGATTGGGAAACGATTTAAAATGCATCTCAGTTTTCGTATCCTGGTTCTCGGGTTCACCATTCCAGATGCTTTACTAAAACTCTCCCTGCTTGGAGAGTCAGTGCCTTTAACCTCCTGTTTGGCACAGCTTGCAATTTCTGTGCAAGATGAACAGGAATAGGGAGAACCAATGAGAGACTAGCTGTAGGTGTCTGCACGGGCAAATGTAACACTCATTGCCCACCAGGAAGAGGAATTAAACAAGGGCTCAGCGTGCCCTGCCAGAAACAGATTAGGGCCTGAAGCAATCCTTCGGTTTTGTGCCCAGCTCACAAGAAAGCGAGTTGAAGAAAGGAGCTCAGGGGCACTGTAATTCACAAACCTGCAGAGTTATAAATGACAGCTATCCTCCGAAAATATATTGAAGTAAGCCTGCGAAGGGGACTTGAAAGCGGGGCAGAATTTCAGGAAAACGATTGCAGGGGGTAGACTGGAATTGCCCTGAAAGCATAGGAAAAGAGGCAGAACGTCGACAATGATGCACTTGGCCAAAAAGGGCGTATGTGTTTTTTCCTGAATATATTCAGGAAAAAAACGCATACGCCCTTTTTGGCCAACCAAGCAAGCCTGTAAAGGAAATCTGCACTACAAAGAAGTCTCACTGCCCCCCGGGCAAAAGGGCCATCTGAAAAAAGTGTAAAATCCAGAAATGTAGGACAGGATATGGAGAACAGGGAGCCTTGTTATGCTGATTGGCAGGATGTAAATTGCCAGCAGCCACCCTGGAGAAGTGTATGGTGTTTCCTGAAACACGTAACAAACAAAGCAACACAGCCTATGGCACTTCCACTTATGGTCCTATAGCTTACGGAAATTAAAATCAAAAACAGACAGCCACCCCAATATTTGGGACGGCTGTGTTCACAAGAAACTCGTCTACACTATCAGGTAAATATCCCAGAAAGCAAAAAATGGATAAAGAAGTTGTGGCACGTACGTACAATGCAATATCACTCAGCAATGAAATCTGTGTCATCAGGCCCGTAGCGGCATAGTGAGTGGATGCAGGTACGGTGATTCTACGTGAACTACGTCACACAGAATAAGAAACATCATAAGATATCACTAATACACGGAATGTAAACTTGACTACACATGAACTGAATTACAAAACAGAACAGGGTGTCAAATTTAGAAAACCAACTAGTGCTTGCTTATGGGGAAAGGTGACTTGGGGTGCTGCATAAAACCAGAGACTAAAATTAGCACAGATAACTTCCCATAAGCCAAATATGTAATAGACAAGACCTACTCCCTGCTCAACGAAATGGACCCAACACCACATATTCAACGCCTAGGAATATACCTGACTAGGAAGAATCTTAAAACCCATGGATATATATGTCTCCGTAAGAGAATCAAGCGTGTGTACAGCGGCCGAAACTTAGCAGTGAAAATCCGATAAATCCCATTATCAAAATAAATTTCGAAAACAAAACACAAAGACAGTGAAATAGAGAGCAATTCTTAAATAATTCACTCAGGGCATGTGATGCAACCGGGATTTACCACATCTACACCCAGAGCTGGTTGAGACATAAGGCTGGACACTTCAGGCTGATAGCATTGGTGAGTTTCGGTGAGCAAATGCAGACCCTTTGAAGTCATACTGCATGGTACCCATTCCATGGGTCCCAACTCTCCAGGTTCAAGGGATTCTTCCTCCAGCTAAAACATGCATGGGAAACCCAGAGTATCGTCCACCGTGCGATTGGGAAACGATTTAAAATGCATCTCAGTGTTCGTATCCTGGTCCTCGGGTTCACCATTCCAGATGCTTTACTAACACTCTCCCCGCTTGGAGAGTCAGTGCCTTTAACCTCCTGTTTGGCACAGCTTGCAATTTCTGTGCAAGATGAACAGGAATAGGGAGAAACAATGAGAGACTAGCTGTAGGTGTCTGCACGGGCAAATGTAACGCTCATTGCCCACCAGGAAGAGGAATTAAATAAAGGCTCAGTGTGCCCTGCTGGAAACAGATTAGGGCCTGAAGCAATCCTGCGGTTTTGTGCCCAGCTCACAAGAAAGCAAGTTGAAGAACGGAGCTCAGGGGCACTGTAATTCACAAAACTGCAGAGTTATAAATGACAGCTATCTTCCAAAAGTATATTGAAGTAAGCCTGCGAAGGGGACTTGAAAGCGGGGCAGAATTTCAGGAAAACGATTGCAGGGGGTAGACTGGAATTGCCCTGAAAGCATAGGAAAAGAGGCACAACGTCGACAATGATGCACTTGGCCAAAAAGGGCGTATGCGTTTTTTCCTGAATATATTCAGGAAAAAACGCATACGCCCTTTTTGGCCAAACAAGCAAGCCTGTAAAGGATATCTGCACTACAATGAAGTCTCACTGCCCCCCGGGCAAGAGGGCCATCTGAAAAAAGTGTAAAATCCAGAAAGGTAGGACAGGATATGGAGAACAGGGAGCCTTGTTATGCTGATTGGCAGGATGTAAATTGCCAACAACCACCCTGGAGAAGTGTATGGTGTTTCCTGAAACACGTAAGAAATAAAGCAACACAGCCTATGGCAATTGCACTTATGTTCCTATTGCTTAGGGAAATTAAAATCAAAAACAGAGAGCCACCCCAAAGTTTGGGATGGCTGTGTTCCCAAGAAGCTCGTCTACAGTACCAGGTAAATATCCCAGAAAGCAAAAAATGGATAAAGAAGTTGTGGCACGTACGTGCAATGCAATATCACTCAGCAATGAAATCTGTGTCATCAGGCCTGTAGCGGCATAGTGAGTGGATGCAGGTACGGTGATTCTACGTGAACTACGTCACACAGAAAAAGAAACATCATAAGATATCACTAATACACGGAATGTAAACTTGACTACACATGAACTGAATTACAAAACAGAACAGGGTCTCAAATTTAGAAAACCAAATAGTGCTTGCTTATGGGGAAAGGTAACTTGGGGTGCTGCATAAAACCAGAGACTGAAATTAGCACAGATAACATTCCATAAGCCAAATATGTAATAGACAAGACCTACTCCTTGCTCAACGAAATGGACTCAACACCACATATTCAACGCCTAGGAATATACCTGACTAGGAAGAATCTTAAAACCCATGGATATATATGTCTCCGTAAGAGAATCAAGCATGTGTACAGCGGCCGAAACGCAGCAGTGAAAATCCGATAAATCCCATTATCAAAATAAATTTCGAAAACAAAACACAAAGACAGTGAAATAGAGAGCAATTCTTAACTAATTCACTCAGGGCATGTGATGCGACCGGGATTGACCACATCTACACCCAGAGCTGGTTGAGAAATAAGACTGGACACTTCAGGCTGATAGCATTGGTGAGTTTCGGTGAGCAAATGCAGACCCTTTGAAGTCATACTGCATGGTACCCATTCCATGGGTCCCAACTCTCCAGGTTCAAGGGATTCTTCCTCCAGCTAAAACATGCATGGGAAACCCAGAGTATCGTCCACCGTGTGATTGGGTAACGATTTAAATGCATCTCAGTTTTTGTATCCTTGTCCTCGGGTTCACCATTCCAGATGCTTTACTAACACTCTCCCCGCTTGGAGAGTCACTGCCTTTAACCTCCTGTTTGGCACAGCTTGCAATTTCTGTGCAAGATGAACAGGAATAGGGAGAACCAATGAGAGACTAGCTGTAGGTGTCTGCACGGGCAAATGTAACGCTCATTGCCCACCAGGAAGAGGAATTAAACAAAGGCTCAGCGTGCCCTGCTGAATACAGATTAGGGCCTGAAGCAATCCTGCGGTTTTGTGCCCAGCTCACAAGAAAGCGAGTTGAAGAAAGGAGCTCAGGGGCACTGTAATTCACAAACGTGCAGAGTTATAAATGACAGCTATCCTCCAAAAATATATTGAAGTAAGCCTGCGAAGGGGACTTGAAAGCGGGGCAGAATTTCAGGAAAACGATTGCAGGGGGTAGACTGGAATTGCCCTGAAAGCATAGGAAAAGAGGCAGAACGTCGACAATGATGCACTTGGCCAAAAAGGGCGTATGCGTTTTTTCCTGAATATATTCAGGAAAAAACGCATACGCCCTTTTTGGCCAACCAAGCAAGCCTGTAAAGGAAATCTGCACTACAATGAAGTATCACTGCCCCCCGGGCAAAAGGGCCATCTGAAAAAAGTGTAAAATCCAGAAAGGTAGGACCGGATATGGAGAACAGGGAGCCTTGTTATGTTGATTGGCAGGATGTAAATTGCCAGCAGCCACCCTGGAGAAGTGTATGGTGTTTCCTGAAACACGTAAGAAACAAAGCAACACAGCCTATGGCACTTCCACTTATGGTCCTATAGCTTACGGAAATTAAAATCAAAAACAGACGGCCACCCCAATATTTGGGACGGCTGTGTTCACAAGAAGCTCGTCTACAGTATCAGGTAAATATCCCAGAAAGCAAAAAATGGATAAAGAAGTTGTGGCACGTACGTACAATGCAATATCACTCAGCAATGAAATCTGTGTCATCAGGCCCGTAGCGGCATAGTGAGTGGATGCAGGTACGGTGATTCTACGTGAACTACGTCACACAGAAAAAGAAACATCATAAGATATCACTAATACACGGAATGTAAACTTGACTACACATGAAATGAATTACAAAACAGAACAGGGTCTCAAATTTAGAAAACCAACTAGTGCTTGCTTATGGGGAAAGGTGCGTTGGGGTGCTGCATAAAACCAGAGACTGAAATTAGCACAGATAACTTTCCATAAGCCAAATATGTAATAGACAAGACCTACTCCTTGCTCAACGAAATGGACCCAAAACCACATATTCAACGCCTAGGAATATACCTGACTAGGAAGAATCTTAAAACCCATGGATATATATGTCTCCGTAAGAGAATCAAGCGTGTGTACAGCGGCCGAAACGCAGCAGTGAAAATCCGATAAATCCCATTATCAAAATAAATTTCGAAAAGAAAACACAAAGACAGTGAAATAGAGAGCAATTCTTAAATAATTCACTCAGGGCATGTGATGCAACCGTGATTGACCACATCTACACCCAGAGCTGGTTTTGAAATAAGGCTGGACACTTCAGTCTGATAGCATTGGTGAGTTTTGGTGAGCAAATGCAGACCCTTTGAAGTCATACTGCATGGTACCCATTCCATGGGTCCCAACTCTCCAGGTTCAAGGGATTCTTCCTCCAGCTAAAACATGCATGGGAAACCCAGAGTATCGTCCACCGTGTGATTGGGAAACGATTTAAAATGCATCTCAGTTTTCGTATCCTGGTCCTCGGGTTCACCATTCCAGATGCTTTACTAACACTCTCCCCGCTTAGAGAGTCAGTGCCTTTAACCTACTCTTTGGCACAGCTTGCAATTTCTGTGCAAGATGAACAGGAATAGGGAGAACCAATGAGAGACTAGCTGTAGGTGTCTGCACGGGCAAATGTAACGCTCATTGCCCACCAGGAAGAGGAATTAAACAAAGGCTCAGTGTGCCCTGCTGGAAAAAGATTAGGGCCTGAAGCAATCCTGCAGTTTTGTGCCCAGCTCACAAGAAAGCGAGTTGAAGAAAGGAGCTCAGGGGCACTGTAATTCACAAACCTGCAGAGTTATAAATGACAGCTATCCTCCAAAAATATATTGAAGTAAGCCTGCGAAGGGGACTTGAAAGCGGGGCAGAATTTCAGGAAAACGATTGCAGGGGGTAGACTGGAATTGCCCTGAAAGCATAGGAAAACAGGCAGAACGTCGACAATGTTGCACTTGGCCAAAAAGGGCGTATGCGATTTATCCTGAATGTATTCAGGAAAAAACGCATACGCCCTTTTTGGCGAACCAAGCAAGCCTGTAAAGGAAATCTGCACTACAATGAAGTCTCACTGCCCCCCGGGCAAAAGGGCCATCTGAAAAAAGTGTAAAATCCAGAAAGATAGGACAGGATATGGAGAACAGGGAGCCTTGTTATGCTGATTGGCAGGATGTAAATTGCCAACAGCCACCCTGGAGAAGTGTATGGTGTTTCCTGAAACACGTAAGAAATAAAGCATCACAGCCTATGGCAATTGTACTTATGGTCCTATTCCTTAGGGAAATTAAAATCAAAAACAGAGAGCCACCCCAAAGTTTGGGACGGCTGTGTTCCCAAGAAGGTCGTCTACAGTATCAGGTAAATATCCCAGAAAGCAAAAAATGGATAAAGAAGTTGTTGCACGTACGTACAATGCAATATCACTCAGCAATGAAATCTGTGTCATCAGGCCCGTAGCGGCATAGTGAGTGGATGCAGGTACGGTGATTCTACGTGAACTACGTCACACAGAAAAAGAAACATCATAAGATATCACTAATACACGGAATGTAAACTTGACTACACATGAACTGAATTACAAAACAGAACAGGGTCTCAAATTTAGAAAACCAACTAGTGCTTGCTTATGGGGAAAGGTGCCTTGGGGTGCTGCATAAAACCAGAGACTGAAATTAGCACAGATAACTTTCCATAAGCCAAATATGTAATAGACAACACCTACTACTTGCTCAACGAAATGGACCCAACACCACATATTTAACGCCTAGGAATATACCTGACTAGGAAGAATCTTAAAACCCATGGATATATATGTCTCCGTAAGAGAATCAAGCGTGTATACAGCGGCCGAAACGCAGCAGTGAAAATCCGATAAATCCCATTATCAAAATAAATTTCGAAAACAAAACACAAAGACAGTGAAATAGAGAGCAATTCTTAAATAATTCACTCAGGGCATGTGATGCAACCGGGATTGACCACATCTACACCCAGAGCTGGTTGAGACATAAGGCTGGACACTTCAGCCTGATAGCATTGGTGAGTTTTGGTGAGCAAATGCAGACCCTTTGAAGTCATACTGCATGGTACCCATTCCATGGGTCCCAACTCTCCAGGTTCAAGGGATTCTTCCTCCAGCTAAAACATGCATGGGAAACCCAGAGTATCGTCCACCGTGTGATTGGGAAACAATTTAAAATGCATCTCAGTTTTCGTATCCTGGTCCTCGTGTTCACCATTCCAGATGCTTTACTAACACTCTCCCCGCTTGGAGAGTCAGTGCCTTTAAACTCCTGTTTGGCACAGCTTGCCATTTCTGTGCAAGATGAACAGGAATAGGGAGAACAAATGAGAGACTAGCTGTAGGTGTCTGCACGGGCAAATGTAATGCTCATTGCCCACCAGGAAGAGGAATTAAACAAAGGCTCAGTGTGCCCTGCTGGAAACAGATTAGGGCCTGAAGCAATCCTGCGGTTTTGTGCCCAGCTCACAAGAAAGCGAGTTGAAGAAAGGAGCTCAGGGGCACTGTACTTCACAAACCTGCAGAGTTATAAATGACAGCTATCCTCCAAAAATATATTGAAGTAAGCCTGCGAAGGGGACTTGAAAGCGGGGCTGAATTTCAGGAAAACGATTGCAGGGGGTAGACTGGAATTGCCCTGAAAGCATAGGAAAAGAGGCACAACGTCGACAATGATGCACTTGGCCAAAAAGGGCGTATGCGTTTTTTCCTGAATATATTCAGGAAAAAACGCATACGCCCTTTTTGGCCAACCAAGCAAGCCTGTAAAGGAAATCTGCACTACAAAGAAATCTCACTGCCCCCCCGGGCAAAAGGGCCATTTGAAAAAAGTGTAAAATCCAGAAAGGTAGGACAGGGTATGGAGAACAGGGAGCCTTGTTATGCTGATTGGCAGGATGTAAATTGCCAGCAGCCACCCTGGAGAAGTGTATGGTGTTTCCTGAAACACGTAAGAAACAAAGCAACACAGCCTATGGCACTTCCACTTATGGTCCTATAGCTTACGGAAATTAAAATCAAAAACAGACAGCCACCCCAATATTTGGGACGGCTGTGTTCACAAGAAGCTCGTCTACAGTATCAGGTAAATATCCCAGAAAGCAAAAAATGGATAAAGAAGTTGTGGCACGTACGTGCAATGCAATATCACTCAGCAATGAAATCTGTGTCATCAGGCCCGTAGCGGCATAGTAAGTGGATGCAGGTACGGTGATTCTACGTGAACTACGTCACACAGAAAAAGAAACATCATAAGATATCACTAATACACGGAATGTAAACTTGACTACACATGAACTGAATTACAAAACAGAACAGGGTCTCAAATTTAGAAAACCAACTAGTGCTTGCTTATGGGGAAAGGTGCGTTGGGGTGCTGCATAAAACCAGAGACTGAAATTAGCACAGATAACATTCCATAAGCCAAATATGTAATAGACAAGACCTACTCCTTGCTCAACGAAATGGACTCAACACCACATATTCAACGCCTAGGAATATACCTGACTAGGAAGAATCTTAAAACCCATGGATATATATGTCTCGTTAAGAGAATCAAGCGTGTGTACAGCGGCGGAAATGCAGCAGTGAAAATCCGATAAATCCCATTATCAAAATAAATTTCGAAAACAAAACACAAAGACAGTGAAATAGAGAGCAATTCTTAAATAATTAACTCAGGGCATGTGATGCAACCGGGATTGACCACATCTACACCCAGAGCTGGTTGAGACATAAGGCTGGACACTTCTGGCTGATAGCACTGGTGAGTTTCGGTGAGCAAATGCAGACCCTTTGAAGTCATACTGCATGGTACCCATTCCATGGGTCCCAACTCTCCAGGTTCAAGGGATTCTTCCTCCAGCTAAAACATGCATGGGAAACCCAGAGTATTGTCCACCGTGTGATTGGGAAACGATTTAAAATGCATCTCAGTTTTCGTATCCTGGTCCTCGGGTTCACCATTCCAGATGCTTTACTAACACTCTCCCCGCTTGGAGAGTCAGTGCCTTTAACCTCCTGTTTGGCACAGCTTGCCATTTCTGTGCAAGATGAACAGGAATAGGGAGAACCAATGAGAGACTAGCTGTAGGTGTCTGCACGGGCAAATGTAACGGTCATTGCCCACCAGGAAGAGGAATTAAACAAAGGCTCAGTGTGCCCTGCTGGAAACAGATTAGGGCCTGAAGCAATCCTGCGGTTTTGTGCCCAGCTCACAAGAAAGCGAGTTGAAGAAAGGAGTTCAGGGGCACTGTAATTCACAAACCTGCAGAGTTATAAATGACAGCTATCCTCCAAAAATATATTGAAGTAAGCCTGCGAAGGGGACTTGAAAGCGGGGCTGAATTTCAGGAAAACGATTGCAGGGGGTAGACTGGAATTGCCCTGAAAGCATAGGAAAAGAGGCACAACGTCGACAATGATGCACTTGGCCAAAAAGGGCGTATGCGTTTTTTCCTGAATATATTCAGGAAAAAACGCATACGCCCTTTTTGGCCAACCAAGCAAGCCTGTAAAGGAAATCTGCACTACAATGAAATCTCACTGCCCCCCCCCCGGGCAAAAGGGCCATCTGAAAAAAGTGTAAAATCCAGAAAGGTAGGACAGGATATGGAGAACAGGGAGCCTTGTTATGCTGATTGGCAGGATGTAAATTGCCAGCAGCCACCCTGGAGAAGTGTATGGTGTTTCCTGAAACACGTAAGAAACAAAGCAACACAGCCTATGGCACTTCCACTTATGGTCCTATAGCTTACGGAAATTAAAATCAAAAACAGACGGCCACCCCAATATTTGGGACGGCTGTGTTCACAAGAAGCTCGTCTACAGTATCAGGTAAATATCCCAGAAAGCAAAAAATGGATAAAGAAGTTGTGGCACGTACGTGCAATGCAATATCACTCAGCAATGAAATCTGTGTCATCAGGCCTGTAGCGGCATAGTAAGTGGATGAAGGTACGGTGATTCTACGTGAACTACGTCACACAGAAAAAGAAACATCATAAGATATCACTAATACACGGAATGTAAACTTGACTACACATGAAGTGAATTACAAAACAGAACAGGGTCTCAAATTTAGAAAACCAACTAGTGCTTGCTTTTGGGGAAAGGTGCGTTGGGGTGCTGCATAAAACCAGAGACTGAAATTAGCACAGATAACATTCCATAAGCCAAATATGTAATAGACAAGACCTACTCCTTGCTCAACGAAATGGACTCAACACCACATATTCAACGCCTACGAATATACCTGACTAGGAAGAATCTTAATACCCATGGATATATATGTCTCCGTAAGAGAATCAAGCGTGTGTACAGCGGCGGAAATGCAGCAGTGAAAATCCGATAAATCCCATTATCAAAATAAATTTCGAAAACAAAACACAAAGACAGTGAAATAGAGAGCAATTCTTAAATAATTCACTCAGGGCATGTGATGCAACCGGGATTGACCACATCTACACCCAGAGCTGGTTGAGACATAAGGCCGGACACTTCTGGCTGATAGCACTGGTGAGTTTTGGTGAGCAAATGCAGACCCTTTGAAGTCATACAGCATGGTACCCATTCCATGGGTCCCAACTCTCCAGGTTCAAGGCATTCTTCCTCCAGCTAAAACATGCATGGGAAACCCAGAGTATCGTCCACCGTGTGATTGGGAAACGATTTAAAATGCATCTCAGTTTTCGTATCCTGGTCCTCGGGTTCACCATTCCAGATGCTTTACTAACACTCTCCCCGCTTGGAGAGTCAGTGCCTTTAACCTCCTCTTTGGCACAGCTTGCCATTTCTGTGCAAGATGAACAGGAATAGGGAGAACCAATGAGAGACTAGCTGTAGGTGTCTGCACGGGCAAATGTAACGCTCATTGCCCAACAGGAAGAGGAATTAAACAAAGGCTCAGTGTGCCCTGCTGGAAACAGATTAAGGCCTGAAGCAATCCTGCGGTTTTGTGCCCAGCTCACAAGAAAGCGAGTTGAAGAAAGGAGCTCAGGGGCACTGTACTTCACAAACCTGCAGAGTTATAAATGACAGCTATCCTCCAAAAATATATTGAAGTAAGCCTGCGAAGGGGACTTGAAAGCGGGGCTGAATTTCAGGAAAACGATTGCAGGGGGTAGACTGGAATTGCCCTGAAAGCATAGGAAAAGAGGCACAACGTCGACAATGATGCACTTGGCCAAAAAGGGCGTATGTGTTTTTTCCTGAATATATTCAGGAAAAAACGCATACGCCCCTTTTGGCCAACCAAGCAAGCCTGTAATGGAAATCTGCACCACAACGAAGTCTCACTGCCCCACGGGCAAAAGGGCCATCTGAAAAAAAGTGTAAAATCCAGAAATGTAGGACAGGATATGGAGAACAGGGAGCCTTGTTATGCTGATTGGCAGGATGTAAATTGCCAGCAGCCACCCTGGAGAAGTGTATGGTGTTTCCTGAAACACGTAAGAAACAAAGCAACACAGCCTATGGCACTTCCACTTATGGTCCTATAGCTTACGGAAATTAAAATCAAAAACAGACAGCCACCCCAATATTTGGGACGGCTGTGTTCCCAAAAAGCTCGTCTACAGTATCAGGTAAATATCCCAGAAAGCAAAAAATGGATAAAGAAGTTGTGGCACGTACGTACAATGCAATATCACTCAGCAATGAAATCTGTGTCATCAGGCCCGTAGCGGCATAGTGAGTGGATGCAGGTACGGTGATTCTACGTGAACTACGTCACACAGAAAAAGAAACATCATAAGATATCACTAATACACGGAATGTAAACTTGACTACACATGAACTGAATTACAAAACAGAACAGGGTCTCAAATTTAGAAAACCAACTAGTGCTTGCTTATGGGGAAAGGTGCATTGGGGTGCTACATAAAACCAGAGACTGAAATTAGCACAGATAACATTCCATAAGCCAAATATGTAATAGACAAGACCTACACCTTGCTCAACGAAATGGACTCAACACCACATATTCAACGCCTAGGAATATACCTGACTAGGAAGAATCTTAAAACCCATGGATATATATGTCTCCGTAAGAGAATCAAGCGTGTGTACAGCGGCATAAACGCAGCAGTGAAAATCCGATAAATCCCATTATCAAAATAAATTTCAAAAACAAAACACAAAGACAGTGAAATAGAGAGCAATTCTTAAATAATTCACTCAGGGCATGTGATGCAACCGGGATTTAACACATCTACACCCAGAGCTGGTTGAGACATAAGGCTGGACACTTCAGGCTGATAGCATTGGTGAGTTTCGGTGAGCAAATGCAGACCCTTTGAAGTCATACTGCATGGTACCCATTCCATGGGTCCCAACTCTCCAGGTTCAAGGGATTCTTCTTCCAGCTAAAACATGCATGGGAAACCCCGAGTATCGTCCACCGTGTGATTGGGAAACGATTTAAAATGCATCTCAGTTTTCGTATCCTGGTCCTCGGGTTCACCATTCCAGATGCTTTACTAACACTCTCCCCGCTTGGAGAGTCAGTGCCTTTAACCTCCTCTTTGGCACAGCTTGCATTTTCTGTGCAAGATGAACAGGAATAGGGAGAACCAATGAGAGACTAGCTGTAGGTGTCTGCACGGGCAAATGTAACGCTCATTGCCCACCAGGAAGAGGAATTAAACAAAGGCTCAGTGTTCCCTGCTGGAAACAGATTAGGGCCTGAAGCAATCCTGCAGTTTTGTGCCCAGCTCACAAGAAAGCGAGTTGAAGAAAGGAGCTCAGGGGCACTGTACTTCACAAACCTGCAGAGTTATAAATGACAGCTATCCTCAAAAAATTTATTGAAGTAAGCCTGCGAAGGCGACTTGAAAGTGGGGCTGAATATCAGGAAAACGATTGCAGGGGGTAGACTGGAATTGCCCTGAAAGCATAGGAAAAGAGGCAGAACGTCGACAATGATGCACTTGGCCAAAAAGGGCGTATGCGTTTTTTCCTGAATATATTCAGGAAAAAACGCATACGCCCTTTTTGGCCAACCAAGCAAGCCTGCAAAGGAAATCTGCACTACAATGAAATCTCACTGCCCCCCCGGGCAAAAGGGCCATCTGAAAAAAGTGTAAAATCCAGAAAGGTAGGACAGGATATGGAGAACAGGGAGCCTTGTTATGCTGATTGGCAGGATGTAAATTGCCAGCAGCCACCCTGGAGAAGTGTATGGTGTTTCCTGAAACACGTAAGAAACAAAGCAACACAGCCTATGGCACTTCCACTTATGGTCCTATAGCTTACGGAAATTAAAATCAAAAACAGACAGCCACCCCAATATTTGAGACGGCTGTGTTCACAAGAAGCTCGTCTACAGTATCAGGTAAATATCCCAGAAAGCAAAAAATGGATAAAGAATTTGTGGCACGTACGTGCAATGCAATATCACTCAGCAATTAAATCTGTGTCATCAGGCCCGTAGCGGCATAGTAAGTGGATGCAGGTACGGTGATTCTACGTGAACTACGTCACACAGAAAAAGAAACATCATAAGATATCACTAATACACGGAATGTAAACTTGACTACACATGAACTGAATTACAAAACAGAACAGGGTCTCAAATTTAGAAAACCAACTAGTGCTTGCTTATGGGGAAAGGTGCCTTGGGGTGCTGCATAAAACCAGAGACTGAAATTAGCACAGATAACATTCCATAAGCCAAATATGTAATAGACAAGACCTACTCCTTGCTCAACGAAATGGACCCAACACCACATATTCAACGCCTAGGAATATACCTGACTAGGAAGAATCTTAAAACCCATGGATATATATGTCTCCGTAAGAGAATCAAGCGTGTGTACAGCGGCCGAAACGCAGCAGTGAAAATCCGATAAATCCCATTATCAAAATAAATTTCGAAAACAAAACACAAAGACAGTGAAATAGAGAGCAATTCTTAAATAATTCACTCAGGGCATGTGATGCAACCGGGATTGACCACATCTACACCCAGAGCTGGTTGAGACATAAGGCTGGACACTTCAGGCTGATAGCATTGGGGAGTTTCGGTGAGCAAATGCAGACCCTTTGAAGTCCTACTGCATGGTACCCATTCCATGGGTCCCAACTCTCCAGGTTCAAGGCATTCTTTCTCCAGCTAAAACATACATGGGAAACCCAGAGTATCGTCCACCGTGTGATTGGGAAACGATTTAAAATGCATCTCAGTTTTCGTATCCTGGTCCTCGGGTTCACCATTCCAGATGCTTTACTAACACTCTCCCCGCTTGGAGAGTCAGTGCCTTTAACCTCCTGTTTGGCACAGCTTGCCATTTCTGTGCAAGATGAACAGGAATAGGGAGAACCAATGAGAGACTAGCTGTAGGTGTCTGCACGGGTAAATGTAACGCTCATTGCCCACCAGGAAGAGGAATTAAACAAAGGCTCAGTGTGCCCTGCTGGAAACAGATTAGGGCCTGAAGCAATCCTGCGGTTTTGTGCCCAGCTCACAAGAAAGCGAGTTGAAGAAAGGAGCTCAGGGGCACTGTACTTCACAAACCTGCAGAGTTATAAATGACAGCTATCCTCCAAAAATATATTGAAGTAAGCCTGCGAAGGGGACTTGAAAGCGGGGCTGAATTTCAGGAAAACGATTGCAGGGGGTAGACTGGAATTGCCCTGAAAGCATAGGAAAAGAGGCAGAACGTCGACAATGATGCACTTGGCCAAAAAGGGCGTATGCGTTTTTTCCTGAATATATTCAGGAAAAAACGCATACGCCCTTTTTGGCCAACCAAGCAAGCCTGTAAAGGAAATCTGCACTACAATGAAATCTCACTGCCCCCCCGGGCAAAAGGGCCATCTGAAAAAAGTGTAAAATCCAGAAAGGTAGGACAGGATATGGAGAACAGGGAGCCTTGTTATGCCGATTGGCAGGATGTAAATTGCCAGCAGCCACCCTGGAGAAGTGTATGGTGTTTCCTGAAACACGTAAGAAACAAAGCAACACAGCCTATGGCACTTCCACTTATGGTCCTATAGCTTACGGAAATTAAAATCAAAAACAGACAGCCACCCCAATATTTGGGACGGCTGTGTTCACAAGAAGCTCGTCTACAGTATCAGGTAAATATCCCAGAAAGCAAAAAATGGATAAAGAAGTTGTGGCACGTACGTGCAATGCAATATCACTCAGCAATGAAATCTGTGTCATCAGGCCCGTAGCGGCATAGTAAGTGGATGCAGGTACGGTGATTCTACGTGAACTACGTCACACAGAAAAAGAAACATCATAAGATATCACTAATACACGGAATGTAAACTTGACTACACATGAACTGAATTACAAAACAGAACAGGGTCTCAAATTTAGAAAACCAACTAGTGCTTGCTTATGGGGAAAGGTGCGTTGGGGTGCTGCATAAAACCAGAGACTGAAATTAGCACAGATAACATTCCATAAGCCAAATATGTAATAGACAAGACCTACTCCTTGCTCAACGAAATGGACTCAACACCACATATTCAACGCCTAGGAATATACCTGACTAGGAAGAATCTTAAAACCCATGGATATATATGTCTCGTTAAGAGAATCAAGCGTGTGTACAGCGGCGGAAATGCAGCAGTGAAAATCCGATAAATCCCATTATCAAAATAAATTTCGAAAACAAAACACAAAGACAGTGAAATAGAGAGCAATTCTTAAATAATTAACTCAGGGCATGTGATGCAACCGGGATTGACCACATCTACACCCAGAGCTGGTTGAGACATAAGGCTGGACACTTCTGGCTGATAGCACTGGTGAGTTTCGGTGAGCAAATGCAGACCCTTTGAAGTCATACTGCATGGTACCCATTCCATGGGTCCCAACTCTCCAGGTTCAAGGGATTCTTCCTCCAGCTAAAACATGCATGGGAAACCCAGAGTATTGTCCACCGTGTGATTGGGAAACGATTTAAAATGCATCTCAGTTTTCGTATCCTGGTCCTCGGGTTCACCATTCCAGATGCTTTACTAACACTCTCCCCGCTTGGAGAGTCAGTGCCTTTAACCTCCTGTTTGGCACAGCTTGCCATTTCTGTGCAAGATGAACAGGAATAGGGAGAACCAATGAGAGACTAGCTGTAGGTGTCTGCACGGGCAAATGTAACGGTCATTGCCCACCAGGAAGAGGAATTAAACAAAGGCTCAGTGTGCCCTGCTGGAAACAGATTAGGGCCTGAAGCAATCCTGCGGTTTTGTGCCCAGCTCACAAGAAAGCGAGTTGAAGAAAGGAGTTCAGGGGCACTGTAATTCACAAACCTGCAGAGTTATAAATGACAGCTATCCTCCAAAAATATATTGAAGTAAGCCTGCGAAGGGGACTTGAAAGCGGGGCTGAATTTCAGGAAAACGATTGCAGGGGGTAGACTGGAATTGCCCTGAAAGCATAGGAAAAGAGGCACAACGTCGACAATGATGCACTTGGCCAAAAAGGGCGTATGCGTTTTTTCCTGAATATATTCAGGAAAAAACGCATACGCCCTTTTTGGCCAACCAAGCAAGCCTGTAAAGGAAATCTGCACTACAATGAAATCTCACTGCCCCCCCCCCGGGCAAAAGGGCCATCTGAAAAAAGTGTAAAATCCAGAAAGGTAGGACAGGATATGGAGAACAGGGAGCCTTGTTATGCTGATTGGCAGGATGTAAATTGCCAGCAGCCACCCTGGAGAAGTGTATGGTGTTTCCTGAAACACGTAAGAAACAAAGCAACACAGCCTATGGCACTTCCACTTATGGTCCTATAGCTTACGGAAATTAAAATCAAAAACAGACGGCCACCCCAATATTTGGGACGGCTGTGTTCACAAGAAGCTCGTCTACAGTATCAGGTAAATATCCCAGAAAGCAAAAAATGGATAAAGAAGTTGTGGCACGTACGTGCAATGCAATATCACTCAGCAATGAAATCTGTGTCATCAGGCCTGTAGCGGCATAGTAAGTGGATGAAGGTACGGTGATTCTACGTGAACTACGTCACACAGAAAAAGAAACATCATAAGATATCACTAATACACGGAATGTAAACTTGACTACACATGAAGTGAATTACAAAACAGAACAGGGTCTCAAATTTAGAAAACCAACTAGTGCTTGCTTTTGGGGAAAGGTGCGTTGGGGTGCTGCATAAAACCAGAGACTGAAATTAGCACAGATAACATTCCATAAGCCAAATATGTAATAGACAAGACCTACTCCTTGCTCAACGAAATGGACTCAACACCACATATTCAACGCCTACGAATATACCTGACTAGGAAGAATCTTAATACCCATGGATATATATGTCTCCGTAAGAGAATCAAGCGTGTGTACAGCGGCGGAAATGCAGCAGTGAAAATCCGATAAATCCCATTATCAAAATAAATTTCGAAAACAAAACACAAAGACAGTGAAATAGAGAGCAATTCTTAAATAATTCACTCAGGGCATGTGATGCAACCGGGATTGACCACATCTACACCCAGAGCTGGTTGAGACATAAGGCCGGACACTTCTGGCTGATAGCACTGGTGAGTTTTGGTGAGCAAATGCAGACCCTTTGAAGTCATACAGCATGGTACCCATTCCATGGGTCCCAACTCTCCAGGTTCAAGGCATTCTTCCTCCAGCTAAAACATGCATGGGAAACCCAGAGTATCGTCCACCGTGTGATTGGGAAACGATTTAAAATGCATCTCAGTTTTCGTATCCTGGTCCTCGGGTTCACCATTCCAGATGCTTTACTAACACTCTCCCCGCTTGGAGAGTCAGTGCCTTTAACCTCCTCTTTGGCACAGCTTGCCATTTCTGTGCAAGATGAACAGGAATAGGGAGAACCAATGAGAGACTAGCTGTAGGTGTCTGCACGGGCAAATGTAACGCTCATTGCCCAACAGGAAGAGGAATTAAACAAAGGCTCAGTGTGCCCTGCTGGAAACAGATTAAGGCCTGAAGCAATCCTGCGGTTTTGTGCCCAGCTCACAAGAAAGCGAGTTGAAGAAAGGAGCTCAGGGGCACTGTACTTCACAAACCTGCAGAGTTATAAATGACAGCTATCCTCCAAAAATATATTGAAGTAAGCCTGCGAAGGGGACTTGAAAGCGGGGCTGAATTTCAGGAAAACGATTGCAGGGGGTAGACTGGAATTGCCCTGAAAGCATAGGAAAAGAGGCACAACGTCGACAATGATGCACTTGGCCAAAAAGGGCGTATGTGTTTTTTCCTGAATATATTCAGGAAAAAACGCATACGCCCCTTTTGGCCAACCAAGCAAGCCTGTAATGGAAATCTGCACCACAACGAAGTCTCACTGCCCCACGGGCAAAAGGGCCATCTGAAAAAAAGTGTAAAATCCAGAAATGTAGGACAGGATATGGAGAACAGGGAGCCTTGTTATGCTGATTGGCAGGATGTAAATTGCCAGCAGCCACCCTGGAGAATTGTATGGTGTTTCCTGAAACACGTAAGAAACAAAGCAACACAGCCTATGGCACTTCCACTTATGGTCCTATAGCTTACGGAAATTAAAATCAAAAACAGACAGCCACCCCAATATTTGGGACGGCTGTGTTCCCAAAAAGCTCGTCTACAGTATCAGGTAAATATCCCAGAAAGCAAAAAATGGATAAAGAAGTTGTGGCACGTACGTACAATGCAATATCACTCAGCAATGAAATCTGTGTCATCAGGCCCGTAGCGGCATAGTGAGTGGATGCAGGTACGGTGATTCTACGTGAACTACGTCACACAGAAAAAGAAACATCATAAGATATCACTAATACACGGAATGTAAACTTGACTACACATGAACTGAATTACAAAACAGAACAGGGTCTCAAATTTAGAAAACCAACTAGTGCTTGCTTATGGGGAAAGGTGCATTGGGGTGCTACATAAAACCAGAGACTGAAATTAGCACAGATAACATTCCATAAGCCAAATATGTAATAGACAAGACCTACACCTTGCTCAACGAAATGGACTCAACACCACATATTCAACGCCTAGGAATATACCTGACTAGGAAGAATCTTAAAACCCATGGATATATATGTCTCCGTAAGAGAATCAAGCGTGTGTACAGCGGCATAAACGCAGCAGTGAAAATCCGATAAATCCCATTATCAAAATAAATTTCAAAAACAAAACACAAAGACAGTGAAATAGAGAGCAATTCTTAAATAATTCACTCAGGGCATGTGATGCAACCGGGATTTAACACATCTACACCCAGAGCTGGTTGAGACATAAGGCTGGACACTTCAGGCTGATAGCATTGGTGAGTTTCGGTGAGCAAATGCAGACCCTTTGAAGTCATACTGCATGGTACCCATTCCATGGGTCCCAACTCTCCAGGTTCAAGGGATTCTTCTTCCAGCTAAAACATGCATGGGAAACCCCGAGTATCGTCCACCGTGTGATTGGGAAACGATTTAAAATGCATCTCAGTTTTCGTATCCTGGTCCTCGGGTTCACCATTCCAGATGCTTTACTAACACTCTCCCCGCTTGGAGAGTCAGTGCCTTTAACCTCCTCTTTGGCACAGCTTGCATTTTCTGTGCAAGATGAACAGGAATAGGGAGAACCAATGAGAGACTAGCTGTAGGTGTCTGCACGGGCAAATGTAACGCTCATTGCCCACCAGGAAGAGGAATTAAACAAAGGCTCAGTGTTCCCTGCTGGAAACAGATTAGGGCCTGAAGCAATCCTGCAGTTTTGTGCCCAGCTCACAAGAAAGCGAGTTGAAGAAAGGAGCTCAGGGGCACTGTACTTCACAAACCTGCAGAGTTATAAATGACAGCTATCCTCAAAAAATTTATTGAAGTAAGCCTGCGAAGGCGACTTGAAAGTGGGGCTGAATATCAGGAAAACGATTGCAGGGGGTAGACTGGAATTGCCCTGAAAGCATAGGAAAAGAGGCAGAACGTCGACAATGATGCACTTGGCCAAAAAGGGCGTATGCGTTTTTTCCTGAATATATTCAGGAAAAAACGCATACGCCCTTTTTGGCCAACCAAGCAAGCCTGCAAAGGAAATCTGCACTACAATGAAATCTCACTGCCCCCCCGGGCAAAAGGGCCATCTGAAAAAAGTGTAAAATCCAGAAAGGTAGGACAGGATATGGAGAACAGGGAGCCTTGTTATGCTGATTGGCAGGATGTAAATTGCCAGCAGCCACCCTGGAGAAGTGTATGGTGTTTCCTGAAACACGTAAGAAACAAAGCAACACAGCCTATGGCACTTCCACTTATGGTCCTATAGCTTACGGAAATTAAAATCAAAAACAGACAGCCACCCCAATATTTGAGACGGCTGTGTTCACAAGAAGCTCGTCTACAGTATCAGGTAAATATCCCAGAAAGCAAAAAATGGATAAAGAATTTGTGGCACGTACGTGCAATGCAATATCACTCAGCAATTAAATCTGTGTCATCAGGCCCGTAGCGGCATAGTAAGTGGATGCAGGTACGGTGATTCTACGTGAACTACGTCACACAGAAAAAGAAACATCATAAGATATCACTAATACACGGAATGTAAACTTGACTACACATGAACTGAATTACAAAACAGAACAGGGTCTCAAATTTAGAAAACCAACTAGTGCTTGCTTATGGGGAAAGGTGCCTTGGGGTGCTGCATAAAACCAGAGACTGAAATTAGCACAGATAACATTCCATAAGCCAAATATGTAATAGACAAGACCTACTCCTTGCTCAACGAAATGGACCCAACACCACATATTCAACGCCTAGGAATATACCTGACTAGGAAGAATCTTAAAACCCATGGATATATATGTCTCCGTAAGAGAATCAAGCGTGTGTACAGCGGCCGAAACGCAGCAGTGAAAATCCGATAAATCCCATTATCAAAATAAATTTCGAAAACAAAACACAAAGACAGTGAAATAGAGAGCAATTCTTAAATAATTCACTCAGGGCATGTGATGCAACCGGGATTGACCACATCTACACCCAGAGCTGGTTGAGACATAAGGCTGGACACTTCAGGCTGATAGCATTGGGGAGTTTCGGTGAGCAAATGCAGACCCTTTGAAGTCCTACTGCATGGTACCCATTCCATGGGTCCCAACTCTCCAGGTTCAAGGCATTCTTTCTCCAGCTAAAACATACATGGGAAACCCAGAGTATCGTCCACCGTGTGATTGGGAAACGATTTAAAATGCATCTCAGTTTTCGTATCCTGGTCCTCGGGTTCACCATTCCAGATGCTTTACTAACACTCTCCCCGCTTGGAGAGTCAGTGCCTTTAACCTCCTGTTTGGCACAGCTTGCCATTTCTGTGCAAGATGAACAGGAATAGGGAGAACCAATGAGAGACTAGCTGTAGGTGTCTGCACGGGTAAATGTAACGCTCATTGCCCACCAGGAAGAGGAATTAAACAAAGGCTCAGTGTGCCCTGCTGGAAACAGATTAGGGCCTGAAGCAATCCTGCGGTTTTGTGCCCAGCTCACAAGAAAGCGAGTTGAAGAAAGGAGCTCAGGGGCACTGTACTTCACAAACCTGCAGAGTTATAAATGACAGCTATCCTCCAAAAATATATTGAAGTAAGCCTGCGAAGGGGACTTGAAAGCGGGGCTGAATTTCAGGAAAACGATTGCAGGGGGTAGACTGGAATTGCCCTGAAAGCATAGGAAAAGAGGCAGAACGTCGACAATGATGCACTTGGCCAAAAAGGGCGTATGCGTTTTTTCCTGAATATATTCAGGAAAAAACGCATACGCCCTTTTTGGCCAACCAAGCAAGCCTGTAAAGGAAATCTGCACTACAATGAAATCTCACTGCCCCCCCGGGCAAAAGGGCCATCTGAAAAAAGTGTAAAATCCAGAAAGGTAGGACAGGATATGGAGAACAGGGAGCCTTGTTATGCCGATTGGCAGGATGTAAATTGCCAGCAGCCACCCTGGAGAAGTGTATGGTGTTTCCTGAAACACGTAAGAAACAAAGCAACACAGCCTATGGCACTTCCACTTATGGTCCTATAGCTTACGGAAATTAAAATCAAAAACAGACAGCCACCCCAATATTTGGGACGGCTGTGTTCACAAGAAGCTCGTCTACAGTATCAGGTAAATATCCCAGAAAGCAAAAAATGGATAAAGAAGTTGTGGCACGTACGTGCAATGCAATATCACTCAGCAATGAAATCTGTGTCATCAGGCCCGTAGCGGCATAGTAAGTGGATGCACGTACGGTGATTCTACGTGAACTACGTCACACAGAAAAAGAAACATCATAAGATATCACTAATACACGGAATGTAACCTTGACTACACATGAACTGAATTACAAAACAGAACAGGGTCTCAAATTTAGAAAACCAACTAGTGCTTGCTTATGGGGAAAGGTGCCTTGGGGTGCTGCATAAAACCAGAGACTGAAATTAGCACAGATAACTTTCCATAAGACAAATATGTAATGGACAAGACCTATTCCTTGCTCAACGAAATGGACCCAACACCACATATTCAACGCCTAGGAATATACCTGACTAGGAAGAATCTTAAAACCCATGGATACATATGTCTCCGTAAGAGAATCAAGCGTGTGTACAGCGGCCGAAACGCAGCAGTGAAAATCCGATAAATCCCATTATCAAAATAAATTTCGAAAACAAAACACAAAGACAGTGAAATAGAGAGCAATTCTTAAATAATTCATTCAGGGCATGTGATGCAACCGGGATTTAACACATCTACACCCAGAGCTGGTTGAGACATAAGGCTGGACACTTCAGGCTTTTAGCATTGGGGAGTTTCGGTGAGCAAATGCAGACCCTTTGAAGTCATACTGCATGGTACCCATTCCATGGGTCCCAACTCTCCAGTTTCAAGGCATTCTTCCTCCAGCTAAAACATACATGGGAAACCCAGAGTATCATCCACCGTGTGATTGGGAAACGATTTAAAATGCATCTCAGTTTTCGTATCCTGGTCCTCGGGTTCACCATTCCAGATGCTTTACTAACACTCTCCCTGCTTGGAGAGTCAGTGCCTTTAACTTCCTGTTTGGCACAGCTTGCCATTTCTGTGCAAGATGAACAGGAATAGGGAGAACCAATGAGAGACTAGCTGTAGGTGTCTTCACGGGCAAATGTATCGCTCTTTGCCCACCAGGAAGAGGAATTAAACAAAGTCTCAGTGTGCCCTGCTGGAAACAGATTAGGGCCTGAAGCAATCCTGCGGTTTTGTGCCCAGCTCACAAGAAAGCGAGTTGAAGAAAGGAGCTCAGGGGCACTGTACTTCACAAACCTGAGAGTTATAAATGACAGCTATCCTCCAAAAATATATTGAAGTAAGCCTGCGAAAGGGACTTGAAAGCGGGGCTGAATTTCAGGAAAACGATTGCAGCGGGTAGACTGGAATTGCCCTGAAAGCATAGGAAAAGAGGCACAACGTCGACAATGATGCACTTGGCCAAAAAGGGCGTATGCGTTTTTTCCTGAATATATTCAGGAAAAAACGCATACGCCCTTTTTGGCCAACCAAGCAAGCCTGTAAAGGAAATCTGCACTACAATGAAATCTCACTGCCCCCCCGGGCAAAAGGGCCATCTGAAAAAAGTGTAAAATCCAGAAAGGTAGGACAGGATATGGAGAACAGGGAGCCTTGTTATGCTGATTGGCAGGATGTAAATTGCCAGCAGCCACCCTGGAGAAGTGTATGGTGTTTCCTGAAACACGTAAGAAACAAAGCAACACAGCCTATGGCAATTCCACTTATGGTCCTACAGCTTAACGAAATTAAAATCAAAAACAGACAGCCACCCCAATATTTGGGACGGCTGTGTTCACAAGAAGCTCGTCTACAGTATCAGGTAAATATCCCAGAAAGCAAAAAATGGATAAAGAAGTTGTGGCACGTACGTACAATGCAATATCACTCAGCAATGAAATCTGTGTCATCAGGCCCGTAGCGGCATAGTGAGTGGATGCAGGTACGGTGATTCTACGTGAACTACGTCACACAGAAAAAGAAACATCATAAGATATCACTAATACACGGAATGTAAACTTGACTACACATGAACTGAATAACAAAAAAGAACAGGGTCTCAAATTTAGAAAACCAACTAGTGCTTGCTTATGGGGAAAGGTGCCTTGGGGTGCTGCATAAAACCAGAGACCGAAATTAGCACAGATAACTTTCCATAAGCCAAATATGTAATAGACAAGACCTACTCCTTGCTCAACGAAATGGACCCAACACCACATATTCAACGCCTAGGAATATACCTGACTAGGAAGAATCTTAAAACCCATGGATATATATGTCTCCGTAAGAGAATCAAGCGTGTGTACAGCGGCCGAAACGCAGCAGTGAAAATCCGATAAATCCCATTATCAAAATAAATTTCGAAAACAAAACACAAAGACAGTGAAATAGAGAGCAATTCTTAAATAATTCACTCAGGGCATGTGATGCAACCGGGATTGACCACATCTACACCCAGAGCTGGTTGAGACATAAGGCTGGACACTTCAGGCTGATAGCATTGGTGAGTTTCGGTGAGCAAATGCAGACCCTTTGAAGTCATACTGCATGGTACCCATTCCATGGGTCCCAACTCTCCAGGTTCAAGGGATTCTTCCTCCAGCTAAAACATGCATGGGAAACCCAGAGTATCGTACACTGTGTGATTGGGAAACGATTTAAAATGCATCTCAGTTTTCGTATCCTGGTCCTCGGGTTCACCATTCCAGATGCTTTACTAACACTCTCCCCGCTTGGAGAGTCAGTGCCTTTAACCTCCTGTTTCGCCCAGCTTGCAATTTCTGTGCAAGATGAACAGGAATAGGGAGAACCAATGAGAGACTAGCTGTAGGTGTCTGCACGGGCAAATGTAACGCTCATTGCCCACCAGGAAGAGGAATTAAACAAAGGCTCAGTGTGCCCTGCTGGAAACAGATTAGGGCCTGAAGCAATCCTGCGGTTTTGTGCCCAGCTCACAAGAAAGCGAGTTGAAGAAAGGAGCTCAGGGGCACTGTACTTCACAAACCTGCAGAGTTATAAATGACAGCTATCCTCCAAAAATATATTGAAGTAAGCCTGCGAAAGGGACTTGAAAGCGGGGCTGAATTTCAGGAAAACGATTGCAGGGGGTAGACTGGAATTGCCCTGAAAGCATAGGAAAAGAGGCACAACGTCGACAATGATGCACTTGGCCAAAAAGGGCGTATGCGTTTTTTCCTGAATATATTCAGGAAAAAACGCATACGCCCTTTTTGGCCAACCAAGCAAGCCTGTAAAGGAAATCTGCACTACAATGAAATCTCACTGCCCCCCCGGGCAAAAGGGCAATCTGAAAAAAGTGTAAAATCCAGAAAGGTAGGACCGGATATGGAGAACAGGGAGCCTTGTTATGCTGATTGGCAGGATGTAAATTGCCAGCAGCCACCCTGGAGAAGTGTATGGTGTTTCCTGAAACACGTAAGAAACAAAGCAACACAGCCTATGGCACTTCCACTTATGGTCCTATAGCTTACGGAAATTAAAATCAAAAACAGACAGCCACCCCAATATTTGGGACGGCTGTGTTCAAAAGAAGCTCGTCTACAGTATCAGGTAAATATCCCAGAAAGCAAAAAATGGATAAAGAAGTTGTGGCACGTACGTACAATGCAATATCACTCAGCAATGAAATCTGTGTCATCAGGCCCGTAGCGGCATAGTGAGTGGATGCAGGTACGGTGATTCTACGTGAACTACGTCACACAGAAAAAGAAACATCATAAGATATCACTAATACACGGAATGTAAACTTGACTACACATGAACTGAATAACAAAAAAGAACAGGGTCTCAAATTTAGAAAACCAACTAGTGCTTGCTTATGGGGAAAGGTGCCTTGGGGTGCTGCATAAAACCAGAGACCGAAATTAGCACAGATAACTTTCCATAAGCCAAATATGTAATAGACAAGACCTACTCCTTGCTCAACGAAATGGACCCAACACCACATATTCAACGCCTAGGAATACACCTGACTAGGAAGAATCTTAAAACCCATGGATATATATGTCTCCATAAGAGAATCAAGCGTGTGTACAGCGGCCGAAACGCAGCAGTGAAAATCCGATAAATCCCATTATCAAAATAAATTTCGAAAACAAAACACAAAGACAGTGAAATAGAGAGCAATTCTTAAATAATTCACTCAGGGCATGTGATGCAACCGGGATTGACCACATCTACACCCAGAGCTGGTTGAGACATAAGGCTGGACACTTCAGGCTGATAGCATTGGTGAGTTTCGGTGAGCAAATGCAGACCCTTTGAAGTCATACTGCATGGTACCCATTCAATGGGTCCCAACTCTCCAGGTTCAAGGGATTCTTCCTCCAGCTAAAACATGCATGGGAAACCCAGAGTATCGTCCACTGTGTGATTGCGAAACGATTTAAAATGCATCTCAGTTTTCGTATCCTGGTCCTCGGGTTCACCATTCCAGATGCTTTACTAACACTCTCCCCGCTTGGAGAGTCAGTGCCTTTAACCTCCTGTTTGGCACAGCTTGCAATTTCTGTGCAAGATGAACAGGAATAGGGAGAACCAATGAGAGACTAGCTGTAGGTGTCTGCACGGGCAAATGTAACGCTCATTGCCCACCAGGAAGAGGAATTAAACAAATGCTCAGTGTGCCCTGCCGGGAACAGATTAGGGCCTGAAGCAATCCTGCAGTTTTGTGCCCAGCTCACAAGAAAGCGAGTTGAAGAAAGGAGCTCAGGGGCACTGTACTTCACAAACCTGCAGAGTTATAAATGACAGCTATCCTCCAAAAATATATTGAAGTAAGTCTGCGAAGGGGATTTGAAAGCGGGGCTGAATTTCAGGAAAACGATTGCAGGGGGTAGACTGGAATTGCCCTGAAAGCATAGGAAAAGAGGCACAACGTCGACAATGATGCACTTGGCCAAAAAGGGCGTTTGCGTTTTTTCCTGAATATATTCAGGAAAAAACGCATACGCCCTTTTTGGCCAACCAAGCAAGCCTGTAAAGGAAATCTGCACTACAATGAAATCTCACTGCCCCCCCGGGCAAAAGGGCCATCTGAAAAAAGTGTAAAATCCAGAAAGGTAAGACAGGATATGGAGAACAGGGAGCCTTGTTATGCTGATTGGCAGGATGTAAATTGCCAGCAGCCACCCTGGAGAAGTGTATGGTGTTTCCTGAAACACGTAAGAAACAAAGCAACACAGCCTATGGCACTTCCACTTATGGTCCTATAGCTTACGGAAATTAAAATCAAAAACAGACAGCCACCCCAATATTTGGGACGGCTGTGTTCACAAGAAGCTCGTCTACAGTATCAGGTAAATATCCCAGAAAGCAAAAAATGGATAAAGAAGTTGTGGCACGTACGTGCAATGCAATATCACTCAGCAATGAAATCTGTGTCATCAGGCCCGTAGCGGCATAGTGAGTGGATGCAGGTACGGTGATTCTATGTGAAATACGTCACACAGAAAAAGAAACATCATAAGATATCACTAATACACGGAATGTAAACTTGACTACACATGAACTGAATTACAAAACAGAACAGGCTCTCAAATTTAGAAAACCAACTAGTGCTTGCTTATGGGGAAAGGTGCGTTGGGGTGCTGCATAAAACCAGAGACTGAAATTAGCACAGATAACATTCCATAAGCCAAATATGTAATAGACAAGACCTACTCCTTGCTCAACGAAATGGACTCAACACCACATATTCAACGCCTAGGAATATACCTGACTAGGAAGAATCTTAAAACCCATGGATATATATGTCTCCGTAAGAGAATCAAGCGTGTGTACAGCGGCCGAAACGCAGCAGTGAAAATCCGATAAATCCCATTATCAAAATAAATTTCGAAAACAAAACACAAAGACAGTGAAATAGAGAGCAATTCTTAAATAATTCACTCAGGGCATGTGATGCAACCGGGATTGACCACATCTACACCCAGAGCTGGTTGTGACATAAGGCTGGACACTTCAGGCTGATAGCATTGGTGAGTTTCGGTGAGCAAATGCAGACCCTTTGAAGTCATACTGCATGGTACCCATTCCATGGGTCCCAACTCTCCAGGTTCAAGGCATTCTTCCTCCAGCTAAAACATGCATGGGAAACCCAGAGTATCGTCCACTGTGTGATTGGGAAACGATTTAAAATGCATCTCAGTTTTCGTTTCCTGGTCCTCGGGTTCACCATTCCAGATGCTTTACTAACACTCTCCCCGCTTGGAGAGTCAGTGCCTTTAACCTCCTGTTTGGCACAGCTTGCAATTTCTGTGCAAGATGAACAGGAATAGGGAGAACCAATGAGAGACTAGCTGTAGGTGTCTGCACGGGCAAATGTAACGCTCATTGCCCACCAGGAAGAGGAATTAAACAAAGGCTCAGTGTGCCCTGCTGGGAACAGATTAGGGCCTGAAGCAATCCTGCAGTTTGTGCCCAGATCACAAGAAAGTGAGTTGAAGAAAGGAGCTCAGGGGCACTGTACTTCACAAACCTGCAGAGTTATAAATGACAGCTATCCACCAAAAATATATTGAAGTAAGTCTGTGAAGGGGATTTGAAAGCGGGGCTGAATTTCAGGAAAACGATTGCAGGGGGTAGACTGGAATTGCCCTGAAAGCATAGGAAAAGAGGCACAACGTCGACAATGATGCACTTGGCCAAAAAGGGCGTATGCGTTTTTTCCTGAATATATTCAGGAAAAAACGCATACGCCCTTTTTGGCCAACCAAGCAAGCCTGTAAAGGAAATCTGCACTACAATGAAATCTCACTGCCCCCCCGGGCAAGAGGGCCATCTGAAAAAAGTGTAAAATCCAGAAAGGTAGGACAGGATATGGAGAACAGGGAGCCTTGTTATGCTGATTGGCAGGATGTAAATTGCCAGCAGCCACCCTGGAGAAGTGCATGGTGTTTCCTGAAACACGTAAGAAACAAAGCAACACAGCCTATGGCACTTCCACTTATGGTCCTATAGCTTACGGTAATTAAAATCAAAAACAGACAGCCACCCCAATATTTGGGACGGCTGTGTTCACAAGAAGCTCGTCTACAGTATCAGGTAAATATCCCAGAAAGCAAAAAATGGATAAAGAAGTTGTGGCACGTACGTGCAATGCAATATCACTCAGCAATGAAATCTGTGTCATCAGGCCCGTAGCGGCATAGTAAGTGGATGCAGGTACGGTAATTCTACGTGAACTACGTCACACAGAAAAAGAAACATCATAAGATATCACTAATACACGGAATGTAAACTTGACTACACATGAACTGAATTACAAAACAGAACAGGGTCTCAAATTTAGAAAACCAACTAGTGCTTGCTTATGGGGAAAGGTGCGTTGGGGTGCTGCATAAAACCAGAGACTGAAATTAGCACAGATAACTTTCCATAAGCCAAATATATAATAGACAAGACCTACCACTTGCTCAAAGAAATAGACCCAACACCACATATTCAACGCCTAGGAATATACATGACTAAGAATAATCTTAAAACCCATGGATATATATGTTTCCGTAAGAGAATCAAGCGTGTGTACAGCGGCCGAAACACAGCAGTGATAATCCGATAAATCCCATTATCAAAATAAATTTCGAAAACAAAACACAAAGACAGTGAAATAGAGAGCAATTCTTAAATAATTCACTCAGGGCATGTGATGCAACCGGGATTGACCACATCTACACCCAGAGCTGGTTGAGACATAAGGCTGGACACTTCAGGCTGATAGCATTGGTGAGTTTTGGTGAGCAAATGCAGACCCTTTGAAGTCATACTGCATGGTACCCATTCCATGGGTCCCAACTCTCCAGGTTCAAGGGATTCTTCCTCCAGCTAAAACATGCATGGGAAACCCAGAGTATGGTCCACCGTGTGATTGGGAAACGATTTAAAATGCATCTCAGTTTTCCTATCCTGGTCCTCGGGTTCACCATTCCAGATGCTTTACTAACACTCTCCCCGCTTGGAGAGTCAGTGCCTTTAACCTCCTCTTTGGCACAGCTTGCAATTTCTGTGCAAGATGAACAGGAATAGGGAGAACCAATGAGAGACTAGCTGTAGGTGTCTGCACGGGCAAATGTAACGCTCATTTCCCACCAGGAAGAGGAATTATCCAAAGGCTCACTGTGCCCTGCCGGAAACAGATTAGGGCCTGAAGCAATCCTGCGGTTTTGTGCCCAGCTCACAAGAAAGCGAGTTGAAGAAAGGAGCTCAGGGGCACTGTAATTCACAAACCTGCAGAGTTATAAATGACAGCTATCCTCCAAAAATATATTGAAGTAAGCCTGCGAAGGGGACTTGAAAGCGGGGCAGAAATTCAGGAAAACAATTGAAGGGTTAAACTGGAATTGCACTTAAAGAATAGGAAAAGAGGCAGAATGTCGATAATGATGCACTTGTCCAAAAAGTGCGGATGCTTTTTTCCCTAAATATATTCAGGAAAAAACGCATACGCACTTTTTGGCCAACCAAGAAGCTTGTAAATAAACCTGCACTACAATGAAATCTCAGTGCCCCCCAGGGCAAAAGGGCCATTTAAAAAAATTGTAAAATCCAGAAACGGAGGACAGGCAATGGAAAACAGGGATCCTTATTATGCTGATGCATATGATGTAAATTGCCGACAGCCATTCTGGAGAAGTGTTATGTGTTTCCTGAAACACGTAAGAAACAAAGCAACACAGCCTATGGCACTTCCACTTATGGTCCTACAGCTTAGGGAAATTAAAATCAAAAACACCCAGCCACCTCAAAGTTTGGGACCTCTCTGTTCACAAGAACCTCGTTTACAGTACCAGGTAAATATCTCAGAGAGCAAACAATGGATAAAGAAGTTGTGGTACGTACGTACAATGGAATATCACTCAGCAATGAAATCTGTGTCATCAGGCCCGTAGTGGCATAGTGAGTGGATACAGGTATGGTGATTCTACGTGAAATAAATCACACATAAATAGAAACATCATAAAATATCACTAATACACAGTATGTAAACTTGACTACACATGAACTGAATTACAAAACAGAACAGTCTCAAATTTAGAAAACCAACTTGTGCTTTCTTATGGAGAAAGGTGCGTTGGAGTGCTGCATAAAACCAGAGACTGAAATTAGCACAGATACCGTTCCATAAGCCAAATATGTAATAGACAAGACCTACTCCTTGCTCAACGTAATGGACTCAACACCACATATTCAACGCCTAGGAATATACCTGACTAGGAAGAATCTTAAAACCCATGGATTTATATGTCTCCGTAAGAGAATCAAGCGTGTGTACAGCGGCATAAACACAGCAGTGAAAATCTGATAAATCCCATTATCAAAATAAATTTCAAAAACAAAACACAAAGACAGTGAAATAGAGAGCAATTCTTAAACAATTCACTCAGGGCATGTGATGCAACCGGGATTGACCACATCTACACCCACAGCTGGTTGAGACATAAGGCTGGACACTTCAGGCTGATAGCATTGGTGAGTTTTGGTGAGCAAATGCAGACCCTTTGAAGTCATACTGCATGGTACCCATTCCATGGGTCCCAACTCTCCAGGTTCAAGGGATTCTTCCTCCAGCTAAGACATGCATGGGAAACCCAGAGTATGGTCCACCATGTGATTGGGAAACGATTTAAAATGCATCTCAGTTTTCGTATCCTGGTCCTCGGGTTCACCATTCCAGATGCTTTACTAACACTCTCCCCGCTTGGAGAGTCAGTGCCTTTAACCTCCTCTTTGGCACAGCTTGCAATTTCTGTGCAAGATGAACAGGAATAGGGAGAACCAATGAGAGACTAGCTGTAGGTGTCTGCACGGGCAAATGTAATGCTCATTTCCCACCAGGAAGAGGAATTAACCAAACGCTCAGCGTGCCCTGCTGGAAAGAGATTAGTGCCTGAAGCAATCCTGCGGTTTTGTGCCCAGCTCACAAGAAAGCGAGTTGAAGAAAGGAGCTCAGGGGCACTGTAATTCACAAACCTGCAGAGTTATAAATGACAGCTATCCTCCAAAAATATATTGAAGTAAGCCTGCAAAGGGGACTTGAAGGCGGGGCAGAAATTCAGGAAAACGATTGAAGGGTTAAACTGGAATTGCCCTTAAAGAATAGGAAAAGAGGCAGAACGTCGATAATGATGCACTTGTCCAAAAAGTGCGGATGCTTTTTTCCCTAAATATATTCAGGAAAAAACGCATACGCACTTTTTGGCCAACCAAGAAGCTTGTAAATAAACCTGCACTACAATGAAATCTCAGTGCCCCCCAGGGCAAAAGGGCCATTTAAAAAAATTGTAAAATCCAGAAACGGAGGACAGGCAATGGAAAACAGGGATCCTTATTATGCTGATGCATATGATGTAAATTGCCGACAGCCATTCTGGAGAAGTGCTATGTGTTTCCTGAAACACGTAAGAAACAAAGCAACACAGCCTATGGCACTTCCACTTATGGTGCTACAGCTTAGGGAAATTAAAATCAAAAACACCCAGCCACCTCAAAATTTGGGACCTCTCTGTTCACAAGAACCTCGTTTACAGTACCAGGTAAATATCTCAGAGAGCAAACAATGGATAAAGAAGTTGTGGTACGTACGTACAATGGAATATCACTCAGCAATGAAATCTGTGTCATCAGGCCCGTAGTGGCATAGTGAGTGGATACAGGTATGGTGATTCTACGTGAAATAAGTCACACATAAAAAGAAACATCATAAAATATCACTAATACACAGTATGTAAACTTGACTACACATGAACTGAATTACAAAACAGAACAGTCTCAAATTTAGAAAACCAACTTGTGCTTTCTTATGGAGAAAGGTGCGTTGGAGTGCTGCATAAAACCAGAGACTGAAATTAGCACAGATACCGTTCCATAAGCCAAATATGTAATAGACAAGACCTACTCCTTGCTCAACGAAATGGACTCAACACCACATATTCAACGCCTAGGAATATACCTGACTAGGAAGAATCTTAAAACCCGTGGATATTTATGTCTCCGTACGAGAATCAAGAGTGTGTACAGCGGCATTAACGCAGCAGTGAAAATCCGATAAATCCCAGTGTCAAAAAAAATTTCAAAAACAAAACACAATGACAGTGAAATAGAGAGCAATTCTTAAATAACTCACACAGGGCATGTGATGCAACCTGGGTTACCACATCTACACCCAGAGCTGGGTGAGAGATAAGGCTTGACCCTTTGGGCTGATAGCATTGGTGAGGTTCAGTGAGCAAATGCAGACCCTTTCATGTCATACTGCCTGGTACCCATTCCATGGTTCCCAACTCTCCAGGTTCAAGGGATTCTTCCTTCTGCTAAAATTTGCATGGGAAACCCAGAGTATGCTCCACCGTGTGACTGGGAACCTTTTTACATGCATGTCTGTTTTCGTCCCCTGGTACTCAGGTTCACCATTCCAGACCCTTTTCTTACACTCTCCCCATTTGGAGAGTCAGTGCCTTTAACCTCCTGTTTGGCACTGTTTGCAATTTCTGCGCAAGATGAACAGGAATAAGGAGAACCAATGGGAGACTATCTGTAGGTGTGTGCACGGGCAAATATTTTTTTTAACATCTTTATTGGGGTATAATTGCTTTACAATGGTGTGTTAGTTTTTGCTTTATAACAAAGTGAATCAGCTATACATATACATATGCTCCCTGTGTCTTCCCTCTTGTGTCTCCCTCCCTCCCTCTCTCCCCCTTCCACCCCTCCAGGCTGTCCCAACGCCCCGAGCTAATATCCCTGTGCCTTGCGGCTGCTTCCCCCTTGCTATCTACCTTACTACATTTGTTAGTGTGTATATGTCCATGACTCTCTCTCGCCCTGTCAAAACTCACCATTCCCCCTCCCCATATCCTCAATTCCGTTCTCCAGTAGGTCTGCGCCTCTATTCCTGTCTTATCCCTAGGTTCTTCATGACATTTTTTTCCTTTAAATTCCATATATATGTGTTAGCATACGCTATTTGTCTTTTTCTTTCTGACTTACTTCACTCTGTATGACAGACTCTAGGTCTATCCATCTCATTACAAATAACTCAGTTTCATTTCTTTTTAAGGCTGAGTAATATTCCATTGTGTATATGTGCCACATCTTCTTTATCCATTCGTCCGATGATGGGCGCTTAGGTTCTTTCCATCTCCGGGCTATTGTAAATAGAGCTGCAATGAACATTTTGGTACATGCCTCTTTTTGAATTTTGGTTTTCTCAGGGTATATGCCCAGTATGCACGGGCAATTTTAACACTCATTTCCCAACAGGAAAAGGAATTAACCAAAGGCTCAGCATGCCGTGCTGGAACAAGATTAGGGCCTGAAGCAATCCTGCGGTTTTGTGGCCAGCTCACAAGAAAGCGAGTTGAGGAAAGGAGCTCAGGGGCACTGTCATTCACATACCTGCAGACTTATAAATGACAGAAATCGTACAAAAATATATTGAATTAAGGCTGCGAAGAGGACTTGAAAGTGGGGCAGAATTGCTGGAATCCGATTTCAGGAGGTAGACGTGAATTGCTCTGAAAGCATAAGAGAAGTGGCAGAACCTCGTCAATGAAGCACTTGGCCAAAAAGGGCATATGCATTTTTTCCAGGGCCATCATTCACGGGAGTAGGAGGCTCCCAGCATGCTCCAGTGGCCAACAGAGGGCCCACGTCGCCAAGGCGATGTGAGCTAGACAGGCAGGAGTGACCTGACATCAGAGGGCCCACCTCACAGAATGGTAGGGAACCCAGCCAGGATCAGACTCTCCCCAGAGGGCCCACATCACCAAGGTGATGGGAACCAGGCAGGAGTGTCCTCACACCCGTGGGGCCACATCATCAAAAGTTGAGGTACCCAGCACATGTGGCCTCAAACCAGAGGACCCACATCACCATGGGTTTCGGAGTGAGGCAGGCAGGATTAACCTCACAACACATGTCCCATTGTATACAAAAGGTGTGGAAACCAGCAGTTGGATCTTCCTAGCAGGCGGCCCAGAGCACTGAGGCTATGAGATCCAGGCCGGCATGAACTCACAACAGAGGGCCCTCATTGTGATTCTGTAAGCAACCCAGCCGTTGTGACCTCAGAGCAGAAGGCCCACATCCCCATGGGGAAGGGAAACAAGCAGGAGTGTCATCGCAAGAGTGGGCACACATGAAAAAATGTGGGGAGCCCAACAATTAGTGCCTGATGCCAGAGGGCCCTCATCACCGAGGGGCGGTGGCTCCCAGCCAGCTCCGACTGCTACCAGAGGGGCGACGTCGCCAATGCAGAGTGCGACAACCAGGCAGGAGTGACCTCAGAGCAGAGGGTCAACCTCACAGAAGTGTGAAGAACTAAAGAGGATCAGATTCTCACCAGAGGGCCCACATCACCAAGGGAATGGGAACCAGGCAGGAGTGTCCTCACACTAGTGGGGCCACATCACCGAAAAGTGAGGGACCCAGCACACGTGGCCTCAAACCAGAGGACACACATCACAAGGGAGCTGGGATTGAGGCAGGCAGGAGGAGCCTCAAAACAGAGGGACCATAGAATTAAAGAGGTGAAGAATCCCGCAGTTGGAACCTCCCAGCAGGCGGCCAGGAGCAGCGAGACTATGGGATCCAGGCCGGAGTGATCTCACACCAGAGGGCCGTCATCATGAAACTGTGAGCAACCTAGGCGTTGGGATCTCAGAGCAGAAGGCCCACATTCCCATGGGGTTGGGAACCTGTCAGAAGTGTACTCGCACCACAGGGCACACATCAGAGAATTTAGGGAACCCAGGAGTTAGGGCCTGACGCCAGAGGGCCCTCATTACCAAGGGGAGGAGACTCCAATCAGGCACCAACACCCAACTGAGGTCCCACGTCGCCAAGGTGACGTGTGACAGCCAGGTAGGAGTGACCTCACCGCAGAGGGCCTACCTCACAGAAGGGTGAGGAACACAGCCAGGATAAGACTCTCACCAGAGGGCCCACATCACCAAGGTGATCAGAACCAGGCAGGAGAGTCTTCACACCAGTGTGGCCACATCATAGAAAGGTGAGGAACCCAGCACATGTGGCCTAAACCAGAAGACCCACATCTCCAAGGGGCTCGGAATGAGGCAGGCAGGAGTAGCCTCACAACACAGGGCCCATAGAATAAAATAGCTGAGGAATCCAGCAATGGGAACCTCCCAGCAGGCGGCCAAGAGCACCAAGTCTATGCGATTCAGGCCGCAGTAAACTCACAGCAGAGGGTCCACATCATGAAACTGCGAGCAACCCAGCCATTTGGACCTCAGAGCAGAAGGTCCACATCCCCAAGGTGTTGGGAGCATGGCAGGAGTGTCCTCGCACCACTTAGCACATATCAGAAAATGTGGGTACCCAGCAGTTAGGGCCTGACGCCAGAGGGCCCTCATCACTGAGGGGAGGAGGCTCCCAGCATGTTCCAACTACCACAAGAGGGCCCACGTCGCCAAGGCGGGGTGTGCCAGCCAGGCAGGAGTGACCTCACAGCAGACGGCCCACCTCAAAGAAGTGTGAGGAACCCAACCAGGATCAGACTCTCACCAGAGGGCCCATATCACCAAGGGGACGGGAACCAGGCACGAGTGTCCTCACACCAGTGGGGCCACATCACTAAAAGATGAGGAAACTGGCACATGTGGCCACAAACCAGAGGACCTACATCACCAAGGGGCTGGGAGTGACACAGGCAGGAGGAGCCTCCCAACACAGGGCCCAAAGAATAAAAAAGGTGAGGAACCCAGCAGTTGGAACTTCCCAGCAGGCGGCCCAGAGTACAGAGGCTATGGGATCTAGGAATGAGTGAACTAACACCAGAGAGCTAACATCAGGAAACTGTGAGCAACCCAGTCGTTGGAACCTCAGAGCAGAAGGCCCATATCGCCATGGGGATGGGAACATTTCACGAGTGTCCTGGCATCACTGGGCTCACATCAGAAAACCTGGGGAGCCCAGCAGTTAGAGCCTGACGCCAGAGGGACCTCATCACCGAGGACAGGAGTCTCCAAAAGGATCCAACTGCCACCAGAGGGCCGACGTCACCAAGGCAATGGGAGCAAGCCAGGCAGGAGTTACCTCAGAGCACAGGGCCCACCTCACAGAACGGTAAGGAACCCAGCCAGGATCAGACTCTCACCAGAGGGGCCACATCACCAAGGGGCTGGGAAACAGGCACGAGTGTCCTCACACCATTGGGGCCACATCATCGAAAGGTGAGGGACCCAGCACACGTGGCCTCACACCAGAGGACACACATCACAACGGGGCTGGGATTGAGGCAGGCAGGAGGAGCCTCAAAACAGAGGGCCCATAGAATAAAAAAGGTGAGGAATCCCACAGTTGGAACCTCCCAGCAGGCGCCCAGGAGCAGCAAGCCTATGGGATCTAGGCCGGAATGAACGCACATCAGAGGGCCCTCATCATGAAACTGTGAGCACCCCAGCCGTTGGGACCTCAGAGCAGAAGGCCCAAATTCCCATGGGGTTGGGAACCTGACAGGAGTGTACTCGCACCACAGGTCGCACATCTGCAAATTTTGGGAGCCCAGGAGTTAGGGTCTGACGCAAGAGGGCCCTCATTACCGAGGGACGGAGACTCGCAGCAGACACCAACTCCCAACTGAGGGCCCACGTCACCAAGGTGATGTGTGCCAGCCAGGCAGGAGTGACCTCACCGCAGAGGGCCTACCTCACAGAAGGGTGAGGAAACCAGCCAGGATAAGACTCTCACCAGAGGGCCCACATCACCAAGGGGATCGGAACCAGGCAGGAGGGTCCTCACACCAGTGTGGCCACATTATAGAAAGGTGAGGAACCCAGAACATGTGGCCTAAAACAGGGGACCCACATCTCCAAGGGGCTAGGAGTGAGGCAAGCAGGAGTATCCTCACAAAACAGAGCCCACAGAATAAAAGTTGTGAGGAATCCAGCAGTTGGAACCGGCCAGTAGGCCGCCCAGAGCACAGAGTCTATGGGATCCAGGCCACAGCAAACTCACAGCAGAGGTCCCACATCATGAAACTGTGAGCAACCCAGCGGATGGGACCTCAGAGCAGAAGGCCCACATCCCTATGGGGATGGGAACCTGACAGGAGTGTCCTCGGCCCACTTCCACGAATCAGAAAATGTGGGAACCCAGCAGTTAGGACCTGAAGCCAGAGGACCATCATCACCGAGGGGAGGAGGCTCCCAGCAGGCTCTAACTGCCACCATAAGGCCGATGTCACCAAGGCGGGGTGTGCCAACCAGGCAGGAGTGACCTCAGAGCAGAAAGCCCACCTCACAGAAGTGTGAGGAACCCAACAAGGATCAGACTGTCACCAGAGGGCCAACATCACCAAGGGAATGGGAACCAGGCAGGAGTGTCCTCACACCAGTGGGGCTACATCACCATAATTTGAGGGACCCAGCACACGTGGCCTCAAACCTGAGGACACACATCACCAAGGGGCTGGGAGTGAGGCAGGCCAGAGGATCCTCAAAACAGAGGGACCATAGAATAAAAAAGGTGAGGAATCCCACAGTTGGAACCTCCGGCAGGCAGCCAGGAGCAGCGAGGCTATGGGATCTAGGCAGGAGTGAACTCACACCAGAGGGCCCTCATCATGAAACTGTGAGCAACACAGCCGTTGGGACCTCAGAGCAGAAGGCTCACATCCCCATGGGGATGGGAACCTGGCAGGAGTGTCCTTGCACCACTTAGCACGAATCAGAAAATGTGGGAACCCAGCAGTTAGGGCCTGAGGCCAGAGGGCCCTCATCACTGAGGGGAGGAGGCTCCCAGCAGGCTCCAACTGCCACCATATGGCCGACGTTGCCAAGGGGGGGTGTGCCAGCCAGGCAGGAGTGAGCTCAGAGCAGAGGGCCCACCTCACAGAAGGGTGAGGAACCTAACCAGGATCAGACTCTCACCAGAGGGCCAACATCACCAAGGTGATGGGAACCAGGCAAGAGTGTCCTAACAGCAGTGGGGCCAACATCACCAAGGGAATGGGAACCAGGCAAGAGTGTCCTCACACCAGTGTGGCCACATTATAGAAAGGTGAGGAACACAGCACATGTGACCTCAAACAAGGGGACACACATCACGAAGGGGCTGGGAGTGAGGCATGCAGGAGGAGACGCACAACCGAGGGCCCATAGAATAAAAAAGGTGAGGAATCGAGAAGTTGGAAACTCCAAGCTGGAGGCCCAGAGCACTGACACTATGGGATACAGGCCAGAGTGAACACACAGCAAAGGGCCCACATCATGAAACTGTGAGCAACCCAGCAGTTGGGACCACAGAACAGAAGTCCCACATGCCCATGGGGATGGGAACCTGGCAGGAGTGACTCGCACCACTGGGCACACATCAGAAAATGTGTGGAGCCCAGCACTTAGGGCCTGACACCAGAAGGCCCTCATCACTGAGGGGAGGAGGCCCCAGCACACTCCAACTGCCACCAGAGGGTCCACGTCGCCAAGGCGACGTGCGCCAGCCAGGCAGGATTGACCTCACAGCAGAGGGCCCACATCATGAAAGTGTGAGCAACCCAGCCGTTAGGACCTCAGAACAGAAGGCCCACACGCTCATGAGGATGGGAACCTGGCAGGAGTGCCCTCGTACCACTTAGCACGTATCAGAAAATGTGGGAACCCCGCCATTAGGGTCTGACGCCAGAGGGCCTCATCACCGCGGGAAGGAGGCTCCCAGCAGGCTCCAACTGCCACCAGGGTGCCGAAGTCAACAAGGCGGGTTGTGCCAGCCAGGCAGGAGTGACCTCAGAGAAGAGGGCTCACCTCACGGATGTGTGAGGAACCCAACCAGGATCAGAGTCTCACCAGAGGGCCCACATCACCAAGGGGATGGGAACCAGGCAGGAGTGTCCACACACCAGTGGGGCCACATCATCAAAAGATGAGGAACCCATCACATATGGCCTCAAACCTGAGGACATACATCACCATGTGGCTGGGAGTGAGGCAGGTATCTGGAGGGGCACATTTAACTCTAATTTCCCACCAGGAAGAGGAATTAACCAAAGGCTCAGAGTGCCGTGCTGGACCCTGATTATGGCCTGAAGCAAACCTGCAGTTTTGTGGCCAGCTTACAAGGAAGCGAGTTAAGAAAGGAGCTCAGGGGCACTGTAATTCACAAACCTGCAGAGATAAATGACAGCTATTGGCAAAAATATATCGAAGTAAGTCTGCAAAGAGGACTTGAAAACGAGGCAGAATTGCAGGAATCATATTTCAAGAGGTAGATTGGAATTGCATTTAAAGCATATGAAAAGCGGCAGATCTTTGACAGTGATGCACATGGACAAAAAGTGCGTATACATTTTTCCTGAATATATTCAGGAAAAAACGCATATGAACATTTTGGCCAACCAAGCACTCCAGCAATGGAAATCCACACTACAATGAAGTCACATTTCCCATTCGTCAAAAAGGCCATCTGAATAAAGTGTAAAAACCAGAAACACAGGACAGGCCATGGAGAACAGGGAGCCGTGTTATGCTGATGGGCGGGATGTAAATTGCCAACAGACACTCTGGAGATGTTCATGTTGTATCCTGAAACATCTAAAAAACAAAGCTACAGAGCCTAGGGCACTTCCACTTTTGGCCCTATAGCTTAGGAAAATTAAAATCAACAAGACACAGCCAACACAAAATTTAGGGCTGCTGTGTTTACAAGAACCTCGAGTCCAGTACAAATTAAATATCCCAGAAAGAAAAAAATGGATAAAGAAGTTGTGCTACTTACGTACAACGGAATATCACTCAGCAGTGAAATCAATGTCATCAGGCCTGTAGCAGCAAATTGAGTGGATTTAAGTATGATGATTCTAAGAGAAATATATCACACAAAGAAAGATAATTATCATAAGATATCACTAATAGAGGGAGTGTAAACTTGGCTACACATAAACTGAATTACAAAACCGAACAGAGTCTCACATTTAGATAAAAACCTTATGCTTGCTTAAGGGGAAAGTTGAGTTGGGCTGCTGTATAAAAACAGATTGAAATTAGCACACATACCATTCCATAAGCCAAATACGTAATAAACAAGACCTACTCTTTGCTCAACGAAATAGACTCATCCATGGTGTATCACCTCACACCTATTAGAATGGGCATCATCAGAAAATCTACAAACAACAAATGCTGGAAACGGTGTGGAGATAAGGAATCCTCTTCCACTATTGTTGGGAACGTAAATTGATACAGTCACTGTGGAGAACATTATGGAGTTTCTTATAAAACTAAGAATAGAATTACCATATGATACAGCAATCCCTCTACTGGGCATATACCCAGACAAAACCATAAATCAAAAAGAGACATTCACCACAATGTTCATTGCATCACTATTTACACTATCCAGGAAATGGAAGCAACCTAAATGCCCACAGACAGACGAATGCATAAAGATGTGGTACATATATAAAATGGAATATTACTAAGCCATAAAAAGGAATGAAATTGGGACATTTGTAGAGACGTTGATGGATCTAGAGACTGTCATACAGAGTGAAGTAAGTCAGAAAGAGAAAAACAAATCTTGTATATTAATGCATATATGTGGAACCTAGAAAAATTGTACAGATGAACCGTTTTGCAAGGCAGAAATAGAGCAATACATGTATACAACAAACGTATGGACAACAAGGGGGGAAAGCTGTTGGGGATGGTGGTGGGAGGAGTTGAGATATTGGGATTGGTATGTATACATTTATATGTATAAAGTAGATAACCAAAAACAACCTGCTGTATAAAAATATAAAATTAAATTCAAAATAAAAAATAAAATTAAAAAAAGTAAAACAGAAAAATATTCTTCCCTTCACATACATGTATTTATATGAATAAATTATTTCCATGCTTATATCTGTAAATACACAAAAGAGGAATAAAATCTACCTTGAACCAAAAACGAAAAAAAGATAAAAAAGAACAGAACCCACCAGTTACACAGAGGAAAACCGTTTCAGGGCACTTGCTCCAATTGCAAACAATTCTGAAGTTGGTCAGTGGTGGGGAATCATCTCCCATTCAGCCAGCATGCTCCTCGCAACAAGCGTTCTCACTGCAAAGCTGGGGGACCGTGCCGAGGTATCTGTGAGTAAACGTGGGCCGAGCCCCAGGCCAGCTGCTGCTGAAATGTTCCCACCCTTCCAAGGCTAAACACCTGAATATGTACAAGGACTTGAAAACCTAGAGGAAGGGCCATGGAGCCACATGAGGGACAGCATGCCAGCCGACTTGGTGCCTGCAGGCCAGCCAGGATGGTCCTGGCCCTGGGTGCTCTTCTGGAAGCTCTCCATTTCCCTGCCTGAGATACCCCTGCTGTCCCGGCCCCCACTGCTTTCTTCCTTCCTCACCTGTGCCCAGGGAGAAATTCCAGCGGCAGGTGTGGGTGACACATCCTCTTCTTTAGCAGGTAGCATCTTGGCAACTGCTGCAGAAAGTCCAGCAGAGCCCCACTCACACTGGGACACCCACAAAGCCGTGGCCTCTCACTCCCTCCCACCAGCCCAGCCCCGAGACTGCTGACAGGGCAGAGAAAATGGCGTCAGGCACAGCTGCAGGGGCTCTTGCTGCCTGGAGCGGTGTTTATATTGATCTCAACCCAGGCACACCTGGGGAGGGCTGGCCGGCACGGTCAGGCTTCCCAAGCCAGCCAATAATCACCCCTCAGGGGCTCACAGTTGCTGAAAATGGAACTTGCTGAATTGGCCAGGTCCAAGGAACAGGTGTGGGCTCCTGAGAGTCAGGATAGACAAGGGGCTGCAGCTCTGGCTTGTTTTCTAATTATATTATCTGGCCCATGAGTGGGAGACAACTTCAAGAAAACCCTCTCCTAATGAGAGGAACCCAGGAGTCAGGGAGAGGAGGGGTGGGTGGTGGTTGGAGACAGAGGCCTGGTGCCCCGGGTGCAGTGGAAGTCTCTGGAAGACCAGGTGGAGGAGGCCGCACAGAGTGATGCCCAGGGTCACAGACCTGTCAGAGCTGCTGTTTGTTAGTTCAAGTCCTGCTCTGAGGTGCTCTGTGTCAGATCTGAGCGACAGGTGAGCTGGGAGTGCTCTGCAATGAGGGCTATGTGCACGGTTCCTGTGTGCCCAGCCCTGCCAAGGTACCTGCAAGGGTAGCTCTGTATCCTGGGAGGGGCCTGACCACGGGAGCCCCATGGACTGCAGAGGACCTGCCCAGGGAATCCCATATCCTGGGAGGGGCCTGAACACGAGAGCCCCGTGGGCTGGGGTGGGGGTAGGGTACCTGCCCAGGTGAGCTCCATATCCTGGGATTGGCCTGACCTCGAGAGCCCCATGGGCTGCTGGAGTCCTGGTAAAGGATGTCAGGACAGTCAGTGAAGCCACTGAGGATATACCTCCAGTAGTTCCTAAATCCTACACCCTGCTGGGCATTCTACCAACCACCAGGACTTGGTATTCTGTATTAGTCTTCACTGATGCCTTCTTTTGTATTCCATTAGTCCCAGAGTCACAAGAAATTTTGGCTTGTGAGTGACAGGACTCAACATACAACTAAAACAATACTTCCAGGCTGTCTTGCCCCAAGGGTTCAAAAATTCCCACACCATCTTTGGGGAAAGCTCAGCTAAAGACCTAAAAGTTCTACCTCTGGAAAAGGAAACACTCCTTCAATATTCAGACGACATTCTGATCGCCAGCCCTACTAAGGAGGCCTCAGAACTACCAAGCCAATAAAGGATAGAAGTTGTCCACGAAAAAGCTCAAGTATCACAGACTACGGTGACCTGCCTGGGCTTCATTCTCACAGAAGGTCGGAGAAGCCCATCCCAGGAAAGGGAAGAAACAATTTACAGCCTTACCCCTTTCTGAAACTAGAAGACAGCTTAGGGGTTCCTGGGGAAGCCAGGGTTTCCTGCCTCTGGATCCCTAACTACAGTCTACTAGCTGGGCCTCTATATGAAACACTGAAAGGAAAAGTTGATGATCCTTTTCAATAGAATCCAGAAGTGGCCTTTCAAGAATGGAAAGAGCAGTCAATTCAGACCCTTGCCCTGGAACTCCCTAATTTAGCTAAACCCTTTGACCTTTACATTCCTGGTGAAAGGTGAATCGCCATTGGAGTATTAGTGCAAAAACTGGGACCACTTGAAATGGAACAATGCAAGAATGCCATCCAGGTAGGATAAACTATGGTCACCAAGGGGCTTGGCCCACCGCCACATCTGGCCAAGATACTGGTGGTATCTGAAAACCTGGAAATCAGCAGCCCAAAAGGCCACCTCCCTTCTAAGGGAAACGGACCCCACGTGGTGATCCTAACCCCCAACCATGCCCTGAAGTTGCAGGGTTTGCTCCGTGGGCACACTGACCTCGATTGAGGAGGCCCTCCAACTCCAACCTCCAGAGAGATAACCGGGGGCAACGGGGCACCATGACGACCCGTGTGACCATCACTTGACCTGGAGTTTCTCTCATAAAACAACAAGAGTGTGTCCCAAAAGAGTAGACTACTGCTTGCAGTACTTACTGTACCCAGAGGGGAGCTAATAATCTTGGCGGGGGAACCGTATATCATGCTGTCACCATAGAAAAGCCTACAGACACCCTGATGATGGTGGCCAATAAGACCGGCTGGACTCCTGTTTACTTCCAAAGGCTCTTGACTCAGTGACCATCATGATCCTTCATCACCACTGACCCTGGACTGTCTGGGAGCTGAGCGGGCAGGATCCTGACACCTGGTGCTGTTTTTACGTTAATTCAGGGGCCTAATGGAAGAAAGCGCAGACTGTTGGTCAGAGCATCTAGGCTGGCAGAAACGGTCAGTCAGAGCATCTAGGCTGGCAGAAACGGTCAGCCTAAGGTGGCCGAACAAATGTGGGGCGGAGTGAAACTGGACCTCACAGCGCCACTGCACATCTCCTTTCTGGACCCTTAAAGGTCATTAGAATCTATAACACTTCCAATACTGGTGCTCAGGTGGACGAGCAGGGAGGCAGGAGGCCTGGGGACAATCAACGTCACCTGGAGGCTGCTGGGGAGAAGTTCTGACCCTCGCCCACGGGTATGAAGCCTCCTAACTCAGCACTCAGCAGTTACAGAAGAAGGGTCTGCACCCGCAGCACTCCAAGAATGAGGAAAGGGACAAAAGGCAGAAGAGAAGTTTGTCCCAGGCAAAGCCCCTTAAAAATGCCTGGGAGATAAAAATAGAATCTGGGCAATAAAATAAAGTCTAACCATTTTTATCCTTTGTGCTTTGTCTAATTTCAGGTGCTCCTAGTGTCCCGCATACAGAGGTTCCACACCCGGCACTTCAGACCAGATTTCCTAGAGCAGAATGGCTCGATGACACTTCAGCTCCTGGGGCCCAGTTCAGACTCCGTGACATAGAGCCTGAGCTGCAGCCAACCAGGTCCTCGAGAGCTCAGCCCCCTCCCTCCCAGTGACTCTGACAGGATCTCTACACAGCAGCCCAGCCCACAGCCCACAGGGTAGCACCTCTCCATTCTCTGATCAAAATATAAAGTTTCCTTTGCTTTTGAACCAAACTCAGTCTCGATCTATTGGCTCCAATGACACTGGGCAGGGGGACACTTGTTGGCGTCCACTCTGGAGGATCAGTAACAGAAATTGAGAACATTGTAACTTCAATGAACAGATGTGTGAGCCAAACTGTAATTAACGTAGAACAGTGTATAAGGCTCGGGTAAAATAAGATGTTTCTAACACTTCCATTTGATATTTCCATCACTTTCTTATAAGCAAGTTCAGTGAAAAGGTTTGTCTTCTTTGTCAGGTCAATATTAGAGAAACAAAGTGATTTCTTTCCAAGGATGTACATCTAATAATCTTGGTTAAAGCTTCAATCTTGTTTTAAATGCTTTTGCATTGAAAATGATACCTCTCTTTCAGCTCCCCCATTTCTGAGAAGCATAAAATCTTATAATTTATTATTACCAAAGGGAAATGGTAGGAGGAGGGATAAATTAACAGTTTGGGATTAACACATACACACTGCTATGTATGAAATCATCAGCAAGGAACTACTGTATAGCACAGGGAACTACACTCAATATTTTGCAATAACCTATAAGGGGAAATGATCTGAAAAAGAATAGATATTTTTATTGACATCATCCATCAATGACAGTAAAAATGGAATCTAAGGGAAGACAGTGGTGAGTGCTTCTGACCCTGAAGACTTCAATCATCTAAAGTTTGGACTCTGCCTACTTCCCAAGGCCCTTAATGAACATATGTGTAGCCGTAGCTTAAAAAATTCCCCAGTTTGGGTTGCGGAGAGACACTGATATTTAAAATCCCCTGGTGTTCTCCTCACATGAATGGGACCCTTCCTACACCTAAAACATGCCTGTCACACCCAGAGGATGGTATACCGTCTGATCGGGAAAAGTTTGGAAAAGGCATCTCATCTCCTCATCTCTTGGTGCTAGGGTTCACCACTCCAGCGTCTTTACTAACAGTCTCCCCACTTGGAGATGTCAGCACTGTCAACATCCTGTTGCATACAGTTTGGAATTTGTCCAGAGGATGAAGCAGAAGGAGGAGGAACAATGAGAGACAAGTCCTAGGTGTTCGGACAGGCACATGCCACTCTAATTTCCAATCAGGAAGACGAATTGACCAAAGGCTAGGGTTGCCCATGGAAACAGAATAGGGCTTGAGGAATCCTGATGCTTTGTGGCCAGTTCCCATAAACACAAGTTGGAAAATGGAACTCAGGGGCACTAAAATTCACAAAACTGCAGAATTGAAAATATCTATCACTGAAAAATGTCTTGAGGAAAGTCAGAGAAAAGGACTTGTAAGCAACGGAGAATGGCAGGAAAGGGATTGGAAGAGGTAGAAAGGACTCGCCATTAAGCACAAGAAAAGGGGCTGAACATTGCCAACATTGCAGTTGGCCAAAAAGGGTGTATGCGTCTTTTTCTGTATATATTCAAGAAAAGGGCATACACTTTTTTAGCCAACCAAACAGGTGGGCACTGGAAATCAATACTACAACACATATCACTTTGCATCAGTCAGAAGAGCCGTCCTCATAAAGTGTAAACACCAGAAGTGCAGGACAGGGCAAGGAGAAAAGGGAGCCCTGTGAGTCTTATAGTGGAAATGTATATTGCCAACGGTCACTCTGGATAAGTCTATTGTGTTTACTAAAGCATCTAAAAAATGAGCTACCGAGCACAGGGCACTTGCACTCATGGACGTATATCTTGGGAAAAACAAAAATCGAGAGGACACAGGCACCCCAATGTTTACCACCTCTCTGTTTAAAAGATCCTCGACTAGGATATAACTTAAAGTATCTGCAGAGAAAAAACGGACAGAGATGTGGTGCTTATGTAGAGTGGAATATTACTCAGCCTGGAAATCAATGAAATACGGCCAGTTATAACAACTCAAGAGGAGTTACGTGTGATCATTCGAAGTCACATAATTCAAAAAGAAAAAGACATAAGATATCACTAATACATGGAATGTTAACATGGCTACACATGAACTGAATTACAAAAGAGAAGAGGGTTTCAAATTAAGAAAACCAACTTATGCTTCCTTAAGGGGAAAGGTGAGTTGGGGTGCTGCATAAAACCAGAGATTGAAATTAGCACAGATACCATTCCATAAGCCAAATATGTAATAGTCAAGACCTACTCCTTGCTCAACGAAATGGACTCCACACGCCATATTCAATGCCTAAGAATATACCGGATTAATAAGAATCTTAAAACCCATGGACTTATATGTCTCCGTAACAGAATGAAGCGCGTGTACAGCGGCATAAACGAAGCAGTGAAAATCCGATAAATCCCATTATTAAAATAAATTTCAAAAACAAAACACAATGACAGTGAAATAGGAAGAAATTCTTAAATAATTCACTCAGGGCATGTGATGCAACCGGGATTTAACACATCTACACCCAGAGCTGGTTGAGACATAAGGCTGGACACTACAGGCTGATAGCATTGGTGAGTTTCGGTGAGCAAATGCAGACCCTTTGAAGTCATACTGCATGGTACCCATTCCAAGGGTCCCAACTCTCCAGGTTCAAGGGATTCTTCCTCCAGCTATAACATGCATGGGAAACCCAGAGTATCGTCCACCGTGTGATTGGGAAACGATTTAAAATGCATCTCAGTTTTCGTATCCTGGTCCTCGGGTTCACCATTCCAGATGCTTTACTAACACTCTCCCCGCTTGGAGAGTCAGTGCCTTTAACCTCCTGTTTGGCACAGCTTGCAATTTCTGTGCAAGATGAACAGGAATAGGGAGAACCAATGAGAGACTAGCTGTAGGTGTCTGCACGGGCAAATGTAACGCTCATTGCCCACCAGGAAGAGGAATTAAACAAAGGCTCAGTGTGGCCTGCTGGAAACAGATTAGGGCCTGAAGCAATCCTGCGGTTTTGTGCCCAGCTCACAAGAAAGCGAGTTGAAGAAAGGAGCTCAGGGGCACTGTAATTCACAAACCTGCAGAGTTATAAATGACAGCTATCCTCAAAAATATATTGAAGTAAGCCTGCGAAGGGGACTTGAAAGCGGGGCAGAATTTCAGGAAAACGATTGCAGGGGGTAGACTGGAATTGCCCTGAAAGCATAGGAAAACAGGCACAACGTTGACAATGATGCACTTGGCCAAAAAGGGCGTATGCGTTTTTTCCTGAATATATTCAGGAAAAAACGCATACGCCCTTTTTGGCCAACCAAGCAAGCCTGTAAAGGAAATCTGCACTACAATGAAGTCTCACTGCCCCCCGAGAAAAAGGGCCATCTGAAAAAAGTGTAAAATCCAGAAAGGTAGGACAGGATATGGAGAACAGGGAGCCTTGTTATGCTGATTGGCAGGATGTAAATTGCCAGCAGCCAACCTGGAGAAGTGTATGGTGTTTCCTGAAACACGTAAGAAACAAAGCAACACAGCCTATGGCACTTCCACTTATGGTCCTATAGCTTACGGAAATTAAAATCAAAAACAGACAGCCACCCCAATATTTGGGACGGCTGTGTTCACAAGAAGCTCGTCTACAGTATCAGGTAAATATCCCAGAAAGCAAAAAATGGATAAAGAAGTTGTGGCACGTACGTACAATGCAATATCACTCAGCAATGGAATCTGTGTCATCAGGCCCGTAGCGGCATAGTGAGTGGATGCAGGTACGGTGATTCTATGTGAACTACGTCACACAGAAAAAGAAACATCATAAGATATCACTAATACACGGAATGTAAACTTGACTACACATGAACTGAATTACAAAACAGAACAGGGTCTCATATTTAGAAAACCAACTAGTGCTTGCTTATGGGGAAAGGTGCCTTGGGGTGCTGCATAAAACCAGAGACTGAAATTAGCACAGATAACTTTCAATAAGCCAAATATGTAATAGACAAGACCTACTCCTTGCTCAACGAAATGGACTCAACACCACATATTCAACGCCTAGGAATATACCTGACTAGGAAGAATCTTAAAACCCATGGATATATATGTCTCCGTAAGAGAATCAAGCGTGTGTACAGCGGCAGAAATGCAGCAGTGAAAATCCGATAAATCCCATTATCAAAATAAATTTCGAAAACAAAACACAAAGACAGTGAAATAGAGAGCAATTCTTAACTAATTCACTCAGGGCATGTGATGCAACCGGGATTGACCACATCTACACCCAGAGCTGGTTGAGACATAAGGCTGGACACTTCAGGCTGATAGCACTGGTGAGTTTCGGTGAGCAAATGCAGACCCTTTGTAGTCATACTGCATGGTACCCATTCCATGGGTCCCAACTCTCCAGGTTCAAGGCATTATTCCTCCAGCTAAAACATGCATGGGAAACCCAGAGTATCGTCCACCGTGTGATTGGGAAACGATTTAAAATGCATCTCAGTTTTCATATCCTGGTCCTCGGGTTCACCATTCCAGATGCTTTACTAACACTCTCCCCGCTTGGAGAGTCAGTGCCTTTAACCTCCTGTTTGGCACAGCTTGCCATTTCTGTGCAAGATGAACAGGAATAGGGAGAACCAATGAGAGACTAGCTGTAGGTGTCTTCATGGGCAAATGTAACGCTCATTGCCCACCAGGAAGAGGAATTAAACAAAGGCTCAGTGTGCCCTGCTGGAAACAGATTAGGGCCTGAAGCAATCCTGCGGTTTTGTGCCCAGCTCACAAGAAAGCAAGTTGAAGAAAGGAGCTCAGGGGCACTGTACTTCACAAACCTGCAGAGTTAAAAATGACAGCTATCCTCCAAAAATATATTGAAGTAAGCCTGCGAAGGGGACTTGAAAGTGGGGCTGAATTTCAGGAAAACGATTGCAGGGGGTAGACAGGAATTGCCCTGAAAGCATAGGAAAAGAGGCACAACGGCGACAATGATGCACTTGGCCAAAAAGGGCGTATGCGTTTTTTTCTGAATATATTCAGGAAAAAACGCATACGCCCTTTTTGGCCAACCAAGCAAGCCTGTAAAGGAAATCTGCACTACAATGAAATCTTACTGCCCCCACGGGCAAAAGGGCCATCTGAAAAAAGTGTAAAATCCAGAAATGTAGGACAGGATATGGAGAACAGGGAGCCTTGTTATGCTGATTGGCAGGATGTAAATTGCCAGCAGCCACCCTGGAGAAGTGTATGGTGTTTCCTGAAACACGTAAGAAACAAAGCAACACAGCCTATGGCACTTCCACTTATGGTCCTATAGCTTAAGGAAATTAAAATCAAAAACAGACAGCCACCGCAATATTTGGGACGGCTGTGTTCACAAGAAGCTCGTCTACAGTATCAGGTAAATATCCCAGAAAGCAAAAAATGGATAAAGAAGTTGTGGCACGTACGTACAATGCAATATCACTCAGCAATGAAATCTGTTTCATCAGGCCCGTAGCGGCATAGTGAGTGGATGCAGGTACGGTGATTCTACGTGAACTACGTCACACAGAAAAAGAAACATCATAAGATATCACTAATACACGGAATGTAAACTTGACTACACATGAACTGAATTACAAAAAAGAACAGGGTCTCAAATTTAGAAAACCAACTAGTGCTTGCTTATGGGGAAAGGTGCGTTGGGGTGCTGCATAAAACCAGAGACTGAAATTAACACAGATAACTTTCCATAAGCCAAATATGTAATAGACAAGACCTACTCCTTGCTCAACGAAATAGACCCAACACCACATATTCAACGCCTAGGAATATACCTGACTAGGAAGAATCTTAAAACCCATGGATATATATGTCTCCGTAAGAGAATCAAGCGTGTGTACAGCGGCGGAAATGCAGCAGTGAATATCCGATAAATCCCATTATCAAAATAAATTTCGAAAACAAAACACAAAGACAGTGAAATAGAGAGCAATTCTTAAATAATTCACTCAGGGCATGTGATGCAACCGGGATTGACCACATCTACACCCAGAGCTGGTTGAGACATAAGGCTGGACACTTCAGGCTGATAGCACTGGTGAGTTTCGGTGAGCAAATGCAGACCCTTTGAAGTCATACTTCATGGTACCCATTCCATGGGTCCCAACTCTCCAGGTTCAAGGCATTCTTCCTCCAGCTAAAACATGCATGGGAAACACAGAGTATCGTCCACCGTGTGATTGGGAAACGATTTAAAATGCATCTCAGTTTTCGTATCCTGGTCCTCGGGTTCACCATTCCAGATGCTTTACTAACACTCTCCCCGCTTGGAGACTCAGTGCCTTTAACCTCCTGTTTGGCACAGCTTGCCATTTCTGTGCAAGATGAACAGGAATAGGGAGAACCAATGAGAGACTAGCTGTAGGTGCCTGCACGGGCAAATGTAACGCTCATTGCCCACCAGGAAGAGGAATTAAACAAAGGCTCAGTGTGCCCTGCTGGAAACAGATTAGGGCCTGAAGCAATCCTGCGGTTTTGTGCCCAGCTCACAAGAAAGCGAGTTTAAGAAAGGAGCTCAGGGGTACTGTACTTCACAAACCTGCAGAGTTATAAATGACAGCTATTCTCCAAAAATATATTGAAGTAAGCCTGCGAAGGGGACTTGAAAGCGGGGCTGAATTTCAGGAAAACGATTGCAGGGGGTAGACTGGAATTGCCCTGAAAGCATAGGAAAAGAGGCACAACGTCGACAATGATGCACTTGGCCAAAAAGGGAGTATGCGTTTTTTCCTGAATATATTCAGGAAAAAACGCATACGCCCTTTTTGGCCAACCAAGCAAGCCTGTAAAGGAAATCCTCACTACAATGAAATCTCACTGCCCCCCCGGGCAAAAGGGCCATCTGAAAAAAGTGTAAAATCCAGAAAGGTAGGACAGGATATGGAGAACAGGGAGCCTTGTTATGCTGATTGGCAGGATGTAAATTGCCAGCAGCCACCCTGGAGAAGTGTATGGTGTTTCCTGAAACACGTAAGAAACAAAGCAACACAGCCTATGGCACTTCCACTTATGGTCCTATAGCTTACGGAAATTAATATCTAAAACAGACAGCCACCCCAATATTTGGGACGGCTGTGTTCACAAGAAGCTCGTCTACAGTATCAGGTAAATATCCCAGAAAGCAAAAAATGGATAAAGAAGTTGTGGCACGTACGTACAATGCAATATCACTCAGCAATGAAATCTGTGTCATCAGGCCCGTAGCGGCATAGTGAGTGGATGCAGGTACGGTGATTCTACGTGAACTACGTCACACAGAAAAAGAAACATCATAAGATATCACTAATACACGGAATGTAAACTTGACTACACATGAACTGAATTACAAAACAGAACAGGGTCTCAAATTTAGAAAACCAACTAGTGCTTGCTTATGGGGAAAGGTGCGTTGGGGTGCTGCCTAAAACCAGAGACTGAAATTAGCACAGAAAACATTCCATAAGCCAAATATGTAATAGACAAAACCTACACCTTGCTCAACGAAATGGACTCTACACCACATATTCAACGCCTAGGAATATACCTGACTAGGAAGAATCTTAAAACCCATGGATATATATGTCTCTGTAAGAGAATCAAGCGTGTGTACAGCGGCCGAAACGCAGCAGTAAAAATCCGATAAATCCCATTATCAAAATAAATTTCAAAAACAAAACACAAAGACAGTGAAATAGAGAGCAATTCTTAAATAATTCACTCAGGGCATGTGATGCAACCGGGATTGACCATATCTACACCCAGAGCTGGTTGAGACATAAGGGTGGACACTTCAAGCTGATAGCATTGGTGAGTTTCGGTGAGCAAATGCAGACCCTTTGAAGTCATACTGCATGGTACCCATTCCATGGGTCCCAACTCTCCAGGTTCAAGGGATTCTTCCTCCAGCTAAAACATGCATGGGAAACCAAGAGTATCGTCCACCGTTTGATTGGGAAATGATTTAAAATGCATCTCAGTTTTCGTATCCTGGTCCTCGGGTTCACCATTCCAGATGCTTTACTAACACTCTCCCCGCTTGGAGAATCAGTGCCTTTAACCTCCTGTTTCGCACAGCTTGCAATTTCTGTACAAGATGAACAGGAATAGGGAGAACCAATGAGAGACTAGCTGTAGGTGTCTGCACGGGCAAATGTAACGCTCATTGCCCACCAGGAAGAGGAATTAAACAAAGGCTCAGTGTGCCCTGCTGGAAACAGATTAGGGCCTGAAGCAATCATGCGGTTTTGTGCCCAGCTCACAAGAAAGCGAGTTGAAGAAAGGAGCTCAGGGGCACTGTACTTCACAATCCTGCAGAGTTATAAATGACAGCTATCCTCCAAAAATATATTGAAGTAAGCCTGCGAAGGGGACTTGAAAGCGGGGCTGAATTTCAGGAAAACGATTGCAGGGGGTAGACTGGAATTGCCCTGAAAGCATAGGAAAAGAGGCACAACGTCCACAATGATGCACTTGGACAAAAAGGGCGTATGCGTTTTTTCCTGAATATATTCAGGAAAAAACGCATACGCCCTTTTTGGCCAACCAAGCAAGCCTGTAAAGGAAATCTGCACTACAATGAAATCTCACTGCCCCCCCAGGCAAAAGGGCCATCTGAAAAATGTGTAAAATCCAGAAAGATAGGACAGGATATGGAGAACAGGGAGCCTTGTTATGCTGATTGGCAGGATGTAAATTGCCAGCAGCCACTCTGGAGAAGTGGATGGTGTTTCCTGAAACACTTAAGAAACAAAGCAACACAGCCTATGGCACTTCCACTTATTGTTTTATAGCTTACGGAAATTAAAATCAAAAACAGACAGCCACCCAAATATTTGGGACGGCTGTGTTCACAAGAAGCTCGTCTACAGTATCAGGTAAATATCCCAGAAAGCAAAAAATGGATAAAGAAGTTGTGGCACGTACGTACAATGCAATATCACTCAGCAATGAAATCTGTGTCATCAGGCCCGTAGCGGCATAGTGAGTGGATGCAGGTACGGTGATTCTACGTGAACTACGTCACACAGAAAAAGAAACATCATAAGATATCACTAATACACGGAATGTAAACTTGACTACACATGAACTGAATTACAAAACAGAACAGGGTCTCAAATTTAGAAAACCAACTAGTGCTTGCTTATGGGGAAAGGTGCGTTGGGGTGCTGCCTAAAACCAGAGACTGAAATTAGCACAGAAAACATTCCATAAGCCAAATATGTAATAGACAAAACCTACACCTTGCTCAACGAAATGGACTCTACACCACATATTCAACGCCTAGGAATATACCTGACTAGGAAGAATCTTAAAACCCATGGATATATATGTCTCCGTAAGAGAATCAAGCGTGTGTACAGCGGCGGAAACGCAGCAGTGAAAATCCGATAAATCCCATTATCAAAATAAATTTCGAAAACAAAACACAAAGACAGTGAAATAGAGAGCAATTCTTAAATGATTCACTCAGGGCATGTGATGCAAATGGGATTGACCACATCTACACCCAGAGCTGGTTGAGACATAAGGCTGGACACTTCAGGCTGATAGCATTGGTGAGTTTCGGTGAGCAAATGCAGACCCTTTGAAGTCATACTGCATGGTACCCATTCCAAGGGTCCCAACTCTCCAGGTTGAAGGGATTCTTCCTCCAGCTAAAACATGCATGGGAAACCCAGAGTATCGTCTACCGTGTGATTGGGAAACGATTTAAAATGCATCTCAGTTTTCGTATCCTGGTCCTCGGGTTCACCATTCCAGATGCTTTACTAACACTCTCCCCGCTTGGAGAGTCAGTGCCTTTAACCTCCTGTTTGGCACAGCTTGCAATTTCTGTGCAAGATGAACAGGAATAGGGAGAACCAATGAGAGACTAGCTGTAGGTGTCTGCACGGGCAAATGTAACGCTCATTGCCCACCAGGAAGAGGAATTAAACAAAGGCTCAGCGTGCCCTGCTGAAAACAGATTACGGCCTGAAGCAATCTTTGGTTTTGTGCCCAGCTCACAAGAAAGCGAGTTGAAGAAAGGAGTTCAGGGGCACTGTAATTCACAAACCTGCAGAGTTATAAATGACAGCTCTCCTCCAAAAATATATTGAAGTAAGCCTGCGAAGGGGACTTCAAAGCGGGGCAGAATTTCAGGAAAACGATTGCAGGGGGTAGACTGGAATTGCCCTGAAAGCATAGGAAAAGAGACAGAACATCGACAATAATGCACTTGGCCAAAAAGTGCGTTTGCGTTTTTTCCTGAATATATTCAGGAAAAAACGCATACGCCCTTTTTGGCCAACCAAGCAAGCCTGTAAAGGAAATCTGCACTACAATGAAGTCTCACTGCCCCCCGGGCAAAAGGGCCATCTGAAAAAATTGTAAAACCCAGAAAGGTAGGACAGGATATGTAGAACAGGGAGCCTTGTTATGCTGATTGGCAGGATGTAAATTGCCAGCAGCCAACCTGGAGAAGTGTATGGTGTTTCCTGAAACATGTAAGAAACAAAGCAGCACAGCCTATGGCACTTCCACTTATGGTCCTATAGCTTACGGAAATTAAAATCAAAAACAGACAGCCACCCCAATATTAGGGACGGCTGTGTTCACAAGAAGCTCGTCTACAGTATCAGGTAAATATCCCAGAAAGCAAAAAATGGATAAAGAAGTTGTGGCACGTACGTACAATGCAATATCACTCAGCAATGAAATCTGTGTCATCAGGCCCGTAGCGGCATAGTGAGTGGATGCAGGTACGGTGATTCTACGTGAACTACGTCACACAGAAAAAGAAACATCATAAGATATCACTAATACACGGAATGTAAACTTGACTACACATGAACTGAATTACAAAACAGAACAGGGTGTCAAATTTAGAAAACCAACTAGTGCTTGCTTATGGGGAAAGGTGGCTTGGGGTGCTGCATGAAACCAGAGACTGAAATTAGCACAGATAACTTTCCATAAGCCAAATATGTAATAGACAAGACCTACACCTTGCTCAACGAAATGGACCCAACACCACATATTCAACGCCTAGGAATATACCTGACTAGGAAGAATCTTAAAACCCATCGATATATATGTCTCCGTAAGAGAATCAAGCGTGTGTACAGCGGCCGAAACGCAGCAGTGAAAATCCGATAAATCCCATTATCAAAATAAATTTCGAAAACAAAACACAAAGACAGTGAAATAGAGAGCAATTCTTAAATAATTCACTCAGGGCATGTGATGCAACCAGGATTGACCACATCTACACCCAGAGCTGGTTGAGACATAAGGCTGGACACTTCAGGCTGATAGCATTGGTGAGTCTCGGTGAGCAAATGCAGACCCTTTGAAGTCATACTGCATGGTACCCATTCCATGGGTCCAACTCTCCAGGTTCAAGGCATTCCTCCTCCAGCTAAACATGCATGGGAAACCCAGAGTATCGTCCACCGTGTGATTGGGAAACGATTTAAAATGCATCTCAGTTTTCGTATCCTGGTCCTCGGGTTCACCATTCCAGATGCTTTACTAACACTCTCCCCGCTTGGAGAGTCAGTGCCTTTAACCTCCTGTTTGGCACAGCTTGCCATTTCTGTGCGCAAGATGAACAGGAATAGGGAGAACCAATGAGAGACTAGCTGTAGGTGTCTGCACGGGCAAATGTAACGCTCATTGCCGACCGGGAAGACGAATTAAACAAAGCCTCAGTGTGCCCTGCGGGAAACAGATTAGTGCCTGAAGCAATCCTGGGGTTTTGTGCCCAGCTCACAGGAAAGCGAGTTGAAGAAAGGAGCTCAGGGGCACTGTAATTCACAAACCTGCAGAGTTATAAATGACAGCTATCCTCCAAAAATATATTGAAGTAAGCCTGCGAAGGGGACTTGAAAGCGGGGCTGAATTTCAGAAAACGATTGCAGGGGGAAGACTGGAATTGCCCTGAAAGCATAGGAAAAGAGGCACAACGTCGACAATGTTGCACTTGGCCAAAAGGGCGTATGCGTTTTTTCCTGAATATATTCAAGAAAAAACGCATACGCCCTTTTTGGCCAACCAAGCAAGCCTGTAAAGGAAATCTGCACTACAATGAAATCTCACTGCCCCCCCGGGCAAAAGGGCCATCTGAAAAAAGTGTAAAATCCAGAAAGTTAGGACAGGATATGGAGGACAGGGAGCCTTGTTATGCTGATTGGCAGGATGTAAATCGCCAGCAGCCACCCTGGAGAAGTGTATGGTGTTTCCTGAAACACGTAAGAAACAAAGCAAAACAGCCTATGGCACTTCAACTTATGGTCCTATATCTTACGGAAATTAAAATCAAAAACAGACAGCCACCCCAATATTTGGGACGGCTGTGTTCACAAGAAGCTCGTCTACAGTATCAGGTAAATATCCCAGAAAGCAAAAAATGGATAAAGAAGTTGTGGCACGTACGTGCAATGCAATATCACTCAGCAATGAAATCTGTGTCATCAGGCCCGTAGCGGCATAGTGAGTGGATACAGGTACGGTGATTCTACGTGAACTACGTCACACAGAAAAAGAAACATCATAAGATATCACTAATACACGGAATATAAACTTGACTACACATGAACTGAATTACAAAACAGAACAGGGTCTCAAATTTAGAAAACCAACTAGTGCTTGCTTATGGGGAAAGGTGCCTTGGGGTGCTGCATAAAACCAGAGACTGAAATTAGCACAGATAACATTCCATAAGCCAAATATGTAATAGACAAGATCTACTCCTTGCTCAACGAAATAGACCCAACACAACATATTCAACGCCTAGGAATATACCTGACTAGGAAGAACCTGAAAACCCATGGATATATATGTCTCCGTAAGAGAATCAAGCGTGTGTACAGCGGCCAAAACGCAGCAGTGAAAATCCGATAAATCCCATTATCAAAATAAATTTCGAAAACAAAACACAAAGACAGTGAAATAGAGAGCAATTCTTAAATAATACACTCAGAGCATGTGATGCAACCGGGATTGACCACATCTACTCCCAGAGCTGGTTGAGACATAAGGCTGGACACTTCAGGCTGATAGCATTGGTGAGTTTCGGTGAGCAAATGCAGACCCTTTGAAGTCATACTGCATGGTACCCATTCCATGGGTCCCAACTCTCCAGGTTCAAGGCATTCTTCCTCCAGCTAAAACATGCATGGGAAACCCAGAGTATCGTCCACCGTGTGATTGGGAAACGATTTAAAATGCATCTCAGTTTTCGTATCCTGGTCCTCGGGTTCACCATTCCAGATGCTTTACTAACACTCTCCCCGCTTGGAGAGTCAGTGCCTTTAACCTCCTGTTTGGCACAGCTTGCCATTTCTGTGCAAGATGAACAGGAATAGGGAGAACCAATGAGAGACTAGCTGTAGGTGTCTGCACGGGCAAATGTAACGCTCATTGCCGACCGGGAAGACGAATTAAACAAAGCCTCAGTGTGCCCTGCGGGAAACAGATTAGTGCCTGAAGCAATCCTGCGGTTTTGTGCCCAGCTCACAGGAAAGCGAGTTGAAGAAAGGAGCTCAGGGGCACTGTAATTCACAAACCTGCAGAGTTATAAATGACAGCTATCCTCCAAAAATATATTGAAGTAAGCCTGCGAAGGGGACTTGAAAGCGGGGCTGAATTTCAGAAAACGATTGCAGGGGGAAGACTGGAATTGCCCTGAAAGCATAGGAAAAGAGGCACAACGTCGACAATGTTGCACTTGGCCAAAAGGGCGTATGCGTTTTTTCCTGAATATATTCAAGAAAAAACGCATACGCCCTTTTTGGCCAACCAAGCAAGCCTGTAAAGGAAATCTGCACTACAATGAAATCTCACTGCCCCCCCGGGCAAAAGGGCCATCTGAAAAAAGTGTAAAATCCAGAAAGTTAGGACAGGATATGGAGGACAGGGAGCCTTGTTATGCTGATTGGCAGGATGTAAATCGCCAGCAGCCACCCTGGAGAAGTGTATGGTGTTTCCTGAAACACGTAAGAAACAAAGCAAAACAGCCTATGGCACTTCAACTTATGGTCCTATATCTTACGGAAATTAAAATCAAAAACAGACAGCCACCCCAATATTTGGGACGGCTGTGTTCACAAGAAGCTCGTCTACAGTATCAGGTAAATATCCCAGAAAGCAAAAAATGGATAAAGAAGTTGTGGCACGTACGTGCAATGCAATATCACTCAGCAATGAAATCTGTGTCATCAGGCCCGTAGCGGCATAGTGAGTGGATACAGGTACGGTGATTCTACGTGAACTACGTCACACAGAAAAAGAAACATCATAAGATATCACTAATACACGGAATATAAACTTGACTACACATGAACTGAATTACAAAACAGAACAGGGTCTCAAATTTAGAAAACCAACTAGTGCTTGCTTATGGGGAAAGGTGCCTTGGGGTGCTGCATAAAACCAGAGACTGAAATTAGCACAGATAACATTCCATAAGCCAAATATGTAATAGACAAGATCTACTCCTTGCTCAACGAAATAGACCCAACACAACATATTCAACGCCTAGGAATATACCTGACTAGGAAGAACCTGAAAACCCATGGATATATATGTCTCCGTAAGAGAATCAAGCGTGTGTACAGCGGCCAAAACGCAGCAGTGAAAATCCGATAAATCCCATTATCAAAATAAATTTCGAAAACAAAACACAAAGACAGTGAAATAGAGAGCAATTCTTAAATAATACACTCAGAGCATGTGATGCAACCGGGATTGACCACATCTACTCCCAGAGCTGGTTGAGACATAAGGCTGGACACTTCAGGCTGATAGCATTGGTGAGTTTCGGTGAGCAAATGCAGACCCTTTGAAGTCATACTGCATGGTACCCATTCCATGGGTCCCAACTCTCCAGGTTCAAGGGATTCTTCTTCCAGCTAAAACATGCATGGGAAACCCAGAGTATCGTCCACCGTGTGATTGGGAAACGATTTAAAATGCATCTCAGTTTTCGTATCCTGGTCCTCGGGTTCACCATTCCAGATGCTTTACTAACACTCTCCCCGCTTGGAGAGTCAGTGCCTTTAACCTCCTCTTTGGCACAGCTTGCAATTTCTGTGCAAGATGAACAGGAATAGGGAGAACCAATGAGAGACTAGCTGTAGGTGTCTGCACGGGCAAATGTAACGCTCATTGCCCACCAGGAAGAGGAATTAAACAAAGGCTCAGCGTGCCCTGCTGAAAACAGATTAGGGCCTGAAGCAATCTTTGGTTTTGTGCCCAGCTCACAAGAAAGCGAGTTGAAGAAAGGAGTTCAGGGGCACTGTAATTCACAAACCTGCAGAGTTATAAATGACAGCTCTCCTCCAAAAATATATTGAAGTAAGCCTGGGAAGGGGACTTGAAAGCGGGGCAGAATTTCAGGAAAACGATTGCAGGGGGTAGACTGGAATTGCCCTGAAAGCATAGGAAAAGAGACAGAACATCGACAATGATGCACTTGGCCAAAAAGGGCGTTTGCGTTTTTTCCTGAATATATTCAGGAAAAAACGCATACGCCCTTTTTGGCCAACCAAGCAAGCCTGTAAAGGAAATCTGCACTACAATGAAGTCTCACTGCCCCCCGGGCAAAAGGGCCATCTGAAAAAATTGTAAAACCCAGAAAGGTAGGACAGGATATGGAGAACAGGGAGCCTTGTTATGCTGATTGGCAGGATGTAAATTGCCAGCAGCCAACCTGGAGAAGTGTATGGTGTTTCCTGAAACATGTAAGAAACAAAGCAGCACAGCCTATGGCACTTCCACTTATGGTCCTATAGCTTACGGAAATTAAAATCAAAAACAGACAGCCACCCCAATATTAGGGACGGCTGTGTTCACAAGAAGCTCGTCTACAGTATCAGGTAAATATCCCAGAAAGCAAAAAATGGATAAAGAAGTTGTGGCACGTACGTACAATGCAATATCACTCAGCAATGAAATCTGTGTCATCAGGCCCGTAGCGGCATAGTGAGTGGATGCAGGTACGGTGATTCTACGTGAACTACGTCACACAGAAAAAGAAACATCATAAGATATCACTAATACACGGAATGTAAACTTGACTACACATGAACTGAATTACAAAACAGAACAGGGTGTCAAATTTAGAAAACCAACTAGTGCTTGCTTATGGGGAAAGGTGGCTTGGGGTGCTGCATAAAACCAGAGGCTGAAATTAGCACAGATAACTTTCCATAAGCCAAATATGTAATAGACAAGACCTACTCCTTGCTCAACGAAATGGACCCAACACCACATATTCAACGCCTAGGAATATACCTGACTAGGAAGAATCTTAAAACCCATCGATATATATGTCTCCGTAAGAGAATCAAGCGTGTGTACAGCGGCCGAAACGCAGCAGTGAAAATCCGATAAATCCCATTATCAAAATAAATTTCGAAAACAAAACACAAAGACAGTGAAATAGAGAGCAATTCTTAAATAATTCACTCAGGGCATGTGATGCAACCAGGATTGACCACATCTACACCCAGAGCTGGTTGAGACATAAGGCTGGACACTTCAGGCTGATAGCATTGGTGAGTCTCGGTGAGCAAATGCAGACCCTTTGAAGTCATACTGCATGGTACCCATTCCATGGGTCCCAACTCTCCAGGTTCAAGGCATTCTTCCTCCAGCTAAAACATGCATGGGAAACCCAGAGTATCATCCTCCGTGTGATTGGGAAACGATTTAAAATGCATCTCAGTTTTCGTATCCTGGTCCTCGGGTTCACCATTCCAGATGCTTTACTAACACTCTCCCCGCTTGGAGAGTCAGTGCCTTTAACCTCCTGTTTGGCACAGCTTGCCATTTCTGTGCAAGATGAACAGGAATAGGGAGAACCAATGAGAGACTAGCTGTAGGTGTCTGCACGGGCAAATGTAACGCTCATTGCCGACCGGGAAGAGGAATTAAACAAAGCCTCAGTGTGCCCTGCGGGAAACAGATTAGGGCCTGAAGCAATCCTGCGGTTATGTGCCCAGCTCACAGGAAAGCGAGTTGAAGAAAGGAGCTCAGGGGCACTGTAATTCACAAACCTGCAGAGTTATAAATGACAGCTATCCTCCAAAAATATATTGAAGTAAGCCTGCGAAGGGGACTTGAAAGCGGGGCTGAATTTCAGAAAACGATTGCAGGGGGTAGACTGGAATTGCCCTGAAAGCATAGGAAAAGATGCACAACGTCGACAATGTTGCACTTGGCCAAAAAGGCGTATGCGTTTTTTCCTGAATATATTCAAGAAAAAACGCATACGCCCTTTTTGGCCAACCAAGCAAGCCTGTAAAGGAAATCTGCACTACAATGAAATCTCACTGCCCCCCCGGGCAAAAGGGCCATCTGAAAAAAGTGTAAAATCCAGAAAGTTAGGACAGGATATGGAGGACAGGGAGCCTTGTTATGCTGATTGGCAGGATGTAAATTGCCAGCAGCCACCCTGGAGAAGTGTATGGTGTTTCCTGAAACACGTAAGAAACAAAGCAAAACAGCCTATGGCACTTCCACTTATGGTCCTATAGCTTACGGAAATTAAAACCAAAAACAGACAGCCACCCCAATATTTGGGACGGCTGTGTTCACAAGAAGCTCGTCTACAGTATCAGGTAAATATCCCAGAAAGCAAAAAATGGATAAAGAAGTTGTGGCACGTACGTGCAATACAATATCACTCAGCAATGAAATCTGTGTCATCAGGCCCGTAGCGGCATAGTGAGTGGATACAGGTACGGTGATTGTACGTGAACTACGTCACACAGAAAAAGAAACATCATAAGATATCACTAATACACGGAATGTAAACTTGACTACACATGAACTGAATTACAAAACAGAACAGGGTCTCAAATTTAGAAAACCAACTAGTGCTTGCTTATGGGGAAAGGTGCCTTGGGGTGCTGCATAAAACCAGAGACTGAAATTAGCACAGATAACATTCCATAAGCCAAATATGTAATAGACAAGACCTACTCCTTGCTCAACGAAATAGACCCAACACAACATATTCAACGCCTAGGAATATACCTGACTAGGAAGAACCTTAAAACCCATGGATATATATGTCTCCGTAAGAGAATCAAGCGTGTGTACAGCGGCCGAAACGCAGCAGTGAAAATCCGATAAATCCCATTATCAAAATAAATTTCGAAAACAAAACACAAAGACAGTGAAATAGAGAGCAATTCTTAAATAATACACTCAGAGCATGTGATGCAACCGGGATTGACCACATCTACTCCCAGAGCTGGTTGAGACATAAGGCTGGACACTTCAGGCTGATAGCATTGGTGAGTTTCGGTGAGCAAATGCAGACCCTTTGAAGTCATACTGCATGGTACCCATTCCATGGGTCCCAACTCTTCAGGTTCAAGTCATTCTTCCTCCACCTAAAACATGCATGGGAAACACAGAGTATCGTCTACCGTGTGATTGGGAAACGATTTAAAATGCATCTCAATTTTCGTATCCTGGTCCTCATGTTCACCATTCCAGATGCTTTACTAACACTCTCCCCGCATGGAGAGTCAGTGCCTTTAACCTCCTGTTGGGCACAGCTTGCAATTTCTGTGCAAGATGAACAGGAATAGGGAGAACCAGTGAGAGACTAGCTGTAGGTGTCTGCACGGGCAAATGTAATGCTCATTGCCGACCAGGAAGAGGAATTAAACAAAGGCTCAGCGTGCCCTGCTGAAAACAGTTTAGGGCCTGAAGCAATCCTGCGGTTTTGTGCCCAGCTCACAAGAAAGCGAGTTGAAGAAAGGAGCTCAGGGGCACTGTAAATCACAAACCTGCAGAGTTATAAATGACAGCTATCCTCCAAAAATATATTGAAGTAAGCCTGCGAAGGGGACTTGAACTCGGGGCAGAATTTCAGGAAAACGATTGCAGGGGGTAGACTGGAATTGCCCTGAAAGCATAGGAAAAGAGGCAGAACGTCGACAATGATGCACTTGGCCAAAAAGGGCATATGCGTTTTTTCCTGAATATATTCAGGAAAAAACGCATACGCCCTTTTTGGCCAACCAAGCAAGCCTCTAAAGGAAATCTGCACTACAATGAAGTCTCACTGCCCCCTGGGCAAAAGGGCCATCTGAAAAAAGTGTAAAATCCAGAAAGGTAGGACAGGATATGGAGAACAGGGAGCCTTGTTATGCTGATTGGCAGAATGTAAATTGCCAGCATCCACCCTGGAGAAATGTATGGTGTTTCCTGAAACACGTAAGAAACAAAGCAACACAGCCTATGGCACTTCCACTTATGGTCCTATAGCTTACGGAAATTAAAATCAAAAGCAGACAGCCACCCCAATATTTGGGATGGCTGTGTTCACAAGAAGCTCGTCTACAGTACCAGGTAAATATCCCAGAATGCAAAAAATGGATAAAGAAGTTGTGGCACGTACGTACAATGCAGTATCACTCAGCAATGATATCTGTGTCATCAGGCCCGTAGCGGCATAGTGAGTGGATGTAGGTACGGTGATTCTACGTGAACTACGTCACACAGAAAAAGAAACATCATAAGATATCACTAATTACACGGAATGTAAACTTGACTACACATGAACTGAATTACAAAACAGAACAGGGTCTCAAATTTAGAAAACCAACTACTGCTTGCTTATGGGGAAAGGTGCCTTGGGGTGCTGCATAAAACCAGAGACTGAAATTAGCACAGATAACTTTCCATAAGTCAAATATGTAATAGACAAGACCTACTCCTTGCTCAACGAAATGGACTCAACACCACATATTCAACGCCTAGGAATATACCTGACTAGGAAGAATCTTAAAACCCATGGATATATATGTCTCCATAAGAGAATCAAGCGTGTGTACAGCGGCCGAAACGCAGCAGTGAAAATCCGATAAATCCCATTATCAAAATAAATTTCGAAACAAAACACAAAGACTGTGAAATAGAGAGCAATTCTTAAATAATTCGCTCAGGGAATGTGATGCAACCGGGATTGACCACATCTACACCCAGAGCTGGTTGACACATAAGGCTGGACACTTCAGGCTGATAGCATTGGTGAGTTTCGGTGAGCAAATGCAGACCCTTTGAAGTCATACTGCATGGTTCCTATTCCATGGGTCCCAACTCTTCTGGTTCAAGGGATTCTTCTTCCAGCTAAAACATGCATGGGAAACCCACAGTATGGTCCACCGTGTGATTGGGAAACGATTTACAGTGCATCTCAGTTTTCGTATCCTGGTCCTCGGGTTCACCATTCCAGATGCTTCACTAACACTCTCCCTGCTTGGAGAGTCAGTGCCTTTAACCTCCAGTTTGGCACAGCTTGCAATTTCTGTGCAAGATGAACAGGAATAGGGAGAACCAATGAGAGACTAGCTGTAGGTGTCTGCACGGGCAAATGTAACGCTCATTTCCCACCATGAAGAGGAATTAACCAAAGGCTCAGCATGCCCTGCCGGAAACAGATTAGGGCCTGAAGCAATCCTGCGGTTTTGTGCCCAGCTCACAAGAAAGCGAGTTGAAGAAAGGAGCTCAGGGGCACTGTAATTCACAAACCTGCAGAGTTATAAATGACAGCTATCCTCCAAAAATATATTGAAGTAAGCCTGCGAAGGGGACTTCAAAGCGGGGCAGAATTTCAGGAAAACGATTGCAGGGGGTAGACTGGAATTGCCCTGAAAGCATAGGAAAAGAGGCAGAACGTCGACAATGATGCACTTGGCCAAAAAGTGCGTATGCGTTTTTTCCTGAATGTATTCAGGAAAAAACGCATACGAACTTTTTGGCCAACCAAGCAAGCCTGTAAAGGAAATCTGCACTACAATGAAGTCTTACTGCCCCCCGGGCAAAAGGGCCATTTGAAAAAAGTGTAAAATCCAGAAAGGTAGGACAGGATATGGAGAACAGGGAGCCTTGTTATGCTGATTGGCAGGATGTAAATTGCCAACAGCCTCCCTGGAGAAGTGTATGGTGTTTCCTGAAACACGTAAGAAATAAAGCAACGCAGCCTATGGCAATTGCACTTATGGTCCTATTCCTTAGGGAAATTAAAATCAAAAACAGAGAGCCACCCCAATGTTTGGGACGGCTGTGTTCACAAGAAGCTCGTCTACAGTACCAGGTAAATATCCCAGAAAGCAAAAAATGGATAAAGAAGTTGTGGCACGTACGTGAAATGCAGTATCACTCAGCAATGAAATCTGTGTCATCAGGCCCGTAGCGGCATAGTGAGTGGATGCAGGTACGGTGATTCTACGTGAACAACGTCACACAGAAAAAGAAACATCATAAGATATCACTAATGCACGGAATGTAAACTTGACTACACATGAACTGAATTACAAAACAGAACAGGGTCTCAAATTTAGAAAACCAACTAGTGCTTGCTTATGGGGAAAGGTGCCTTGGGGTGCTGCATAAAACCAGAGACTGAAATTAGCACAGATAACATTCCATAAGCCAAATATGTAATAGACAAGACCTACTCCTTGCTCAACGAAATGGACTCAACACCACATATTCAACGCCTAGGAATATACCTGACTAGGAAGAATCTTAAAACCCATGGATATATATGTCTCCGTAAGAGAATCAAGAGTGTGTACAGCGGCCGAAACACACCAGTGAAAATCCGATAAATCCCATTATCAAAATAAATTTCGAAAACAAAACACAAAGACAGTGAAATAGAGAGCAATTCTTAAATAATTCACTCAGGGCATGTGATGCAACCGGGATTGACCACCTCTACACCCACAGCTGGTTGAGACATAAGGCTGGACACTTCAGGCTGATAGCATTGGTGAGTTTCGGTGAGCAAATGCAGACCCTTTGAAGTCATACTGCATGGGACCCATTCCATGGGTCCCAACTCTCCAGGTTCAAGGGATTCTTCCTCCAGCTAAAACATGCATGGGAAACCCAGAGTATCGTCCACCGTGTGATTGGGAAACGATTGAAAATGCATCTCAGTTTTCGTATCCTGGTCCTCGGGTTCACCATTCCAGATGCTTTACTAACACTCTCCCCGCTTGGAGAGTCAGTGCCTTTAACCTTCTCTTTGGCACAGCTTGCAATTTCTGTGCAAGATGAACAGGAATAGGGAGAACCAATGAGAGACTAGCTGTAGGTGTCTGCACGGGCAAATGTAACACTCATTTCCCACCAGGAAGAGGAATTAACCAAAGGCTCAGCATGCCCTGCCGGAAACAGATTAGGGCCTGAAGCAATCCTGCGGTTTTGTGCCCAGCTCACAAGAAAGCGAGTTGAAGAAAGGAGCTCAGGGGCACTGTAATTCACAAACCTGCAGAGTTATAAATGACAGCTATCCTCCAAAAATATATTGAAGTAAGCCTGCGAAGGGGACTTAAAAGCGGGGCAGAATTTCAGGAAAACGATTGCAGGGGGTAGACTGGAATTGCCCTGAAAGCATAGGAAAAGAGGCACAACGTCGACAATGATGCAGTTGGCCAAAAAGGGCGTATGCGTTTTTTCCTGAATATATTCAGGAAAAAACGCATACGCACTTTTTGGCCAACCAAGCAAGCCTGTAAAGGAAATCTGCACTACAATGTAGTCTCACTGCCCCCCGGGCAAAAGGGCCATCTGAAAAAAGTGTAAAATCCAGAAATGTAGGACAGGATATGGAGAACAGGGAGCCTTGTTATGCTGATTGGCAGGATGTAAATTGCCGGCAGCCACCCTGGAGAAGTGTATGGTGTTTCCTGAAACACGTAAGAAACAAAGCAACACAGCCTATGGCACTTCCACTTATGGTCCTATAGCTTACGGAAATTAAAATCAAAAACAGACAGCCACCCCAATATTTGGGACGGCTGTGTTCACAAGAAGCTCGTCTACAGTATCAGGTAAATATCCCAGAAAGCAAAAAATGGATAAAGAAGTTGTGGCACGTACGTACAATGCAATATCACTCAGCAATGAAATCTGTGTCATCAGGCCCGTAGCGGCATAGTGAGTGGATGCAGGTACGGTGATTCTACGTGAACTACGTCACACAGAAAAAGAAACATCATAAGATATCACTAATACACGGAATGTAAACTTGACTACACATGAACTGAATTACAAAACAGAACAGGGTCTCAAATTTAGAAAACCAACTAGTGCTTGCTTATGGGGAAAGGTGCCTTGGGGTGCTGCATAAAACCAGAGACTGAAATTAGTACAGATAACATTCCATAAGACAAATATGTAATAGACAAGACCTACTCCTTGCTCTACGAAATGGACTCAACACCACATATTCAACGCCAAGGAATATACCTTACTAGGAAGAATCTTAAAACCCATGGTTATATATGTCTCCGTAAGAGAATCAAGTGTGTGTACAGCGGCCGATACGCAGCAGTGAAAATCCGATAAATCCCATTATCAAAATAAATTTCGAAAACAAAACACAAAGACAGTGAAATAGAGAGCGATTCTTAAATAATTCATTCAGGGCATGTGATGCAACCGGGATTGACCACATCTACACCCAGAGCTGGTTGAGACATAAGGCTGGACACTACAGGCTGATAGCTTTTGTGAGTTTCGGTGAGCAAATGCAGACCCTTTGAAGTCATACTGCATGGTACCCATTCCATGGGTCCCAACTCTCCAGGTTCAAGGGATTCTTCCTCCAGCTAAAACATGCATGGGAAACCCAGAGTATCATCCACCGTGTGATTGGGAAACGATTTAAAATGCATCTCAGTTTTCGTATCCTGGTCCTCGGGTTCACTATTCCAGATGCTTTACTAACACTCTCCCTGCTCGGAGAGTCAGTTCCTTTAACCTCCTGTTTGGCACATCTTGCAATTTCTGTGCAAGATGAACAGGAATAGGGAGAACCAATGAGAGACTAGCTGTAGGTTTCTGCACGGGCAAATGTATCGCTCATTTCCCACCAGGAAGAGGAATTAACCAAAGGCTCAGCATGCCCTGCCGGAAACAGATTAGGGCCTGAAGCAATCCTGCGGTTTTGTGCCCAGCTCACAAGAAAGCGAGTTGAAGAAAGGAGCTCAGGGGCACTGTAATTCACAAACCTGCGGAGTCATAAATGACAGCTATCCTCCAAAAATATATTGAAGTAAGCCTGCGAAGGGGACTTGAAAGCGGGGCAGAATTTCAGGAAAACGATTGCAGGGGGTAGACTGGAATTGCCCTGAAAGCATAGGAAAAGAGGCAGAACGTCGACAATGATGCACTTGGCCAAAAAGGGCGTATGCGTTTTTTCCTGAATATATTCAGGAAAAAACGCATACGCCCTTTTTGGCCAACCAAGCAAGCCTGTAAAAGAAATCTGCACCACAACGAAGTCTCACTGCCCCCCGGGCACAAGGGCCATCTGAAAAAAAGTGTAAAATCCAGAAAGGTAGGACAGGATATGGAGAACAGGGAGCCTTGTTCTGCTGATTGGCAGGATGTAAATTGCCAGCAGCCACCCTGGAGAAGTGTATGGTGTTTCCTGAAACACGTAAGAAACAAAGAAACACAGCCTATGGCACTTCCACTTATGGTCCTATAGCTTACGGAAATTAAAATCAAAAACAGACAGCCACCCCAATATTTGGGACGGCTGTGTTCACAAGAAGCTCGTCTACAGTATCAGGTAAATATCCCAGAAAGCAAAAAATGGATAAAGAAGTTGTGGCACGTACGTACAATGCAATATCACTCAGCAATGAAATCTGTGTCATCAGGCCCGTAGCAGCATAGTGAGTGGATGCAGGTACGGTGATTCTACGTGAACTACGTCACACAGAAAAAGAAACATCATAAAATATCACTAATAGACGGAATGTAAACTTGACTACACATGAACTGAATTACAAAACAGAACAAGGTCTCAAATTTAGAAAACCAACTAGTGCTTGCTTATGGGGAAAGGTGCCTTGGGGTGCTGCATAAAACCAGAGACTGAAATTAGCACAGATAACTTTCCATAAGCCAAATATGTAATAGACCAGACCTACTACTTGCTCAACGAAATGGACCCAACACCACATATTCAACGCCTAGGAATATACCTGACTAGGAAGAATCTTAAAACCCATGGATATATATGTCTCCGTAAGAGAATCAAGCGTGTATAGAGCGGGCGAAACGCAGCAGTGAAAATTCGATAAATCCCATTATCAAAATAAACTTCGAAAACAAAACACAAAGACAGTGAAATAGAGAGCAATTCTTAAATAAATCACTCAGGGCATGTGATGCAACCGGGATTTACCACATCTACACCCAGAGCTGGTTGAGACATAAGGCTGGACACTTCAGGCTGATAGCATTGGTGAGTTTCGGTGAGCAAATGCAGACCCTTTGAAGTCATACTGCATGGTACCCATTCCATGGGTCCCAACTCTCCAGGTTCAAGGGATTCTTCCTCCAGCTAAAACATGCATGGGAAACCCAGAGTTTCATCCACCGTGTGATTGGGAAACGATTTAAAATGCATCTCAGTTTTCGTATCCTAGTTCTCGGGTTCACCATTCCAGATGCTTTACTAAAACTCTCCCCGCTTGGAGAGTCAGTGCCTTTAACCTCCTGTTTGGCACAGCTTGCAATTTCTGTGCAAGATGAACAGGAATAGGGAGAACCAATGAGAGACTAGCTGTAGGTGTATGCACGGGCAAATGTAACACTCATTGCCCACCAGGAAGAGGAATTAAACAAAGGCTCAGCGTGCCCTGCCGGAAACAGATTAGGGCCTGAAGCAATCCTGCGGTTTTGTGCCCAGCTCACAAGAAAGCGAGTTGAAGAAATGAGCTCATGGGCACTGTAATTCACAAACCTGCAGAGTTATAAATGACAGCTATCCTCCAAAAATATATTGAAGTAAGCCTGCGAAGGGGACTTGAAAGCGGGGCAGAATTTCAGGAAAACGATTGCAGGGGGTAGACTGGAATTGCCCTGAAAGCATAGGAAAAGAGGCAGAACGTCGACAATGATGCACTTGGCCAAAAAGTGCGTATGCGTTTTTCCCTGAATATATTCAGGAAAAAACGCATACGCCCTTTTTGGCCAACCAAGCAAGCCTGTAAAGGAAATCTGCACTACAATGAAGTCTCACTGCCCCCCGGGCAAAAGGGCCATCTGAAAAAAGTGTAAAATCCAGAAATGTAGGACAGGATATGGAGAACAGGGAGCCTTGTTATGCTGATTCGCAGGATGTAAATTGCCAGCAGCCACCCTGGAGAAGTGTATGGTGTTTCCTGAAACACGTAAGAAACAAAGCAACACAGCCTATGGCAATTGCACTTATGGTCCTATTCCTTAGGGAAATTAAAATCAAAAACAGAGAGCCACCCCAAAGTTTGGGACGGCTGTGTTCCCAAGAAGCTCGTCTAGAGTACCAGGTAAATATCCCAGAAAGCAAAAAATGGATAAAGAAGTTGTGGCACGTACGTGCAATGCAGTATCACCCAGCAATGAAATCTGTGTCATCAGGCCCGTAGCGGCATAGTGAATGGATGCAGGTACGGTGATTCTACGTGAACTACATCACACAGAAAAAGAAATATCATAAGATATCACTAATACACGGAATGTAAACTTGACTACACATGAACTGAATTACAAAACAGAACAGGGTCTCAAATTTAGAAAACCAACTAGTGCTTGCTTATGGGGAAAGGTGCCATGGGGTGCTGCATAAAACCAGAGACTGAAATTAGCACAGATAACATTCCATAAGCCAAATATGTAATAGACAAGACCTACTCCTTGCTCAACGAAATGGACTCAACACCACATATTCAACGCCTAGGAATATACCTGACTAGGAAGAATCTTAAAACCCATGGATATATATGTCTCCGTAAGAGAATCAAGCGTGTGTACAGCGGCCGAAACGCAGCAGTGAAAATCCGATAAATCCCATTATCAAAATAAATTTCGAAAACAAAACACAAAGACAGTGAAATAGAGAGCAATTCTTAAATAATTCACTCAGCGCATGTGATGCAACCGGGATTTACCACATCTACACCCAGAGCTGGTTGACACATAAGGCTGGACACTTCAGGCTGATAGCATTTGTGAGTTTTGGTGAGCAAATGCAGACCCTTTGAAGTCATACTGCATGGTACCTATTCCATGGGTCCCAACTCTTCAGGTTCAAGGGATTCTTCCTCCAGCTAAAACATGCATGGGAAACCCACAGTATGGTCCACCGTGTGATTGGGAAACGATTTAAAATGCATCTCAGTTTTCGTATCCTGGTCCTCGGGTTCACCATTCCAGATGCTTTACTAACACTCTCCCTGCTTGGAGAGTCAGTGCCTTTAACTTCCTGTTTGGCACAGCTTGCAATTTCTGTGCAAGATGAACAGGAATAGGGAGAACCAATGAGAGACTAGCTGTAGGTGTCTGCACGGGCAAACGTAACGCTCATTTCCCACCAGGAAGAGGAATTAACCAAAGGCTCAGCATGCCCTGCCAGAAACAGATTAGGGCCTGAAGCAATCCTGCGGTTTTGTGCCCAGCTCACAAGAAAGCGAGTTGAAGAAAGGAGCTCAGGGGCACTGTAATTCACAAACCTGCAGAGTTATAAATGACAGCTATCCTCCAAAAATATATTGAAGTAAGCCTGCGAAGGGGACTTGAAAGCGGGGCAGAATTTCAGGAAAACGATTGCAGGGGGTAGACTGGAATTGCCCTGAAAGCATAGGAAAAGAGGCAGAACGTCGACAATGATGCACTTGGCCAAAAAGGGCGTATGCGTTTTTTCCTGAATATATTCAGGAAAAAACGCATACGCCCTTTTTGGCCAACCAAGCAAGCCTGTAAAGGAAATCTGCACTACAATGAAGTCTCACTGCCCCCCGGGCAAGAGGGCCATCTGAAAAAAGTGTAAAATCCAGAAAGGTAGGACAGGATATGGAGAACAGGGAGCCTTGTTATGCTGATTGGCAGGATGTAAATTGCCAGCAGCCACCCTGGAGAAGTGTATGGTGTTTCCTGAAACACGTAAGAAACAAAGCAACACAGCCTATGGCACTTCCACTTATGGTCCTATAGCTTACAGAAATTAAAATCAAAAACAGACAGCCACCCCAATATTTGGGACGGCTGTGTTCACAAGAAGCTCGTCTACAGTATCAGGTAAATATCCCAGAAAGCAAAAAATGGATAAAGAAGTTGTGGCACGTACGTGCAATGCAATATCACTCAGCAATGAAATCTGTGTCATCAGGCCCGTAGCGGCATAGTGAGTGGATGCAGGTACGGTGATTCTACGTGAACTACGTCACACAGAAAAAGAAACATCATAAGATATCACTAATACACGGAATGTAAACTTGACTACACATGAACTGAATTACAAAACAGAACAGGGTCTCAAATTTAGAAAACCAACTAGTGCTTGCTTATGGGGAAAGGTGCCTTGGGGTGCTGCATAAAACCAGAGACTGAAATTAGCACAGATAACATTCCATAAGCCAAATATGTAATAGACAAGACCTACTCCATGCTTAACGAAATGGACTCAACACCACATATTCAACGCCTAGGAATATACCTGACTAGGAAGAATCTTAAAACCCATGGATATATATGTCTCCGTAAGAGAATCAAGCGTGTGTACAGCGGCGGAAATGCAGCAGTGAAAATCCGATAAATCCCATTATCAAAATAAATTTCGAAAACAAAACACAAAGACATTGAAATAGAGAGCAATTCTTAAATAATTCACTCAGGGCATGTGATGCAACCGGGATTGACCACATCTACACCCAGAGCTGGTTGAGACATAAGGCTGGACACTTCATCCTGATAGCATTGCTGAGTTTCGGTGAGCAAATGCAGACCCTTTGAAGTCATACTGCATGGTACCCATTCCATGGGTCCCAACTCTCCAGGTTCAAGGCATTCTTCCTCCAGCTAAAACATGCATGGGAAACCCAGAGTATCGTCCACCGTGTGATTGGGAAACGATTTAAAATGCATCTCAGTTTTCGTATCCTGGTCCTCGGGTTCACCATTCCAGATGCTTTACTAACACTCTCCCCGCTTGGAGAGTCAGTGCCTTTAACCTCCTGTTTGGCACAGCTTGCCATTTCTGTGCAAGATGAACAGGAATAGGGAGAACCAATGAGAGACTAGCTGTAGGTGTCTGCACGGGCAAATGTAACGCTCATTGCACACCAGGAAGAGGAATTAAACAAAGGCTCAGTGTGCCCTGCTGGAAACAGATTAGGGCCTGAAGCAATTTTGCGGTTTTGTGCACAGCTCACAAGAAAGCGAGTTGAAGAAAGGAGCTCAGGGGCACTGTACTTCACAAACCTGCAGAGTTATAAATGACAGCTATCCTCCAAAAATATATTGAA